>NC_041393.1:75483871-75495155 GCF_002162155.2 Triticum dicoccoides
TCACTCCCACCCACCTCACTTCAGCTCGCTCCACTCGTACCCCCAAATTCCTCATCTCACTCCTACATAAAACCCCAGCTCCCCTTCTTCCTCACTCCTATAGGAAACCCCCAGCTCCCCTTCTTCTTCGCTCGCACTACAACTAGGCTCGTCATTCGTTACTCTGCTGAAATCCGTGAGCGCGACACGACGCCCTCGAGGAAAATCGAATCGGCTGACCCCCAGTGCCAAGAAGATGAGGCTCCCGCCAGGGGCGACGCCTGTTGTAGATCCCGCACCCAGCAGCGCGGGGAGAAGCGGCGACCCCGCCCCCACCGGATCCCAGGAACCCATAGAATCTCGGGTGGACCGCATCAGCGATCTCCCGGACGCCGTCCTTGGGGAGATCATCTTGCTTCTCCCCACAAAGGATTGCTGCCGCACCCAAGTCCTCTCAATTCGGTGGCGCCCTCTATGGCGCGCCGTGCCCCTTAATCTCGACTCTCGTCATCTATCTCTCTTCAATGATTTTGAAATCCCCAGAGCCATCATCTCCTCCCACCAGGACTCCGTTCAAAGCCTCTCCATCCCGTCATGCTACCTGAGCAAGCATACCATGCCCTGCATGGTGGACGCCTGGCTGAAATCCCCTGAATTGACAGAACTACAGCTGCTTGAGTTATACTACTCCCCTGGAAATCACATACCAAACGCCAAGAACTTGTGCCCTCGGCACCGATGTCCATCTCGCGGTTTCCCTCCTCTCTCCACACCGCCACATCTGCGCTGTGCTACCTACCAGACAATCTAATACTAAACCGTCGACTTCCATTTCTCAAGAAACTTTCACTTGTGCGGGTTCGTATATCGAAGGCCTCATTGCACAGCATCATCCACTCCAGTTGCCCTGCGCTAGAGTGCTTGGTGCTTGTTTTCACAGTTAGAATCGGTTGTCTCCAAATAAAGTCGCCTAACCTTGTAAGAATTGGAATTTCTTTTGACGGAAGGCAGCTCATCATCCAAGATGCCCCTTCACTTCAAAGGTTGATCCTTGATTCTAGTTATTCACCGTTGCAAATAACCGTCCTCTCTGTGCCTAAATTGGAGACCTTGGGTGTAATACATGATCTTTGTGCTCATTTCAATATGGTGTTTGGCTCCACGGTTCTTCAGGTACTTTATATTATCATCTACACTTGTAACCATAAGATGCATTTTAAATTTCTGCGCATAATTTATATATCATCTTGGAGTACATATTTTGTACTAATATTATGTTCTATGCTCAATGAAGAGTTTTTCCATGGATGCCCTATCAATGGTGCTGGATTCTATTAAGATCTTATATATCCAAATGAATAGTTTTGATCTGAACAAGATTATTGGCTTGCTGCAATGCTTTCCATGTCTGGAGAAGTTGTATATAAAGGTGATAATTTCACGCACATTGGAAGCCCGCATATAGTGTACTAGAATTAACCGTTCAGCTGTTGCTCTTTCGACACTCTTCTTTTAGACCTTAACTGTTTTCAATCTTCATATCTATTTAGGCAATAGGACGGGGTAAGAAAGTTATAACCAATCGGTGGATTCGTAAGCATCGGGATTTTCTCACTTCTCATGAGATTCGATTGAAGAAAATGACGCTAGAACGATATGTAGCCAACTGTGCAAACACAAGATTTGTCACATTCTTCCTGCTGAATGTGTGGTTACTATTGTCCATCAGGCTTAAGTTTATCAGCAACATGGTTTTGACGGATGGGTATGTCGAAGAGCAAAAAAAGGAGTTTCAGATGAGCAAAAGAGCTTCTGAATGTGTCGGGCTTCTATTTACATCATATTGTGGTCATAATCCAGTAAATTTTACGACCCAGGATGTTCATTCTATGGACCTGACCGATCCATTTGACTATGACTGCCGAAAACAGTGCTGGAGTTAGATGTTGTTGCCCTTTTCAATCTGGGATTTTTTGTAAACCTGATGAACAATTAACCCTCATGCTTTTGTACAGTTTGTAAGCTGGAGTTAGATGTTCCTGCCCTTTTCAACTCGGTTGTGACTGTCATATTTTCTTTGAAATAAGGCAAATGGCTTGCCATTCGTTTAATTTAGAGTGAAATATTGTAACAAATCCCAACTAAGGGAATAACATCACTCTTGTGGGCTGCTTGAGCTCGTTGTGCACCCACCAGCACCCACAAACTTATTTCGAACTAGCACATCAAATGGGCTGTTAATTTTCATAGGAAAGGCTGCATGACCATGACAGATTTGGATTCTGACATTTGGGACCCGCGAGGAAATAACCTATCCAAGGTGGTGTCGACTTACTAGCCAGTCAACAAACAATTCTGCCTACCAGCCATTGGATTGACATCCAACATCTGTCGTGTATCTTCTATATCTTCTCTTCTTCTTCCTCTAGCCGCCCAAACCAAACCACCCCGTCGGCTCCGCCTGCTCTCGCCTCCCATGGCTGGTTGCGCCTCCGCCGCCCTACTGTACGTACTCTCCAATGTTGGCCAGTCCCTCCCTCTATTCCCCCACACGTCTTGTTATTCTCCGGCGACATCAGCCCCAACACGCACCCGCGTCCGAACCAGTCAACCCGCGTACTCCCCTCCGCCTGCGACTGGACCAGCGCATCTTCAACGGCTCCTGTTTGTTTTGTACGAGGCCTCGCCGTCGTCCTCTGCCTTGCGGCCTTGGTTCGCTCGCCATGCGCAGTATGCCGCCCTCTTGTGTTGTCAACGTCGTCAACAACCGAGAGGAACAAGGAGATGAATGTACGTGGAGAGGATGACAGTAGGGACCCACCAGCGTCATGGCAGTACACAAGCAAGTGCCTCTATAGTACAAGCCCAAAAATATGGTTCCTCCTAATGGTTGGACATCTGGGGCTCACGCCGTTGTCAACGTAGTCAATAAATGAGAGACTTACACTACGAGCGGCTGACACCAGGGACCCAGCAAGTCGCGCATATTTTTTGAGGAACAAGCAATTGTTATTTATACTAGTTTTAGCGATGGATCAGGGTAACAATGGTGCTGTGTGGGGGCTGTGGCCCGTCTAGCCAGGGTTTTATTTATGTTTACCACATCATGAGCCCAGTTGTGTTTTTTCTTGCTGAAAATGGCTAGCCCAGTTCTATTTTTTTAAAAGAAATACCCAAACAAGGCCTACTTGCTTTATCGGCCCTGCTGGGCTGCAAATCTTTCAAGACGACGAGAGTTTCATTCGGTTTGCCCAGAAATGGGCTGTACATTTTTAAAACACATCAAACCAGGAATTAGTTTCAATTTTTTTTCATTACAAGATCTTAAATTCCACTGATTTTTATGCGTGGACAATTATTTGGATTTTATATTTATATAAATTATTTTTCAGTTTGAATGTAAATCGATATTTCTGGATTACATACAGTTGACCGCACCGTAATATGCAAAATTTCGTATACTTTTTAACCGTGGCCACAATATGGGGTGTAATGCTAACAAAAAGAAGATGGGCTCCAAAAAAATTCTTAAGAATTAGCAAATGGGTTGTACATTATTAGAAATAATGGCAGATGGGTTGTATGCTGTTCTCCACAGATTTGAGGCTGACTTGTGCGCCTACTACAGGTTGACGCGTATACTTTCATAAAAAAAAGGTTGACGCACACGCAACACCCTGTCAACTTAGTCAACACACGAGAGCAGTGACTGTTGGATGTCCATCCAACGGCTGTCGTGCTTCTTCAATCTCTGCTCTTCATGCTCTAGCCGCTCAAACAAGCGTCAGCGGGACTGCCTGCTCCCTCCTCCCACGGCCGACTATGCTGCCGCGCAGGCCTCATGGCCCCACCGTACTACCATCGCTGGCCTAGCCATCCCTCTACTCACCCACACATGTTGTTATTCTCCGGCGACGGCAGACGAACCAGTAAACCCTCGTACTCCTCCGCGTGGGAAACAACTGCCGAGTATTCCCTGGCTCCGCGTCGTTCCCTTCCTAGGCCTCGCCGTTGTCCACCGTCCTGGTTCTCTCGGCGCGGCCTGGTCAACATGGTCAATGAACGACATCCATCGGAAGTGGACTGTACGTGGAGAGGCTGACAGCTGGGTCCACGGCCGCACGCAAGGAAATGCCTCCTTATTACGCGCAAAATAATGATTCCTCCACCTGACTGCTAGGATCCACAGGAAGGGCCTCTGTATTTCGCGAAAAAAAACATTCCCTCCGCTGACAGGTCGGACCCACCAGCTATATCTTCGCACGCAAGGAAGTGCCTCCTTATTACGCCCAAAAAAATGAATACCCCCTGCTAGCTGGGACCCACCATATTGTTGGGCTGACTTGTGAGCCTACTAAGTTGATGGGGACGGAGGGCTTTGTCAACTTAGTCAAAACTCCAGTGACCGTATGATGTCCATCCAACGGCCATAGTGCTTCTTCAACCTCTGGTCTTCTTGCTCCAGCCGCCCAAAGCAGCACCGGTCATGCCGCCTGCTCCTGCCTCCCGTGGCCGTCTGTGCTACCGCGAAGACCTCACCGCCCCCATACTACTCCCACCACTGGCCAGGCCATCCCTCCACTCACCCACACCCCATGTTATTCTGCGGCGACGACAGCCTCACGCCACAGCCGAACCAGTGAACGATCGTACTCCTCTCCGCGTGGGCATCCACTATCGCGTCTTGCCCGGCTCCGCGTCGTCCCCTTCCTAGGCCTCGCCGTCGTCCACCGCCGTGGTGCTCTCGGAGCGGCGTGGTCAATGTGGTCAACGACTGACTTCCATCGGAAGAGTACTGTACGTGGAGAGGCTGACAGCTGGGTCCACGACAGCCGCAAGGAAGTGCCTCCTTATTACGCGGAAAATATTTATTCCTCCGCCTGACAGCGGGGACCAACCGGATAGGCCACTAGTATTTTGCGAAAATATCGTTTCCCCCTGACTGCTGGGACCCACCGGACGGGCCACCGTATTTCGCGAAAAAAACCGTTCCCCCCGCTGTCAGCTCGGACCCACCGGAAGTGCCTCTTTATTACGCACAAAAAAATGAATACTCCCCCGGCTAGCTGGGACCCATCTTGGTGGTAGGCTGACTTGTGGGACTACTAAGTTGACGAGGACGAAGGGCTTTGTCAACTTAGTCAATATGAACGATTCTAGCTCCAGTGACCGTATGATGTCCATCCAACGGCCGTAGTGCTTCTTCAACCTCTGGTCTTGCTGCTCCAGCCGCCCAAAGCAGCGCCGGTCATGCCACATGCTCCTGCCTCCCGTGGCCACTGTGCTACCGCAGAGGCCTCACCGCCCCCTACTATTCCCACCGCTGGACAGGCCCTGCGGCGACAGCAGCCTCACACGGCAGTCGAACCAATGAACCCTCATACTCTTCTCTATGCGGGCTTCCACTGTCGCGTCTTCCCCGGCTCCGCGTCGTCCCCTTCCTAGGCCTCGCCGTCGTCCACCGCCGTGGTGCTCTCCGCGTGGCGTGGTCAACGTGGTCAAGGAACGACTTCCATCAGAAGAGTACTGTACATGGAGAGGCTGACAGCTGGGTCCACGGCCACAACACAGCTTTTTTGTGATTTGCCAAGTCAGTCGCTTTGTCAGGCCTGTTGGGCTGCAAATATTTCAAGACATGGAGAGCTTTCATTCGGCTTGCCGAGAAAACGGCCCATCAGTAATGATAAATGGGCTATACATTTTTAAAACACATCAAACCTGCAATTAGTTTCAAATATCTTTTTTTATTTCAAGATTTTAAATTACATTAATTTTTCTGCGTGGAGAATTTGTTGGATTTTATATTGATATACATTTATTTTTAAAATCAGTTTGAATGTGAGTCAAAATTTTGGGATTAAAAATAGTTCGGACCGCAACGCAATATGCAAAATTTCGTATAATTTTTTAACCGTGGCCACAATATGGGTTGTAATGCTAACAAAAAGAATATGGGCTCCAAAAAAACCTTAAGAATTAGCAAATGGGTTGTAAATTATTAGAAATAATGGCAGATGTGTTGTATGTTGTTTTCCACGGATTTGAGGCTTTCCTAAAAAAAAGTTGACGCACAAGCAGTGACTGTTGGATGTCCATCCAACGGCCGTCATGCTTCTTCAATCTCTGCTCTTCCTGCTCCAGCCGCTCAAACAAGCGCCGGTGGGACTGCCTGCTCCCTCCTCCCCGCGGCAGGCTGTGCTACCGCGCAGGCCTCACCACCCCACCGTACTGCCATCACTGGCCTAGCCATCACTCTACTCACCCACACCTGTTGTTATTCTCCGGCGACGGCAAACGAACCAGTAAACCCTCGTACAGTCATACTCCCCTCCGTGTGGGAAACAACTGCCGAGTCTTCCCTGCCTCCGTGTCGTCCCCTTCCTAGGCCTCGCCGTCGTCCACCGCCGTGGTGCTCTCGGCGTGGCGTGGTCAATGTGGTCAACGACCGACTTCTATCGGAAGAGTACTGTGCATGGAGACGCTGACAGCTGGGACCCACCGGACAGGCCACCGTATTTCACGAAAAAAATGTTTCCCCCCTGACTGCTGGGACCCACTAGCTACATCTTTGCACGCAAGGAAGTGCGTTCGGGCAAAAAAAACGATTCGCCCCCTTGACAGCTAGGATCCACCAGCTACAACTTCGCATGCAAGGAAGTGCCTAACAGTCGGGACCCACCTGGTAAAAGCATACGTAGCATTGTCATTCTGGTCGCGAACATGTACGTACATATATACTGGTGGATGTAGAGTCGCGCACGTGTCGTAGTAGAGGCGCGCACGTAGCATGTACACGTACGTGCAGCGGCCATTGTGCAAGAAAGAAAATACGGCCACGTATGTGTACATACGGGCGGGGTCTCGAACGCCTACTCGCGCATACGTACGGTGAGTGCTCGTGTACATGGCTGGGTCGGAACGGAAAAACAGCGTCGTCGTCGTGTTCATGGGGAGGCAACGGAATGCGTCGTGTTCATGGGGAGGCAACGGAATTTGTCGTGTTCATGGGGAGGCAATGGAATACGTCGTGTTCATGGGGAGGCAATGGAATGCGTCGTGTTCATCGGGAGGCAACGAAACGCGTGGGAGCCAACCGGCTGGGTCAGAACGGAATGTGTGGTCGTGTTCATCGGGAGGGCTTGGACAGAACAGGCGATGGAAACGAGGCCTGGCGTACCGCAGAACGGATGAAACGGACCTCCTTCGTTCGGAACGGGGTCCTATTGATTGGGAGGAGTGTGGCGTACCGCAAAACGGATGAAACGGACTTGTGTTGGAGCGCTACGGTCGAAACGGGGGTCCTGTTCATCGAGAGGGGTTTGGCGTACCGCAAAACGGGACTCCACGAGATACTGTTTATCTCCACCTTCGACCTCCTCCAGCCTCCACGGGCTACCGTCAACCTCCTCCAGCCTCCACGGGCTCCTGTTCATCCAGCCTCCACCGCGCGCTACTCCACCGGCTACTATTCAACCACCCCTCCACCATCTACTGTTCATCCAGCCCTCCACACCACGGGGTCCTGTTCAACCACCCCTCCACGGGCACCCCTCCATCGTCTACTGTTCATCCAGCCCTCCACACCACAGGGTCATGTTCATCCAGAGGCAACGCCACCGCTCACTGTTCATCCAACCCTCCCCAGACACACACACACACACAACGCTCACTGTTCATTCAATCGATCGGCTTCAGTTAGCAGCAGTAGCAAAGGAATCGCTCGATCGGGTTCAGTTAACAGCCATCGATCGATTGCTCGGGTTCAGTAACGTGTAGCCTGCAGTGCAATCGCTCGGGTTTAGTTAGAGCCAACACCTCGCACACACGCGCATACGTGTACGAGAGAAACGCGCATCGCTCGGCCCCCGACCTCCCACCGTAACCGGCAACTCCCCGAAATTTTCCTCCCCCTCGCTTCTACCACGGTTTTTTCCGTCATGGCCGGCCCAAAGAATGTCATGCAGCTGCGTCTCCTGCCCGCCCAGGACGAAAAGCCCATTTCCTATCATCATTTTTTGTCATAGAAGTAGGAGCCCACCACATCTATGATGATACCGGATTTTGTCACAATTATCGTCATAGAAGTGTCATATGTATGACAGAAAAAAAAATTGTTTGGCCCAAAATGTCACGGATGTGTCTTTTGTTGTAGTGTTGGCACTCAAATTCCAGCAGCAGCAGCAGCAGATCGACTCACTTAGCCAGGAAAGGGGGTCTTAGCAGCGGCAGCAGCAAGCGGATGATCGTCCAGCATTGGATAGCACCGTCCCATCCATGCCGAGAAGCAGCGTTGGTTCTGCCCCGGGCGACACACTGCTGGATACATACCCTGTGGATGACATCATAGAGAACACTAACTGTGAGCTACAATCCAAAATGAAGAACATATCCATGAAGGTGGCGGACGGCATTGCTTTTACAATTACCCCCGAAGCAACCTTCCATTGCACCCCGATTCCAGAGGGCTATGCTCGTGTCTTGGTTGATAAAATGGTGGACCCATATTCGGGGCTACAGCTTGACATTCCTGGAGGTGAAGACGAGCGCACACTGGGAGAGCCCATACATCGTATCATCCTATGGAGAAATGATTGCATCATCTTTCGAAGTCCACCGACACCGCGTCGTCTACCTACTCCTCCTCGAAGTCCGCCACCGAGTCAGCAGACTCCCGCTTCTCCAAGTCCACGAACGCGTGAGCCGACGACTCCTCGAAGTCCGCCACCTCCTCCAAGTCCCCGAACGCGTGAGCAGACTCCTACTTCAAGTCCGGCACAGCGTCAGGCCACTCCTCCGATTTCAAGTCCGACACCGTGTCAGGCCACACCTCCTACTTCAAGTCCGGCATAGCGTCAGGCCACTCCTCCTGCTCCAACTCAGCCACGTCAGCCGTCTCCGCTGTCTCAGCAATTGCAGAAGAGACACGCCGCAGCTATGGTGCGTAGCGGTACGAGTCGAGGTAGTTCAGGAAATACAGGCGGAGACAAGCGATATAAATATGGTCTAAGCCTCGCTCCTCTTCCTCAGAGGCCTTACGACATGGCCGAGGAGCAAAACACAGCCATAGTGCAGGCCCAAGTGGACGCCCATTTTGCACCAAAACCGGCACCGCCGCCAAGGGATAAAGTGCCTGAGGAAAAGATTGACCACTTTGTTCATATGGCTAGAACACCATCTCCCAAGCCTGTTGACTTAGACTATGAGCGCCAAATCAGGAAGTCACATCGAGCACGACTACAGAGGGAAGTGAGCTCGAGCTCGAGCCAACAAGCAGCGGGAAAAAAATGCGGGAAAACCGTTCCCCAGCTGGGAGAATAGGTAGCGCAATCGATCCCCCTGCTTGTTGTGCCAACAACACATGAGAGGAGGCCGCGCGCCCAATATTATTGTGGGCAAACCATTAACGTTCCCCAGCTGGGCGATGTGGTAATAACAGAGAAGCATATAATGCAAGCTCAAATGCTCAAGATCTCTGTTGGACAACTCCTCGAAATCGAGCCCATGTCTCCACTTAGAGAGGAGGAAATAAAACGGAAATATGTCCGGGGCCAACCTTTGGTCGAGCCAGACAAGGCCAAGAACCTCCCACCGAGAATGTATGAATTTCATCAATGGTACATGAACATTATTATCAAGATTTCCAATCGAGAGTCCCTCATGTTGAATGTCAAGGAGGAGCATTACTTCCATGAGAAAGCTCAGTCCGTTGAGTATTTAGAACTATTTCAGTTATACAATCAAGACGCACTCGACAAATCTATCATCAGTTGCTATTCTCTGTAAGTGATTTCTTTCTGTAATTTAAGTCTCAAGCTAGTTGTAGTGATCATTTTGATCAATCATTACATGTAATTATCCTCACTATATATTCTTTTGTGTGGTATTAATGCAGGATGAAGATTTATGAAATGAAAAAATCTGGACGCTATGGCATTGGGTTCATTGACCCAAATACCATTAATGAGTACAAATGGAATCTTTCAACTTGTCGAGATAGTTTAGAGGAAAGCATGCTGGAGTTCTTCAAGCGCCTCAATATCAGTGAAGATATATTACTTCCTTACAAATTCCTATGAGTCACACTGTCTTGTACTACAAATTCTGTTTTTACTTACTAGCCAGCTAGATGTTAATAATTAAGTGTATAGGGTTTACGGTAGTTGATTAGTGTTATGCACATGCCCACTTAATTAAGACATGCAAACGTGTGCGCATGCAGTTTCCACTGCATCTTGTTAGACATTAAAGTTGACAAAGAAACAGTTGAAGTACTCGACTCACTACTAAAAGAAGAAAAGGACTACACCATCGTGAATGGGATAGTCAACAGGTAATTTCAATTATTATTAACTATATCTCGGCCTATTTAGTTCGTGATTTCCTGATATGAACTATTTAATAACCCCTTTATTAATTTTCTTTGCCGGCGGGCAGGTCTTGGACAAAGTTCATCAAGGTGACTCTAGGCAAATGGGCAAAAAAACTGTTTTGGTATCGACAAAAAGTAATTAATTAAGTAGTACTAGCTAGCTAGCTAGCTACCATGCATCTCTTTAATTCTTATTTCAATACCATTAATTAATTATCATGCTTGATTAATCATTATCTGATTCAATTCCATTCTCGTAAAGGCCCTGAAGCAGGCGTCGGGGAATGATTTGTGTGTATTCTACGTTTGCGAGAACATTTGCATGATGGCGTCCGAAAGGAGCAGATCTCAAAGACAGGACTGGGTACGTTTGTCAAAACACTATTCACACCATTATCGATATCTAGTCACACAACTAATACACATGCATATTGATCTCCTTCTTAACAGTTCAGAGAGGTGCGGGACCAGCTCCTACCAGCGGAGCACATACTAGCACTTCAAAAGGAAATAGCGGGATTTCTGCTCGACCAGGTCATAGATCCCAAAGGAGAATACTATTACCCGCTACCGCCCCCATGAACCACTTGTCATCGTGCTCCGAAGGCACCAAGGCAACATGTAGGAGAAATTGTATATGTATATTACATGTGTATGTATGAATAATTAATGGTGTTGGTTGTGAGACATTCGATGATATATATTCATATATGTATGCGGTTCTACGTGTACGAGAAAATCTATTTATATATATGCATAACATGTACAATTTATAGTATCGTAAAATACCAGCAAACAAAAAATAATTAAATGGAGAACACAAAATTAATGGAAAATAAAATCAACCCCCCCCCCCCCAAAAACATTTAGTACCGGTTGGTGTTACCAACCGGTACTAATGGTCTACCAGCACCTGGGTCTGGTCCGTGCCACGTG
>NC_041393.1:75495618-75496262 GCF_002162155.2 Triticum dicoccoides
CCAGCAAACAAAAAATAATTAAATGGAGAACACAAAATTAATGGAAAATAAAATCAACCCCCCCCCCCCAAAAAACATTTAGTACCGGTTGGTGTTACCAACCGGTACTAATGGTCTACCAGCACCTGGGTCTGGTCCGTGCCACGTGGTGGTACTTTAGCGCCGGTTCGTGAGGAACCGGTATCAAGGGAGGGGGAGGCTTTAGTCCCCACTTTTTAGTGCCGGTTGCCGAACTGGCACTAAATGCCGTTACGAACCGGCGCTAAAGCCCGGTTCTGCACTAGTGTAGCGGTGGTGCAATGATCGATCAGGCGGCGCCATGTGGCTGCATTGCCATCAGTGGGATTCTCTATCGTGCTAACATGAGGACCGTAGCTTTGTCCAACCTATGTGTCAACATGTAGGAGGCCATCTGCCGAAGGAGGGAGGGTCTCACCTCCGTGCGTTACCTACAGACCTGGGTGTCTCGTGTTCACTGTTCCTTCCACCTCGCTTCGTGTCCCATTTCTCTTCTTTGTTCATTCACTAATGCTTGGACCGCAGATTGCATGGACATTGGTCGTCGCAGTCGCAGACATAATAATGTCTAAACACCAGCGACAAAACGGAACAACAAAAGTAGAGTTTGTCGGGTCTGGCAGTGT
>NC_041393.1:75496436-75500823 GCF_002162155.2 Triticum dicoccoides
GCTATATGTGGTCCTTGCCATGCCATTATTTTCTTTGTCATTTTGTATCTTGTGTGTATTTGCTTGTTTTCTTTTGTTGATGCTTTTTTATTTTCCTCTCCTTTGATGTCCGGTCTCGCACGCGGAGGGCGTGCCATGTGTTGCCACGTGTGCCATCCTTGCTAATGCTATATGTGGTCCTTGCCATGCCATTATTTTCTTTGTCATTTTGTATCTTGTGTGTATTTGCTTGTTTTCTTTTGTTGATGCTTTTTTATTTTCCTCTCCTTTGATGTCCGGTCTCCTACCTAAAATATTGTTCAATTCAAAAACTAGAGAAAGCCCTGCAATAAATGTTCCACATTGTCGATATCGTGTGCCTTTTTTCCTCAAGAAATCCTGAGTGTGCAGTTAGCTTCTTCAGTTTAAGGCCAACTACGCCGTGTAGACCAATTTTTGGTACGTGAAATTTAGGCACACCCTGGGACTTTGAACTAAAGAGTAGGCCGTAGGTAGATTCTCATCCATCCATGCTTACTTATCTGTTATATATTAAAAAATGAGAGTTTATTGTTTGATAGAGCTCTAAATATTTGATTTGAGCTTCTGTATTTCCTCCACAGATGAAATTTCAAGTTATTTTGGTTTATATGATCAAGTGGAAGCCAGATTCCCAGTTTGATAAGGTGTTGAGTTTCACTGCAAAGGTGCCACTCACGACCCACATGGACGGTATCATTGTAAAAGACATCCATATGTTTTGTGCATTTCACCAAAAAAATTAGAGGCAAAAAGTCTGTAGTAAACACATGTTGGGTTTACACAGTGCTGGAGAGATGGCAAGCCCGGGGCACATTGTACCTTTCTCTCTGGACGAACTGAATAACATGGTGTCATGTGAGGTCTGTTGAGTTTTACTTAAGGTCGGAACTATAGTAGCCAATGATGAGGCGGATATCAAAAGGGGGTAAGTCCAAGCAGAACCAGGAGTTACGCTGCAAGAGTATCTACCTCATATGCCCGGGCAGGCCGTCCGATAACTGACCGGTCATGATTTTTTAACCCAGACGGCAAAGGCTTTAAATGCTCGGGGTGAGTGGCACCCTCGTATCCAGCCCAAATACGAGGCGGATATGGGGGCATCCTGGCGCGCCCTCTACGTAGGACTGTCGAAGGGGTCCCACACGGACTCGCCCGAAAACCCGGCATTCCGACAGACGACTCCTTCGTCGCCGTGGTGCGAACGCCGCGTGGTGCCGCTCTGGCTCGCCTTCAGAGTCCAAATCCCCCTATTTCACCCCGCAGTCCCGCAACCCTAGCCATTTTGCCTGCCCCTCTCTGCGCCACCAGTCCGAGCGCTTCCAGCTCCTCCCTCTCACACTCCTGCGCTCCGCCATAGTCCGGAGCAAGATCATCTACTACGCTATGCTCATGCCGGAGCACCGGTATGAGATCCAGCAGGAGATCCGCGCGAGACTAGTCGTGCGCGCCGCCCGCATCGCTGCTGGGCTGCCTCCGGACTCGCCAGAGCCGAAGGAGGAGGAGATGCAGTCGGCGGAAGTGGAGGGAGAGGATCTAGCTCCGATGGAGGTGGAGGAGGAGGAGCCGGAGCTAGAGCTGCCGGAGCAGGAGCAGGCGGAGGTGGAGTTCACCATCGCCCAATTGAAGAATATGGCGGAGCAGGAGGCCATCCCGGAGACCATCCAGGAGGAGGCCTATATGAAGGCCAACCAGGCGTTCCTCCGGCAGGAGCAGGCAGCGTCCGACGTACTCTTCGCCGAACTCGACGTGGAGATAAAGAAGGAGGAGGTCGAAGCGGAGGTGCCGGAGGAGCCAGTGCTGCAGCTGCCGCCCATGTTGCCGGAGCCAGGCACAGAGATCGTCGATATATCCGACGATGAGTAGCTAGGTGATTGACGTAACGTAGGTTTATTTTGTTTGCATGTCCTTGTATGGATTTAAAAATCTAGTATGAGAAGTCCAGATGCAACTACTGAAATTTGAGGCATACCCGGGCGCGTCTGCGGGCGTTTGAGGGGTCATGTTTGACATATCCGGCTGTAGATGTTCTAATGTTCAACATAGTTTTACTAGCCGTTCTCAAGAAGAAAGACTAAGGGCATGTACAATGGTTCTATCTTAAGAGTGTCACGTAGAATAAATGATGAGATGGAGGAGAGAGAAATCATAAGAGAAGGCTTGTCTTCTCTTATTTAAGAGAAGACAAGAGATGATCTCTTAGCACAATTTGTCTCACCATGTTTTCAGAAACAGTTAATTATTGAAGATAAGACTAAGAGATAACCCATTGTAGACATGTTTTCTTGTCATCTCTAATTTAAATACAAAAACTTAAAATAAAACTATCTTATTAACCATTGTACATGCCCTAAGAGAACTCCCTAAGGTGCCTAAGGATGTGTGTTAGAATAAGGCGTGCCCAGGTCCGTGGTGACGGGCTCTAGCACGTCCACGCCAAGTCTGTGGCGATCGGGCACGCGCGTGTGTTGGAGTTAGTTAGCCTGCCGTGCATGTAGCGTGGAGGAGTTGTACATGGGAAAAAAAATATATGAGACCAGGTCTCATATAAAGCAGGTGAGACCCGCCTTGATAGATGACACGTGGCATTCACAAATCACAAAGCATCTAATCTCTCTCCCCCTGATTTCAGGTCGGGGGTGAGGGTAGATGCTTTGTGATTTACGAATGTCACGTGTCATCCATCAGAATGGGTCTCACCTGCTAACCCGTGAGACCTAGTCTTATATAATTTTTTTCCATGCACCATGGGAGGCCGTTACGATCAGACGGACTGAGCTGCGTCGAGCGTGTTTTGTGCGCCTCGTGCGCGCGGCCAGATCGTGCCGCCGTAGAGCGCGTTTGTGCGTGTCGTGCGCGCGGCTGGATCGAGGGGCAGAGTGGAGGGTGCGCGGGCAGCACGTATAAAGCTCCACGCCATATACTGCTTGCTAGGCGAGCCAGTTTGATCAAAGAAAATATTAGGCCATACGTGCGGCTAGGCGTTCGAGCGCCGGAAAAACTCTGGTGTCTTCTACTCTATCTTCTACCTCCAGCTACGTGAGAGAGAGACCCAGTTAGGGCTTCCCCAACAGTGTGATTTTTTGATGCTTCGTCAGGAGACGAGTCCCCCTGGGTGCGTGAGGGCAGGCAAGCTGGCCCTCCTTTACCCAGAGAAATAGCCTTTGTTTAGCTTTGGTTCCCCTGTTAGCAAAAATCCAGCCGCATAAAAACCTGAGAATTTGGAACACTGCATTCTCTGATGTCTCCCAATTCTAGTCCTACTAATTGAACTTAAATTCAGCCATCTTTCCCTGAAATTTTGAGGCAGCTAGACCTTTTCCCTCCTTATATAAAGAGAGGAAATTGCTCTTTTCTTGGACCTGGTGTTGGGCTTCTCTCTTTCACTGTAGTACTCACTACTAGGAAAAGGCCTACTAGTGGCGCACCAGTTTTGCCTACTAATGACGCACTACTGGTGCGCCACTAGTACCATGCCACTAGTATTTTTTTACTAATGGCGCATCACTGGTGCGCCATTAGTATACCAGATACTAATGGCGCACCCGTTGTGCGCCATTAGTATGCCTAGAGGTGCGCCATTACTAGTAATGATGCACCACATCGAAGTGCACCATTAGTAATAAATTTTTTTCAATTTTTTTTTTAAAATTTTCAAATTTCTTTTCATTTTTTTCTTAATCTCTGGTCACTATGGCTTAATCTCGGGTCAATATGCTTAATCTCAGGTCAAATCGCACGCTATGGTCAAACTTCCCAAAAGGCCACCCATCCTCACACTACCCCAGCACCAGCTCACTTCACAGGCACTTGTTGATATATCTAGCATATCATTCATATTAAACCTTGTTGATGTTTAGGACTTTGTTCATGTTCATGAGTGTGATGAAATTTTGAAAAAATATTTCAAACTTCCGTTCATATTACGTATCATATTTTGGAAAAAAAATCCCGAAAAAAATCAAAACTAATTTTTTTTCGTTACTAGTGGCGGACCTAGCAAACGGTGCGCCACTAGTAAGTTTGAATTTTTTTGAATTTTTTGCCTCTAGATCTTAAAAGCCTCGTAACTTTTTTTTCTGTTAGGTTTTTGAGGATTTTGAAAATGTTTAACGGGGTTCCCCCACAGTTAAATTCGGATGTAACTTTTCGAGTAGATGATTTTTCATATAGAAAAACTTTTTAATCCGAGTTCGTATGCAAAAGTTATGCCCATTTTACAAATTCCAGAGAGATTTTACAAATAAAGTCGAAATTCATATTTGTAAATTTTCCCAACAACTACACCACATATCACATGGAAAACTTATTTTATTTTATTTTATTGACATTTTCATCATTTTCTTTTAATTTTTTTAAACTGAAAAGG
>NC_041393.1:75501129-75512329 GCF_002162155.2 Triticum dicoccoides
TGACGCACCGTGGGAATGGTGCATCATTACTAGTTCAACTAGTAATAACTAGTAATGGCGCACCACTCCCACGGTGCGCCATTACTAGTTTTGAAAAAAAAATAAAAAAAATTGAAAAAAAAAATTACTAGTGGCGCACCGTGGATGTGGTGCGCCATTACTAGTTTAACTAGTAATGGCGCACTATCCGCTGGTGCGCCATTACTAGTTTTGAAAAGAAAAAGTGAAAAAAAATTGAAAAAAGTTTACTAATGGCGCACCGTGGATGTGGTGCGCCATTACTAGTTTAACTAGTAATGGCGCACTATCCCCTGGTACGCCATTACTAGTTTTGAAAAAAAAATTGTTACGAATGGCGCACCGTGGATGTGGTGCGTCATTAGTATTTGGACACTAATGACGCATCAACACATGGTGCGCCATTAGTATATAGTAGTGGCGCACCACATGTCTGGTGCGTCATTAGTGTTCATTTCATCTATAGCTCTTTTCCTAGTAGTGACTAGGTACACAGTACACTTATCTTCTTAAGTGCGTTGGCAGTTCAAGGAACCATTGGGTATTCCCCGGCAGTACAACTGCTATTTTTAAAAATAAAAGACATTAGAACTGTACATGCTTTGATATGATGTGGTGCAAAGTTCACACAGAGTTTGATGATGTTTTACTTGAACTCGCTATATCAAAACCACATGTTTGTCTGGTCATAGTGAATGTAACGTGACGAACCACGTGAATGGACCTCAATCATTTACTCCCTCCGTTCCAAAATAGATGACTCAACTATGCGCTAAGTCATGTTTGTCGTTGGCAGGTGGTAGGCACGGTGACTTAGGCGAAGCCCCAAGTCATGCCTACTGCGAGCAGGTGCTATGCGTGGTGGATTCTATAGAGGCAACAAGTCCTGCATTTGTTGCTGGATGAAGGTGGTGTGATCGTGACGTGATCAGCCGAGGCGGTATGGAACGTTCTTGTCTTCTGATATTTTCTCGAGAGGCATCCGGCTATCGAGGCGGTGGTAGCCGTAGCCGGACAAGGGATGATGGTAGAGGCGGCTTCAAGGATGAGTATGCACACTTCGATAGAAACAAAATATCTTTGATTAGGCTATGCACCGCTCGCACGCATCCTTTCCTTGCTCGGGTAGTGGATAGAAGCTCGGTTTTATGGATGAAAATCCAGAAAAAAGATGAATGAAAACTAGGAGAACAATTTGGAACGAGAAATCTGCCCACTGAACTTGGAACTATTTAACATATAATGATGTGCAAGATTGCAGTGTATAACCATGCAGTCCACATATGTGACCAAAAAACCAAGGTTGTCTTCCTCGAGTAGAGTCTCAAGGGCTTCGGCATGCTTGAGTAGGCAGGCACTGTTGGGGTGAGACAGGTCATGTGTGGAACTTCAAGAGTGTACAGTTCATTCTTGCAGAAAGTCACCTGTTAGATGGCAAGAATGGATTTACCTAGGACTCCGAATTTTGCTTGCAAGAGACCACTGGAATGTTGGATTATGGTTGGGATCTTAGCGACTTCCCCAATGCCTCACATTTCTAATCCTATACAATCAGGGTCATTGCTTGTTAGATAATAACGAGAATAAACGAGGCAAAGAGACATGGATTTTTACGTAAAAACCCTTGCGAGAGAAAACCACGGACGCACAAAGACGCAATCACTATGATGCAGGAGTATTACAAGCACAAGACGACAGACCGTCTGAAGTGCAACTACATGGGGTATATAAGAGGGCAATACATGAGAGTCCTTGTAGGACAAGTAAACGAGTTGTACTCGTACGCGTCGACGTCAATGCAAAAGGCCCACACCGTTTGTACTACGTCTAGTCCAACACGGTACTACAGTTTAGATCATAATTTAACAATCTCCACCTTGATGCAAATTCCCTTCAGTAGTCGAAGAAAGTGAATAACTCCATCCAAATGAGCATAAACACCTTGTGCGTCAAAGTTCATCGGACTAGTGAGAAATACCAACTAAGCCTGAGCAAAGCTCAAACTTATTGGTAGGAACTGGCTTTGTCATCATATCAGCAGGATTATCATGAGTACTTATCTTGCATACCTTCAAATCACCTTCAGCAACAACATCTCGAATATAGTGAAATCTAACATCAATGTGCTTTGTCCTCTCATGATACATTGGATTCTTTGTAAGATATATGGCACTTTCACTGTCAGAAAATATAGTAGGGCAAGATGAATCTCCACAAAGCTCAGTGTACAAACCTCTCAACCAGATAGCTTCTTTGCATGCCTCAGAAATAGCCATATACTCGGCATCAATAGTGGAACAAGCCACAATAGACTGCAAAATTTCTCTCCAACTCACAGCACAACCACCAATGGTGAAAACATAACCTGTGAGCGATCTTCTCTTATCCAAATCACCAGCAAAATCAGAATCAACAAAACCAACAAGTCCATCTCCAGTTTTCCCAAACTTTAAGTAAGCATTAGAAGTACCACGCAGGTATCTGAAAATCCACCGAACTGCTTTCCAATGCTCCAGGATTAGCCATGTATCTACTGACAACACTCAATGCATATGATAAATCCGGACCAGAACAAACCATGGCATACATAAGTGAACCAACTGCACTCGAATAGGGAACTCTAGACATGTACTCAATATCTGCATCTGACTTAGGACATAAAGCTGATGATAATTTGAAGTGTGCAGCTAACAAAGTACTCACCGGCTTGGCATTATGCATATTAAAACGACGAAGAACTTTATCAATATATCCCTTATGACTTAGATATACTTTTCCAGACGGCCTATCTCTGGATATTTCCATGCCAAGTATTTTCTTTGCTGCACCCAAATCCTTCATCTCAAATTCATTACTCAATTGCTTCTTTAGTTCATCAATATCTGACATACTCTTTGCAGCAATAAGCATATCATCAATATAAAGGAGCAAATAAATAGTTGAAGCGTTGACAGTTTTCAAATAAACACAACTATCATAATTAGACCTTTTGAAACCTTGAGAGAGCATAAAGGTGTCAAATCTCCTGTACCACTGTCTAGGGGATTGCTTCAATCCATAAAGAGATTTATTTAACTTGCAGACAAGCTTTTCTTTTCCAGGAATAACAAAACCTTCAGGTTGTTCCATATAAATATCCTCTTCTAATTCTCCATGTAAAAATGCAGTTTTAACATCCAATTATTCAAGCTCAAGATTATTCATGGCAACAATACTGAGTAAAGTGTGAATAGAGCTATGCTTCACAACAGGAGAAAAGACTTCATTATAGTCAATACCTGGAATCTGGCTATAACCTTTAGCAACTAACCTTGCTTTATATCTTGTCTCATCATTAGGAGAAACACCTTCTTTCCTCTTGAAAACCCACTTGCAATGAATAGGTTTCTTCTCTCTAGGCAATTTTACTAAATCCCAAGTGCCATTCTTTTCAAGTGATTCCATCTCATCATGCATAGCGGTCATCCACTTATTACTATCACCAGAAATAATAGTCTCGGAATATGAATAAGGCTCAGCATTACCTTCAATTTCTTCTGCAACAGATAAAGCAAAAGAAACAATATTGCACTCTTCAATTAACCTATCAGGTTTATTAATACCTCGTCTAACTCTGTCACGTGCAAGGTTCCAACTAGGTGGAACAATAGGCTGATTTGGAGTGGGAGTGACATGATCATCATTAACGACGGGTTCATCATGTGCATCAACAATTTCATTACAAGATGTATCACCTGAATCAATAACATGCTCCACCTGAACAGTAGGCTGCTGAATAGTAGGCTGCAGTTCACTCTCAACGGGAACATTAGTAGATGAAACATCATGTAACATAGCAGATTCATTAAACATAACATTTCTACTAATAACAACCTTCTGGGTTTCAGGATTCCACAATTTAAAAACTTTAACACCAGACTTATAACCAAGAAAGATGCACTTAACAGCCCTAGGCTCCAGCTTTCCATTATCAACATGAGCATAAGCAGTGCAACCAAAAACTCTCAACTGTGAATAATCAGCAGGTGAACCAGACCATACCTCAATTGGAGTTTTCTTATTAAGAGCAATAGATGGTGAACGATTAATGAAATAACAAACAGTGTAAGCGGCCTCAGCCCAAAAATGCCTATGCAAACCTGCATTGGACAACATGCAGCGGGCTCTGGAAATAATGGTCATGTTCATACGCTCAGCAACACCGTTTTGTTGAGGAGTATAAGGAACGGTGTAGTGTTTGACAATGCCTTCAGACTTGCAATAATTTTTAAATTGCTTAGAACAGAATTCCATACCATTATTAGTGCGAAGTATCTTTACCTTCCTTTCAGTTTGTCTCTCAATCATAATCTTCCACTCCTTAAATGCTGAGAATGCTTCATATTTATGCTTCAAGAAATAAGGCCAAACTTTTCTCGAATAATCATCAATAATAGTCAGCATATAACTTGCACCACCTAATGACTTCTTGCGAGATGGTCCCCATAAATCGGAATGCACATAATCAAGAATACCTTCAGTTGTATGGGTCGAAGTATTGAACTTCACCCTCTTGTGCTTGCCGAAGATATAGTGCTCGCAAAATTTTAATTTACCAGGTTCATATCCATCAAGAAGACCTCTCTTATTTAACTCTGCCAAAACAAATTCACTCATATGTCCAAGACGCATATGCCAAAGGTTAGCAGCATCACAATCAGAATTCTTTGAAACAACTGGAGTAGCGTTACCTGAAACAAGAGAACCTCGAAGGTAATAAAGACCATTGGTCGAACTTAAGTCACCTTTCATTACAACAAGGGAACCTTTGGTGACCTTCAAAACACTATCTCCACCTGAATATTTGTACCCCTTTGCATCAAGGGCACTCATAGAAATAAGATTTCTCTTCATCTTCGGAATATACCGAACATCTGTCAAAGTTCTGATTATGCCATCGAACATCTTGATTCGAATAGAACCTATGCCTTCAATCTTGCACGGTGAATTATCAAAACCCAAAACGGAACCAGCAAAAGTAGTGGAATCAAAAGTATTAAACCAATCTCAATGTGGACACATATGAAAAGTACATGCAGTATCAAGTACCCACTCATCATTGGTCTCGGCACATCCAGCAATAACGACAAGAGCATCATCGGAACTATCATCACGAGCAACGTTAGCAGAACTTTCACCTTGTTTGTTACCTTTCCTCTTTTCTTTGTTTTGCAACTTGAAACACTCTGAGATGTCATGCCCGTCTCTCTTGCAATACCTGCAATATTTCTTGTCTCTGGATTGCGACCGGCCCCTGTAGCCGTTTTTCCTTTTGCCTCTGTTTCCAGTATTGGAGTTCTTCTCCTTTGTCCTGCCACGAACAGATAATCCCTCGGCTTGGGATGAACTCGAACCATCATGAGGCACCATTAATTTCATCTTCTCCTTGGAGTTCAAAGCTTCATAAACTTCATTAAGCATGAGAGTATCACGACTGTATAATATGGTGTCTCTAAAATTGGTATAAGAACTTGGCAGTGAACAAAGTAACATTAAAGCAGTATCTTCTTCTTCATACTTATCCTCCATTACAGCTAGATCAGATATGATCTCTTTAAATTCTGAAATATGATTCAAAACATTACCTCCCTCGGGTAACCTGTGCAGGAATAATTTTTGCTTCAGATGCATCTTGCTGGTGAGATCTTTAGTCATGCAAATCCCTTCCAGCTTTAACCATAGAGCGGCGACAGTTTTCTCGCTCAAAACTTCCTGCAAAATATTATTATGCAAATGGAGTTGAATTTGTGACAAAGCCTTGCAATCAATTCTTTTCTCCTCATCAGTCCAGTCCTGAATTCTGTTCTTCCCAAAACTATCCAGTGCTTCATCATAGTCGGACTGTGCCAACAACGCCCGCATCTTGACTTGCCATAGGGTAAACTTTGTGTCACGGTCCAGCAGCGGAAGATCATACTTCATGAAAGCCATGAGTAGATAAATTTTTGTGCACAAAGTAGTACAAGCCGTAGAAAAATTCTTGAGAGAATTTAATATGCGGATCAAACGGAATAAGATAAATAGCACCTGATAGTATAGGTAGTGGACATAGCAATTGAACAGAGAACAATAAAACAGTCTGAACTGTAGATGAGCCTTGTCTTCACGTGGCAAGAACTAGTAGTACTAGTGACCGGGTTGAAGCAAAGTCCAGCAGCAACGTAGCCACGTGAGTAGTAATGGCCTCCTGGGGACTTGAAGCCTCGATTTTCTTTCACGCGTAGAAGAGCTGCCACGCGTACGGAACGCCTTGGATTGATGGAGCTGCAGCGGAAAATCAATCTCGAACACGACTGGACATCAGATAATCTGATCGGTCTCGGCGACTCTGCGACCGCTTTGTAGGGCACTGCAGTAGGGAAAATCAATATCCTGTCGGTCTCGGCTTCTTCGTAGGACAGCACAGCGGAATCGATCCGGACGGATCACCTGGTCGCGTGCGGCGGCGCACAGGAGGAACCCTAACTTTCGCCTCAAATCTCGTATTTGTAACCTCAGCTCTGTATACCACTTGTTAGATAATAACGAGAATAAACGAGCCAAAGAGACACGGATTTTTACGTGGAAACCCTTGCGGGAGAAAACCACGGACGCACAAAGACGCAATCACTATGATGGAGGAGTATTACAAGCACGAGACGACAGACCGTCTGAAGTGCGACTACATGGGGTATATAAGAGGGCAATACATGAGAGTCCTTGTAGGACAAGTAAACGAGTTGTACTCGTATGCGTCGACGTCAATGCAAAAGGCCCACACCGTTTGTACTACGTCTAGTCCAACACGGTACTAGAATTTAGATCATAATTTAACAATTGCCCACTGAGCAGCAGTCATCGTGGCTCACCCGCATCACATACGGAACTAAGAACTATATTGCAGAGGTGCAAAGAAGGTATGACTTATAGTGTACAAACATTGTCTCCTCTAAGTTATGTGGTCTCTTGCAACTTTTTTCTTTTCTTTCTGGGTAGGTCTCTTGCATGGTTGGAGTCTCTCGGTCTCTCTTCTCTCCTCCTGCTTTTATAGACGAACAACTGAATTTATTAATCGAACATTCTATTATTTGACAATACTGAAGAGCCTTCCTCCTAAAAAAGGACTAACAATATTGGGAAGCATGAAGTGAATGGTGTACCACGTGGTGCACACTGAACTGAGCATGCAGTTTTTTTCACCTCGGGAAAACCTGAGTCCTTTTTTCGCGATGACGATAAACCGTGAGTCTCCAGCTGGCCTCCTATTTTCAAGGCCTTACGTTTTTAGTATATCATCTTCACATGAAAATTTAAGTAAGTTCCCCGACTTTAGGCTAGACGAGTCCACCAAAGTGCTCGAGTGAAAGCGGAAAACTGATCTGCTTTAACCTCCCATTTGTTATTGTGCGATTGGGAATTGATTGGCTAAACAAATTCACTAGATTGCGGCCTGTTCAGTAACCCTCCACAGCCATCGAATGAATCTTCTACTCCAACTTCCCATAACGAACAAACAGCTTCCCACGCAGAAATGGAATCACAGGAAACGTCCGGCGCAACAGCTTCTCATTTGGCCAATGCTAGCCACTGGTCGACCAACCCAATTTTGGACAGCTCACCTCATGGGCATTGGATCCAGGTGCCTGCAGCAGTGGTGAGGAGGATCAGACGATCGTCGTTCGATGGAGCGACAAGTGGATGGAAGTAGATCGTTGATGGAAGCTATGGTGTCGAGGTGTGGTGCAGGAGCTCATCACATTAGTAGAAAACGGGGCATTTGTCCCGGTTGGTGAGGGCCTTTTGTCCCGGTTCTTGAACCAGGACTAAAGGGTCATTACTAATGCCTCCCCCTTCAGTCCCAGTTCTAACACGAACCGGGACAGATGGGCCTCCACGTGGCCACTGCGAGCAGCCCAGGCAAGGGGGCCTTTGGTCCCGGTTGGTGACATGAAACGGGACCAAAAGGCTTCCATGTGTCAGCAGCTGGCTGGAGCTGAGGTTTTTCTTTTTTTTAAAAAAAGTGGCTGGTTTAGGGGTTTTAGGGGTTAATTTTAGGTTGTTATTAGCTAGCTAATAGAGAGAAGTGTCCTATCTTATATCTTCGTCCTTGGTTTACCAACGCTACTGCTATGTCCATTTCACCCGCTGATATATAATAACTCATGCATGCTCGCATCATACATCATCATATATAATAACAAGTCCTACTAATCATGCATCATCATACAACTTCTACTCGTTATTAATAACAAGTCATATGATCATCATCCTCATAGTCATCGAACCCAACCCTACATAGTTGTTCTTAGCACATGATCATTAGTATCAGGTAGGACCTAAACACCCTTAAGGTAAAATAGCATAAAACAATATAGACCCTGACTCTCCATTATGAAGAATGGAGATCATCCTGTCTCCAATTCTTGCGCTTCGCCTCCTTTTGCTTCCAAGAAGCTCCTTACATCTGTCCATACATTTTTTCTATTCTTTGATTGTCATGTCTCCACTTCTTTTAGAAATCCAGTATGGACAGTTGAGATTCATAGGACGACCTGGTTGTATGTTCAAAACATCAAGCCGACCGTGTGTATACATCAGATGAGGCACACAATCATTCGGGATTATCTCTTGAAAAACATAGTAATAACTTCGTAGTTAGCAATGATGCACTAGTTTTAGAAGTATTTAAAAAGATGTAGGGATGTCATAATAGTAAAAAGAATCTTACCAGGGTATCTCCATGGTAGTTACCGTAGTTCAACACGTGCACTAGTGGCACGTATTGACCATAATTTTGAGGAGTTCGATTGTAGATATTGTAATTCTCAAGATCAGTACAAAATGCGATCAGATAATTTTTCTCCTTATAAGTTAATTCAGAGCCATCGATGTAGTGGGTTTTCTCTACCATCTTCCGCACATTCTTTGAAGAATGAAAATAAGCTGTTAATGAAAATAAGCTGTCAACTATTTTGAAATAAATAATATAAATTATTTAATAACTATGTTAATCTCACATGGGGGAAGAATTGGAGGTGTATCCACAAGGACCCAAATGTCCATATTTTTTTGCTCGATTGTAGGATCACCAAGATCCATG
Source organism: Triticum dicoccoides (assembly GCF_002162155.2). NCBI lineage: Eukaryota > Viridiplantae > Streptophyta > Magnoliopsida > Poales > Poaceae > Triticum > Triticum dicoccoides. Next base: position 75,510,266 of record NC_041393.1, read on the forward strand.
GTGACAAGCATACCCTCATCAAAACTATACATCTTGCAAAGTGCTTCCCAATTTTTGCAACCAAAATGGATTACACACTCAACATTGTACAACTTTAGTTTAAAATCCACACCATGATGGGTCCTTAGGAGAATTTTTTTGGTTTCCATACTTTCATGGTCTTCAAAATCCATCCTCTTCAAGACATGACGTCTTGCATAACATGGGATAAGCTAGTCGAATTGGAAAAGATGAAAAATACACGTTAAAATAGTTGAAGTCGTGCTTAATTATGAAAAAACTATTGTCGTCGTTGCGTACCGTATGAACATCGAAGGTCTCCTCGAGCTTAATGCTGAAGCGCCGATCTTTGTCAAGCTCAATGAACCTGTCGCACATACCTCGATCGTCGTGACACCAGTCGCACTCCCCCAGGCGGTTTTCTTCGTCCGAGTACAACATTTCCGGCCTAAGTTCATAATTCCAATATTAAACTTGTACAATTAAATATATGTACTAAAAACTTAAATTAGATCATTATTATTAATAATGGGTTGACTATCGGTGATGGTACGCAGCTCCTCCTTTCATTCCCGAGTGCATTATTACACCAAATTGTCTAGCACACGGGAATGAAGGAGAAGCTACCCCCACGACGGCGTGGATGATGGAGGGGGCTCCTAGATTTCTGCATAGAGTGCTCTTCAATTTTAGCTTTCAAAGTAGGAATACTTTTCCAATATGAGCATTCAATAAGCAAAACCAAATCATAAAATAAAGTAGTATTCAAATTAGCATGCATTCAATTATAACCACAAGTGCATCATCTCTTGTGTCCGTACATCATCAAATATTATCACTAATACTTCTCGAATGCTATCATACATATAGCATCGCTAATTAATACAGCTAGAACCGTAGCGCCCGACGGGTATCGTCGCGGGCGGTGGACACCCAAAGATAAGGAACGATCACAGGATCTTAGCTCCAGTGAGATCCCTGAAGAACCTGCCAGGTATTGTCGAACCTGCCATCAAATGCAACCATGTAGCGACGGACGTGCTCGTCCTCCTCGCTGACACGGTGACGTACCACCTCCGCGGTGTCCGGAAGCCTCGGCACCGTAACTGGCCCACGCGACCGCCACCAAACAAGGATCAGGTCAACAACGTGCTGCCTCCTCACCAACCTACATCCCCCAGAAGGTAGCACCTCCCAATATCAGCCCGGCGGAGCCCAGTCCCGAACATGGCCCTAATCAAGCAGGCCTCCACCGCCGAGTCAACAACGACGAGGATGCGGGATAGGCATCGTCGACGTCAATGCGGGAACTACTTCTATATATAGTTAAATAAAGTAGTTTTATTAATTAAATCAACTAGTTCAACTACGCACTTACTATAAATAAATAAAGTAGTACTTACTAAAAAAACTACTTCTATATATAGTAAAATAAAGTAGTTTATTAAATCAACTAGCTAGTTCAACTATATATGAAGCACTTACTATATATAAAATAAAGTAGCACTTACTAAAAATAAACTAGTTTAACTATATAGTTCTATTATTTTTCTAACAAATTATATTAAACACTTTCTCTTCTTATTTTTTCCTTTTTCCTCTATTCTAAATATGAACATATTCATAAATGTCTTCTATCATTCACAATTTTCCTATACATACACAATATGAACATATACATAAATTGACAAAGAAAATACTATGAGCAAAAAAATCATTTCTCATATATGAAAAAAATACAAATATACTTGGTAAATATTCTATGAACATCATTTCTCATATATATCAATGCATACATCCATGGATCATCATTGCTCATATATCCATAGTCATATATATAAACTTTCTATATATGAACAAAAAACTTTCTACAAAAAAAAACCATTTTTGACATGCTTAGCATATTCTAAAATTTTCTAAACCACTCCAAAAATTCTGAAATTTTGCCTCTCCTCTCCTTCTGCTCTTCTCTTCTTCTCCTCTCCTCTCCTTCTCTCCTTCTGCTCTTCAATGCGTCAGGGCCGGCGGTGACCATGGAGCAGGGGCAGAGCAAGGGGCGCTCGA
>NC_041393.1:75513053-75513768 GCF_002162155.2 Triticum dicoccoides
CAATGCCCCCTTTAGTCCCGGTTGGTGCCACTAACCGGGATCAAAGGCCAGTTTTCGGCAGCCCAAAGGGCGGGAAGCGGCGGCCTTTGGTCCTGGTTGGTGGCACCAACCGGGACTAAAGGGAGCATTGGTCCCGGTTGGTGCCACGAACCGGGACTAATGCACCCCTTTAGTACCGGTTGGTGCCACCAACCGGGACCAATGGGCCTTGCACAACGGCGTGGTGGTGGGAGTTTAGTCCCACCTCGCTAGCTGAGAGAGAACCACACTTGTTTATAAGGTGCGATGCGCCAACCCTCTCGAGCTCCTCTCTAAAGCAGGCTTTCGGGTCTAATCTGTCTCTATGTGCCTGTGGGCCTACTGTGCTTACTACGTGCCTGAATCCTGGCCCTTTGTTGGGTTTCTAGTCGTATTCAGGCCATGGGGCCTAGTAGGAGGCAATTTTTTTTCTATTTTTGTTTTATTTACTTATTGTTGCTATTTTATTTTATTTTCAGTTTTTTTGTTTTGTTTTCTGCATTATTTATTTTCTTTTGTTTTTTGCTTTATTTTTTAATTCTTTTTGCTTTTAGTTTTAGAAAAATTATAAACTTTCTGTTAGTGCCATTAGTTTTCAAATTTGAAAACACTTTTTTTGTTTTTTTGTTTTCTTTCTTGCTTTATTTATTTTATTTTGTTTCTACTTACAACAAAATACTTATTGTTGCTATTTTTA
>NC_041393.1:75514002-75534197 GCF_002162155.2 Triticum dicoccoides
AGTGCCATTAGTTTTCAAATTTGAAAACACTTTTTTTGTTTTTTTGTTTTCTTTCTTGCTTTATTTATTTTATTTTGTTTCTACTTACAACAAAATACTTATTGTTGTTATTTTTATTTTTTTCCAGTTTTTTTGTTTTGTTTTCTGCATTATTTATTTTCTTTTATTTTTTGCTTTATTTTTTTATTTATTTTTGCTTTTAGTTTTAGAAAAATTATAAACTTTTTGTTAGTGTTATTAGTTTTCAAATTTGAAAACACTTTTTTTCTTTCTTGCTTTATTTATTTTATTTTGTTTCTACTTACAACAAAAATTTCAAAACCTAAAGTCTCATAACTGCCACATGATTATGACACAACTACTTCCGGTTGCATTGAGGGGGCTACTACCGAAAAACGTTCGATTAGCCATTGTGAAGCTATGTGCATTCCTCAATGCAATCTCTCAGAAGGTGATCGATCCAGAAATCATACCAAGGCTAAGGAGTGATGGGGTGCAATGTCTTGTCAGTTTCGAGCTGGTGTTCCCACCATCCTTCTTCAATATCATGACGCACGTCCTAGTTCATCTAGTTGACGAGATTGTCATTCTGGGCCCCGTATTTCTACACAATATGTACCCCTTTGAGACGTTCATGGGAGTCCTAAAGAAATATGTCCGTAACCGCGCTAGGACAGAAGAAAGCATCTCCATGGGCCATCAAACAGAGGATGTCATTGGGTTTTGTGTTGACTTCATTCCTAATCTTAAGAAGATAGGTCTCCCTAAATCGCGGTATGAGGGGAGACTGACTGGAAAATACACGCTTGGAGGGGAGACAATAATATGCAGGGACGGATATTCATGGTCTCAAGCACACTGCACAGTTCTACAAAACTCTACCTTGGTGACCTCTTATGTCGATGAACACAAGAACAGTGTGCTCTCCAAACACCCGGAGCAGTGCGACGACTGGATTACATGTGAACACATCAGGACTTTCAGCAATTGGTTGGAAACACTTCTCAGAGATGAAAACACTGTTTGTGATGAGTTGTACTTGTTGTCCAGGGGACCACCTTCGACTGTTACGATTTGGAAAGAATACGAGATAAATGGGAATACATTTTACACGATCGCCCAAGATCAAAATAGCACCAACCAAAACAGCGGTGTCCGCTTTGATGTAGCCACCGAGAGGGGAAAGAACACATATTATGTTTACATAGTGGAAATATGGGACCTTGACTACAGAGTAGATTTTAAGGTCCCTTTGTTTAAGTGCAAATGGGTCAATCTGTCAGGAGGCCGGGTAAAGATAGACCCATAATACGGAATGACAACAGTGGATCTGAATAATCTTGGGTACACTGACGAACCTTTCGTCCTAGCCAATGATGTGGCACAGGTTATCTATGTGAAGGATATGTCTACCAAACCGAGAAAAAGAAAAAAATAAGGAAGCGGATACATCATACGATGAGCCAAAGCGCCACATAGTTCTTTCAAAAAAAGGAGACATCGTGGGAGTGGAGGGCAAGACAGACATGTCCGAAGATTATGAAAAGTTTCATGAAATTCCTCCCTTCAAAGTCAAGGCTGACCCAAGCATCCTGATAAATGATGAAGATTATCCATGGTTACGGCGCAATAAGGAAAGGACACAAGCGAAGAAAAAGTGAAGACTTTCTCCACAACTATTATGATGATACCATGCCAACTTTCAACCTTTTTGTAGTTTATTTGAAATGCATGTTGTAACAGACAAGTTTCCGTATGAAATCCTGATACTTCGAAAGAGATTGTCCGTTTTGTACACGAAGTGCATTCAGTTTTTGCCATAACCCTCTCAACTTTCTTGCATATGCTATGTGGATGAAATGATGATACCATACCAAAATAAAAGAGAGGCGCAATGCTCACCTGCAGGTTGCTTAGCTTCAGGCCAACGTGCAGGTGAGCACTGCGCTTCTCCCTTCATCGTCTCTATACTCAGGGCTTATAAACCGCTGCGAGTGCCTCTCGCTTGGCGAGGTGGGACTAAAAAACAATTGCAGAAAGAATCAACTAAAAAACTCTTTTACCGGTTCATGCCACAAACCGGTACTAAAAGGTGCTCGTGGGGCCCCAGCCTTAAAACCTATACCAAATAAAATGCCTTTGTAACAGCCTTAGAACTGGTACTAAAGGAATCAACTAAAAAACTTTTATAAACCTCTAGTATTATTGAAACTAAAATTATATAGAATTTTGTTAAAACTTTAACAGCAAAAGGAATTATCATAAAAGAAATAAATAAGTAATTAGAATTTAGTTCAAAACATTATAAAAGAAAATAAATAAGTAATTAGAATTTTGTTACAAACTTTAATAGCAAAAAGAATTATCATAAAAGAAAATAAATAAGTAATTAGAATTTTGTTCAAAACATTAAAAGCAAAAAAGAATTATCATAAAAGAAAATAAATAAGTAATTAGAATTTTGTTACAAACTTTAATAGCAAAAAGAATTATCGTAAAAGAAAATAAATAAGTACTTATTGTTGCTATTTTTATTTTTTCCAGTTTTTTTGTTTTGTTTTCTGCATTATTTATTTTCTTTTGTTTTTTGCTTTATTTTTTAATTCCTTTTTGCTTTTAGTTTTAGAAAAATTATAAACTTTCTGTTAGTTCCATTAGTTTTCAAATTTGAAAACATTTTTTTGTTTTTTTGTTTTCTTTCTTACTTTTTTTTTATTTTGTTTCTACTTACAACAAAATACTTATTGTTGCTATTTTTATTTTTTTCCAGTTTTTTTGTTTTGTTTTCTACATTATTTAGCCGTTGGTCCCGGTTCGAGCCACCAACCGGGACCAATGGTGGTGGGCCAGGAGCGAGGCCCATTGGTCCTGGTTCATCCCACCAACCGGGACTAAAAGGTCCAGAAGAACCGGGACCAATGGCCCACGTGGCCCGGCCGGCCCCCGGGGCTCACGAACCGGGTCCAATGCCCCCATGGGTCCCGGTTCTGGACTGAACCGGGACTAATGGGCTGACCCGGCCTGGACCTTTGCCCCCTTTTCTACTAGTGTCAAGATCGCTATTCTGGGGAGTACGACGAGTCAAGTAGTCGTGGTTCGGGCGTTCAGTCTATGTCATGTTTGTTAGTCGTCATCGTGTGCAAGTGCTTGTAGTGGTGATGATTCGATGGAGTTGAAGTGGTGTGCACAGTGTTTCGTGAGGCATGCCATGTCCTTGTGAAGCTTTCTGGTTGAGGGCAATGTGGATTCAGTGAGATGCTAAAGGCGGACAATGATAGACAAAGCCATCGTAAAGCAGAGAGGTGTGTGGCTGGAAGAAAGAAAATCTGTTGCAAGCAAGTATAAAAGGAGTATAGTGTAAACCTACTGCAAGGTAATGGCCAATCAATAGTGATGACACAACATAGCATATATAGCATGGAGATGTGCTGCATGTTTTCAGATAGGTCAAACTTAGTGTACGGATATGACTTTTTAGTCGACAAGTCATGAATCTTCAACGAGTCACGACCAGGAGGTGTATAAGGACCCAAGGCAAGATTTAAAGGAGATTATTAGAGATAATCTTGATTCAACTAGAGTTTTGTCATGTATGAGTCAATGTTCAGATATAATGTAGAGTCCAGTACGTGTGTTAGCAGGACTTCATGTCCTGTTCGTCGTAGAATTTGGAGTCCGGCTAAGAATTGTCTAGGTTGTTTATGTGGGCTAGGATTACTTTTTTGATAAAGGGTGTTTTTTCATTGATTCATGATTAAGCATGGGAATACAAATATAATGATGACTCTCGGACTCTGCATAATTAGGATGCATATAGCCAATACCAATGCAGTCACGCAAAAAAAACACGCTGGTAGAGAGCAAATTCATAGAAGACCAAAGCTTTGCCATGTCGAGGGAGAAAAACCTAAAAAACCTGAAACGATCAAAATAAGGACTGATGATATACAACAACGACCATCGGCATCAAGCATACCTTCACAACAGAAGGACCGAGAGAAAGGTTTTCCAAAAACAATGCATTCAGGAAGGGAATGACATGCAAACACCGTGCCGTATCCAACTACTATCGGATTGTGTGTTTTCACCCTCAAGATCTAGTCTGGTCAAACAACGAGCAATGCCTCAACATGTAATAATAGAAAAACGTCGCCATTGTCAGGTATAACCAACTAGGGTCAGATGTAGGGTTTTCACTCCGGTGTTCGAGAATAGGTGCTCGAGCAACACCTGGAATTACTAGTTTGAGTCGGTTAGATTGTAACCCTAAAAAATTTAAGAAGATAAATAAATAAAAAAATTATGAGGCACAACAAGTGCCTCTAACCAAAGTTTTTTGAGCGTGTTCATAATGATAGTTCCATGTGGTCCATCCTGAGGGCAGAATTCCAACAAGGAAATGGACAGAAGGGGAGGAACGACTGGTGGGGGTCATAGTCAGCAAATCTAGGTATTCTTAGGTTTATTCTCATGATGGGCGTGGCCGTGGTGGGAACATGTCAAGTATCTGTCTTTCATCATGTTTTATTACGTTTATTCTGGATGTAAAATGTAATTTCGGTAGTCATTTTTCATTTCAATTGGAAAATGCAGTCGAGCGAGCGAACCGATACGTTCGGCCTCACTTCTGTGCGTGAAAGAGGCCACGTGAGAATATGATGGAGAGATTTAAAGGGTTGTCCTAGTAGGTAAATATTTAGTTTTAACGTCGATGCTTGACATGTATGGTCCCTCCACTTAAGGAATATGTGATCACATAATACTTAGATGGAAATAATGAAATTTGGCTATGATACTATTGTTTGAAAAATTTATGCACAAACATACCGCCATTGTTGGATTACAAAAGTGATAATAGCCACTGAATTTCCCAATTCCTCACATTTCTAATCCTACAATTTGAATCCTTGAATAGTGGTCATTGTGGCGTACTCACATTGCATACAGAACTAAGAACTAGAGTTTGCACAGTCGCAAGAAGGTATGGCTAGTGTACACTGTCTCCTCTCAGTTATGTGTATCGTATGAGTTTGAGTCCCTCGGCCTCTCTTACTTCCTCACGCTTTTACAGACAAGGAGATGTTTTAATTCGAGTATTCTACAATTCTGTTAGAATAATCAGAGGCACTCCGTCAATTTACCGAGGATCAAGCAATCACACGAGGCACGACACAGAGATTTGTTAACGAGGTTCACCGATATGGCTACATCCCCGAGGCATGACTACGGGCGCTTCTTCCCATGACACCGTCACAATACCACACCCTGGCCGTCCTGGCACCGGCACACGCCGCCGGCACCCCCGCGTGCCTGTGCTATTATGTTGGCATAGATTACATCGTGTGTCTACCCTTACTATATATGAGAGTCTTAGGATACAAGTGTCCTATTAGGACACAACTCCTACCCTGTCTACACACAGTACGACTCCAAGTCGAACTGTAACCTGACTTGTACAATAATATTAGACACAACTCTCACAACTCCACCTTGGCGAATATTCTCCACCACCTCGAATTCGTCCGTGCGTCGAACCTCCATGTACATTGGACTTGAGATAGGCCATGAGCACCGCTCCTACTCCCAGACTCCATGTGACTCCACCTGCAACTGTAGTCCCTTCTTGTCTTCTTCACAATCAACACTCGAGCAAAATTAAGTTCCTCATTACTTTACCTTGTGCTTCCAACTTCCGGAGAATCCATTCAACGCCATCACACATCAACCACTGTCTGCATGAAAATGAACAACTCACATATTGGACGCCACATATAAGAATTACCTGAACTCAACGTCAACGCTCTTTCTTGACTGCTTGTCTGAAACGTGAAGGAATTTCACCGTCGCCCTGTGTCACTCTGAGTCAAATTCGCAGTTGTCTCACCCTTCTTTCGGATAGTCTCTGGCATGTCCCACAGCTATAGCACTCCGCCTCCTTCTGGATTTGTCATCCGCACTTTGCCATGTGCACTGAACACCACAGAATATACGCCCATGTAATCTCTCAGCTTTTGACAATTTCAGACTTTCCGTCACTTTCTCAGATTCTCCATGGTCAACACCTGTCCATCAACTAGCACCGATGGACCCAGTCACCAACTTGAATCCGGTACTCGTCAACACTGCTTCAGCACCCTTGCACACTTTGTCTGACCACATGTCTGACCACCAATGCCTTGGTCTGTTGTTGTGTCCCGTGCTTACCGCACGCCTCGCCGCTATCACCGCGTCGAGGCTCTGCTGTCCTGGTCGAGTCTCCCGGGTAGCTAGCCACCACTGCCTCAACCCCCACTGCAGAGAACCATCGATCATCACCGACCGATGCCGAGTATCACGTCTCCATCAGACCACTGGTACCCAGTCCGATCCACGTGTCTCTCGCTATCCCGCTGAAATAGGCTTCGATTCTCCGATATCTTACACCGTAGCCCCTCCATCAGCACAGAGCATAGTCATCCATCAGACTCCAGCTCCACCTTCAACATGACTCCATGTACCTGCACTATGCTACCCCCGCGCTCCGTCGATTTCAAACTCTCATGTGTGCACTGCCTTGAATCAACCCTACGACATAGTCTTGTCGAAGCCGCACAAGCCCTCGGGCCTGCACCACGTGTTTCCACGCCCCCAGAGAGTTGGCCACCATCAGCATCACGCTCCTATGTCATCGTCGCTGAAAACACCGCCATCTTCTGCTTTGACCGACATCCCCGTCGATCCATCATACTGTCCAGTCCGACCCATCCGAAATTATCCGACTGCAACCATGCTTCACCCTGCGTCGTGTCCGCCCGCACATCCCTCTGTGCATTGCTTAACGCTCTGTGTATGCATGATCCCTGCCACGATGCGCTCCAGACTCCTCCAAGCCTTATACGCACGCTGCCATCAGCCGCAGATGGTCCATCTGTATTGACTTGGCATCCTGCTACACCATCAAGCATCTCGTTGCTTCAGCAGATTATTCACCCACAAATGCCATTATCAAAGTTCCTTGTTTTCCCCCAGCTTCATAGTCACATGATGTGAAAAATACCATCTGCGTCCTGATGCAACACTTGATTACACGTAGCTGATCGAACCAGTCAATCTCCATCTGGACCTGCGACTCCGCGTCCTTATCAATTGCAGCATACAACCGATGTCATCCCGTACATGATTTGTACGTGTACCAAGCAAAGAGAGCCAATGAGGAAATCCATCTAGCAGTCTTTCCATATGCACGAGGTCATAGACAAACTCCACCACGTCTCCATATATTCTTGACTTTGCCTCTCTCTCTCTGCTCACGATGAATAGCACCAACCAATGCTAGCAATCACTAGTCCAGACGCTTCCTTTTTTGTTTAACAACAAATCTCGTATGTAACTCTTCCTAGTACCGCGCCTCAACCTCCGATCGCCTGCATCTCTGGCTCTCACGCCCAGCCATCACGTCCCGGCCTGCCCACCAGCGTCCAAGCTTGGACAGCACACCACGCTGGCCCACCGGCCCGCACAGATCGCCACAGGCGCTTGAGCACACCGGCACAGCCTCCGATGCCAGCCGCTCACGCGTCGCAATCCCGCTGGTCCACGTTACGCCGCCGCCATGAAACAGATTCGATCTTGCCGAGCGCTACCACGGCATGCTTCCGATTGCTTCCAATTTTCCCACCGATGCTTTCGATCTTCCCTGTTGCCACGATCCAATCCGCTCCAAACTCAAAAGACGGTAGCTTCCGATCTCACAACAATGCACAAATCTACGTCATCGAAATTTCTCTAGATCAACTTCATCGCCCCTTGGACCTTGTAACCTTGCTCATGATACCACTTGTTAGAATAATTCGAGTCACTCCGTCGATCTACCGAGGATCAAGCAATCACACGAAGCACGACACCGAGATTTGTTAACGAGGTTCACCGATATGGCTACATCCCCGGGGCATGACTACGGGCGCTCCTCCCCATGACACCGTCACAATACCGCACCCCGGCCGTCCGGGCACCGGCACATGCCGCCGGCACCCCCGCGTGCCTGTGCTATTATGTTGGCATAGGTTACATTGTGTGTCTACCCCAATTATATATGAGAGACTTATGATACAAATGTCCTATTAGGACACAACTCCTACCCTGTCTACACACAGTACGACTAAGTCCAACTGTAACCTAACTTGTACAATAATATTCGACACAACTCTAACAAATTCTATAACATTGGAAAGCATGTCTGCAACCAGAAAACGACTAACATTGGAAAGCCATCAGTCCTTTTTCTTTTCTTTTGCACGATGAAGAGAAACCCAGGGTCTGAAGCTAGCCTGTTGAGTTCAAGGCCTTAGATTTTGAAACAGAGGGACTTTATAGCATCTTCACATGAAAATTTAATTATCTGTGAGTTTGCCACGACTTAGACTAACAATCTAACATGGATTACTTACTATGTAATATGATTGTGTATCCAGCTCTTGTGAAGTATGCCATACTCCCTCTGTCCACGAATAAGTGTACTTCTAGCTTTTGTCCTAGGTCAAACTTTTAAAACTTTGACCAACTTTATAGGGAAAAGTACTAGCATTTATGACACTAACTTAATATCACTAGATCTATTTTGAAATGTACTTTCATAATATATCAATTTGATGTCATATATGTTATCACTCTTTTGTATATAGTTGGTCAAAATTTCAAAACTTTGACTTAAGACAAAAGCTAGAAGTACACTTATTCGCGGACGGAGGGAGTAAATGACAATACTGGAGGATATGTGTAAAAGTAGTATTGGATTCAGAACTTACAATATCATTAATGCGTTTGTCTTGGAACGTATGCCTAGTCAAACTAACTATAAATAGGGTTCCACCATTGAAAGCACTAGATAAATAAAATATGAAGGACCAAGCTATTTACTACCGTAATGTTAGAAGGGAAAGAGAGGATTAGGTGGAATAGTCGTTGTATTGCTTGAGCCTGTGGGCATATATATAGGAGTACATGATCTATTTGGAGTACAAGACAAGAAAGGATAAATCCTATCATATCTTATGTTTCCTAATGAACAATATACTCAACATTCCCCCGCAGGCACAAACGTAGCAACGCAGACGGTGAGACTGGAGTAGAAGCCGAAGGCAACCCGACGGACACCCCCAACAGTCGTAACGGTCGACGCATCGTGGAAGTCGTGGCTGGAGTGAAAATCGGCGAGGTTGCTCAAGCAAGGCGGTAACCCTTTGTGACGTTTGTCTAGGTAGCCGAGAGCGTGTGTGGTGGAGCCATGGTCGAGGTAGCCGTGCGAAGAATGTTGTGGTCGATGTCGAGTCAGGGTAGTCGGTGTCGAGGATGTCGCCGTGGAGCCGCGGGCGCAAGGAGGTGCCGTGTTAGTCTTAGGCGCAGTGGTGTCGAAGTAGTGTAGCGCCGGGAAGAAGATGTTGTTGACGACACGTCGCGTCGGGTTTGGCAAGCCTGGGAACACATCATGGACGAAGGCACGCATCGGTGTTGTCAGCATCGGGCATGTGTAGACGGACGAAGACGAAGTTGACGAAGCGCTGCTCCAGGCTTGCCAAGCCCGGGGACACGTCGTGGACGAAGGCACGCACTGGTGTTGCTAGTACCAGGCATGCATAGACGAGGGACCTGCACGAGCAATAAACCATGTCGGAGAAGTCGGAGAGGCCAGCAGAGAAGAACTCGATGATGGTTGCGGCACCAATCGGTGCGGAGCCAATGTCGCCCGCGGTTGTCGGAGTAGATGAAGTGGTCGAGGTAGATGACAACAATGCTGGCGATGAGCTGGTGCTGGACGGAGACGACGGGGGGTGGACGGGCGGCGGCGGCTACAGGGGTAGCAGCGCGGCGGCCTAAGAAGAGTGGCGACGGCGGCTAAGTTAAGAGCGCGGTAGTGGTGCTCGAAGTAGGCGAGGAGAACCCAACAGGATGACGAAGACTGCGCGGATGGTGGCGTACCCATGCCAAGGCAGTCGGCACGGCACATACCACTGGAGGTCGACGCGCGGCGACGGCGATGGACCGCGGGCCGCGGAGATACGGCCCGAAGGGGCGACGCAGCTGCGGCGGGCAGGTTGGGGCAACGGTGGAAGACCTCGGGGCGGTCACAGAGACCGCGGGCCGCGACGCTACAACCCAATGGGGCGGCGCAGTGGCGGAGCGCGGGTCAGTGCAACCGCGGGACGGCCTCAGGACGATGTCGTGGACCGTGTGCCACGCTCGCTACGGCCCGACGGCGTGACGCAATGGTGACGCGAGGGTCGGTGCAGCTGGCAGAAGATGCACGGGGCGGCGCCATTGCGGCCCGACGGGGCGATGCAACGGCAGGCCGTTGCTTGATCGGTAAAGGGACGTGCTGAACTCGGGATAGTCCAGCGGGCCAGGTCAGTCGCACGGTGTAGATAAGGCGGATCGCGGCGGCGGGCGGGTGATCAATCGATCGCGCGAGGTCGGGGACGCCGCTTGGTGGAGAAGGGGTGGTGGCGGAGTCCGCTTGGTGGAGACGAGGTCGGGGCCAACGCGCGAGTGGCGGCTATGATTGGCCGCTGCATGGCGTGAGGCTGCCAGGTGTAGGCGATGCAGGTGTCCCGGTCGGAGCACGGCGGTGACGGCCGACGTAGGGCGATGGGCGGGCCGGCGCGCGGACGATAGCCTTTGAGGGGCCGCCTATCGCGCGAGGCCGCCGATCGGTGAAGTAGCTGGCCGGTCGTACCGGTATCGGAGTAGAGGTGCGGGGTGTCGACGGCGGCGGCGGGCGACGCAAACTGATCTTAGATCGGGAAACCAAAAGGTAAACGCCAATCAAACCGACCGCCGAGAGAGAGAGAAACCGAAGCAAGGACTCGGAAAAAAAACTATCTAGGGCAGCCGATCAACACAACCGGCGGACGAACTCTAGCTACGGGCGGCGCGGCCCCCGGCAGCGGGCATGGAGGCTGACCGCCCGGGAGGCGGCGTGCGGGTGCCGAAGGCGGCAACGGCTAGGGTTTAGGATCAAGGTTAGGCTGATACCATGTTAGAAGGGAAAGAGAGAATTCGGTGAAATAATCGTTGTATTGCTTGAGCCTCGTGGGCATATATATAGGAGTACATGATCTACTTGGAATACAAGACAAGGCAGGATAAATCCTAATCTATTTTATGTTTTCTAATGAATCAATATACTCAACACGTAAAATTGGGGTTGTTTTTGTTGGCGCTGCCTCCTCACAGCCGCCTTCTTCTACCTCTCAACTCTCACATCTCTCACATGGTTACTCTCAATCTCAAGAACACACACTAGATCTCGACACAGACACACGCAACCATATACCAAGGAAGAAGAATACAAAGCCTTTGCCTAGAACACTCCTTTGGTGACCACCGTGGCTACATTGTGCTTGTGGCCTCACAATCATTTTTTCATAACTCAAAGGGAACCAATTACGCAAGGACTTGACACTCCACGGTGCATGCAGCCACAACCACGATGCACCACTCACGCCACTAACTAGCCCTATTCTCATGCACACTAAAAGTATCTCCAGCCGTTCGCCCACAGCGGACGCGTAAAATCGCCGCATGAAGGCGAGCCGGCGCAAAAGAACGGCCTGAGAGCGAGTGGGTTCCCAGTCGCCGACCCAGGGCCGCCTCCAGACGCCGTTTATGTTTAAAAAAAGCATTCGGCAAAGTTCGGCAAAATGCAGCTAAAATTCAGCAAACTTGGCATATATTAGACATGTTCGACATTTTACATAGCAAATTTATTAAAAAAGGCCGAAACTACAACTACGGGCCGAAGAAGTCGCTGAACGCGGCGTAGTCGCCGCAGTCGCCGCCATCCTCGGCGTCGTCGTCATCGGCGGCCTTCTCCTCCTTCACACGACCGCCCTTGCTGGACCCTTGCCCGGCGTCGCCATGTCGGACTGGTGGCGGTTGCGGCGCGTCGTCGTCACCGCTGTCGTCGAGGACGACGACGCCTCCTTCGTCGCGGCCCCGGTGCCGATGTTCAAAGTGCTCTAGGGCGTGGCACTGGCGCTCTATCTCCATCTTCAGCCAGTCGTCGCGCGCCCATTTCAGGGCCGCCGCCTCGTCAAGCTCCCTGCGCCGTGCTCCGTCTTCACGGCAAGGAGCCCCGGCTCCATTTTCACGGCCGTGAGCCCCGGCTCCGTCTTCGGTTTGACGAAGCGCGAAGGAGCCGAGGAGGAGGCGCGCCGGCCGCCCTCGTTTATGACGATGCCGTCGCTGCGAGTGCGCCGGCCGAGCGGCGTCTCCGCTACGGGTTCGCCCTTGATGCCGAACACCGTCGATTAGCCGAAGGAGTGGGAAGAAGAACGGGAGGAGGAGTGGGAGGAGGAAGTTGAGGAGGAGCTGAACCTCCTGGTCATCCATTGCCCGGTGATGAAGTCATGTACCTAGGATAGGGTCATGAACCTATCTAGGATACCCTACCCAAGGACATCCTTAGAAGAAGCTACCTTCCAGTCGACCAAGAGGGACTTCACTCGACGAACTCAAGGACACTCGACGATGAAGATAGCCACTCGACCATGAAGCTAACCACTCGATGGCTAGAAGACCTAAAGTCACTCAGCACGCAACGGTCTGTCATTAAGTAGCTTTAATAGTCTTCATGGCACTTTATGAGGGCGTTACCAGTAACCCCCTATCTTAATGTACTTTAAACCCTGCATAATTGAGGGCCGGAGGGGTCTGGCGAACTCTATATAAGACACCCCCCTCCTCAGTATAAAGGGTTCGCACCCCTGTAACTCATATACACAGAAACTAGTCGACCACCTCCGGGCTCCGAGACGTAGGGCTATTACTTCCTCCGAGAAGGGCCTGAACTCGTAAAACACTCGTGTGTACAACTACTCCATAGCTAGGATCTTGCCTCTCCATACCTACCCCCCATTCTACTGTCAGACTTAGAACCACGACAGTTGGCTCCCACCGTGGGGCAGGTGTCTTAGCGACTTTTTGGAGAAGTTGCAATTTGTCTGATTGCCTTCATCATGGTTTCTGGCGGAGCTCTGGTCGAGGGCCGCGAGATCCGTCTCGGTGCGCTCGCTTTCATCACCGACGACTCCGCTTGGCTTCAGGAGGCACCACTCGACATCGACGCGCTCCCCGTCCGCGGGGCGACGCACTTTGGGGCGTGTGTCCGCGGCGTCCTGGTGCGGCAGCCGTCGATCCCATACCGGTCGACTCCTGTGCTGTCCTTCCTCCCTGTCTCCCGCCAGCGCAAGCGCTCCGGTCGGTCGAGGCTTCAACGATGGGTGAGACACGCAGTGGCTCGCCAATCGGCCACCACCCAAGTCACGGAAATTGAGCCCGACGAATCTCTCTACGGCATGTTCGATCTATCGATTGGCTCCGTAGAGACTGCATCCGAGTGCGACAGTAGCGATCCAGCGGCGGAGGTCTTGATGGTCAACGGGCCTCGTATCCCTCCCAGTTTCCCCCGCATCGACGGGATGGACGATGGAGGTGACCCCGCTCGGGCCCACGAGGAATATCAACCCGAGCCACTCACTTCTCAGCAAAGAGAAGATCTTCGCCGCCGGAACATGGATGCCCTGCATACTTCCATCGCAGGAGAAACTCCTGAGGCTCATGCTTTGGAAGAGGCGTGTTTGGCAAACTTGGCTGAACACACTCGACTGGAGAACCTCCAGCGAGCACTCGACGAGCATGCGCGTCAACGAGTGCCCGACTCCAGCCGACGGTCAGCTCTTTCCGCAACCGACTCAGGTATATCGAACCCCAATTCAGAATTTGGCAGCTGCAGCCCGTATAGCGGAGTCAATTCAGCCCTCTCAGTCGGAGGCTGGAAGAGGCTTGATGCAGATCAAGGATTTGCTCCGGGCGGCAGGAGATAAGAATTCAATGGTGTCACAGTCGCGCAACAGGATTCACAGTCGATCCGTCGCTGCGAATACTGTTCAGTCGGCTCACATCCCAAGGTTACCTCCGAGGCGCGTGGGACGTGAAGGCCGGCGGGATCACTATGATGACCGATTTGATCGTGACGATAGGCGTCGAGTGCCCACTCCTCCCCCGAGAAGTGGGTCTAACGCCCATCGGCAGCAAGATGACAGGCGCCAGCTCAGTGTTGGGCGGAGAGCTCTGGTCGACCCCAGAGAACTAGGCTTTGACGCGAGATCCATCATCGTGCAAGGTTTGGTCGATCGGAACAGAGCTCATAGAGGTGGCCATGACAGAGATGCGCCCACTAGCAGCCGAGTCCATGTTTCAGGTCCAGAATGCTTTAGCAGAGCCATCAGAGCCGCAGTGATACCCCCCAACTTTAGGTTGGCGACTGGGGTAAGTATGTTCACCGGAGAGTCCAAGCCTGAAACTTGGCTTGAAGACTACCGAGTGGCGGTACAGATTGGTGGTGGCAATGATGAGGTGGCCATGAAGCATTTGCCACTCATGCTAGAGGGTTCAGCCAGGGCGTGGTTGAATCAGTTAGCTCCCAGCAGCATTTACACCTGGGAAGATCTTTCCCGAGTGTTCGTCAGGACGTTCGAGGGAACTTGCAAACGACCAGCCGGATTGACGGAGCTGCAAGTCTGCGTACAAAAGTCGAGTGAAACTTTGAGAGATTACATCCAGAGATGGATCACTTTGCATCATACCGTGGAGAATGTGTCGGACCATCAAGCGGTCTGCGCTTTCAAGGATGGTGTCAAGAACAGAGAGTTGAGCCTAAAGTTTGGTCGAACCAGAGATATGACCCTAAGTCGAATGATGGAGATTGCCACCAAATACGCTAACGGTGAAGAAGAGGACAGGCTCCGGAGTGGCAAGTATAAGCCGAGTCAGTCGGAAAAAGGAAACTCCAGTTGGAAGCAGAAGCGGAAGGCCGAGCCAGCTGCTCCTGGAGAGGCTCTGACCGTGACTCAGGGAAAATTCAAAGGGAAGCCCAAAGGATCTTGGAACCCCAAGAAGGTAAAGGATAAAGAAGGAAATGACGTGATGGATCTACCGTGTCACATCCACACGAAGAAAGATGAAGAGGGTAACTTCATCTACCCGAAACATACCACTCGCCAGTGCCGGCTCTTAATCCAGCAGTTTCAAGGAAAACAGCCCAAGGACAAAGAGAAGGAGTCGGACAAGGCTGAGGACAAGGAGGACAGTGATGGAGGGTACCCTCATGTCAATTCCACCCTGATGATTTTTGCTGATGTAGAGAGCAAAAGTCGACTGAAAGTGATCAACCGAGAGGTAAATATGGTCGCCCCGGCGACACCGAGCTATCTGAAATGGTCGCAGACTCCCATTACATTCGACCAGTCCGATCACCCTACTCACATTGCCACCCCTGGGAGGCAAGCGCTGGTGGTCGACCCAGTCGTCGAAGGCACTCGACTGATGAAGGTATTGATGAATATACTGTATGCAGAGACGCTCAAGGGAATGGGCATTTCGATGTCCAGGCTTAGCTCCAGCAACATGAGTTTTCACGGAGTCATTCCTGGAAAGAAGGCTGGGTCACTCGGTCAAATAGCTCTGGATGTAGTGTTCGGCGACTCGAAGCATTTCCGCAAAGAGAAGCTGACATTTGAAGTCGTGGATTTCCAGAGCGCTTACCACGCTATTTTGGGAAGGCCAGCCTATGCCCGCTTCATGGCTCGACCATGTTATGTGTACCTCAAATTAAAGATGCCTGGCCCCAAAGGAGTGATCACTATCACCGGCAGCCGAAAGAAGGCAGAAGAGTGTTTCCAGAAAGGCTCGAAGATTGCGGATGCCCAGATAACAGTGGTAGAGCTGGAAGAATACAAGAAAAATGCAGATCCGAGTGATTTGCTGCGGGCCAAGAAGCCCACCACAGAGTCAGCGTTCCAGTCGTCAGGGGAGACGAAGCCAGTTCATATCCACCCGACTGATCCCAACACAGCTTCGACCCATATTTCCACAACACGCGACTCTAAATAGGAAGAAGCGCTCATCCAGTTCCTCCGTGAGAACTAGGAAATCTTTGCATGGAAGCCAGCTAACATGCCGGGTGTTCCCAGGGGACTGGCTGAGCATCGCCTTAGAGTCGACTCAAAAGCGAAACCCGTTAAAGAACATCTTCGACGGTCCGCCGTTCAGAAGAAAAAAGCCATTGGCGAGGAGGTGGCTCGACTCCTTGCAGCAGAGTTTATCCGAGAGATATACCACTCCGAGTGGCTCGCCAATCTCGTCATGGTTCCCAAGAAGGACAACTCACTTCGCATGTGCATTGATTTCAAACATATCAATCGGGCCTGCCCAAAAGATCATTTTCCTCTCCCTCGCATCGATCAAATTGTCGACTCGACTGCGGGATGCGAGAGATTGTCTTTTTTAGATGCCTATTCCGGGTATCATCAGATCTGTCTGTATGGACCTGATGAAATCAAAACAGCTTTCATCACTCCATTCGGGTGCTTCTGCTATATCACCATGCCATTCGGTCTCAAGAATGCCGGAGCCACGTTCATGAGAATGATTCAAAAGTGTTTACTCACTCAAATCAGTCGGAATGTGGAAGCGTACATGGATGATATCGTGGTCAAGTCACGAAAGGGTTCCGACCTGTTGACTGACCTAGCTGAAACATTTGCCAACCTCAGGAGGTATGATATCAAGCTCAATCCATCAAAGTGCACATTCGGAGTACCTGGCGGAAAGTTACTCGGTTTTCTCGTTTCAGAACGAGGAATCGATGCTAACCCAGAAAAAGTTGGCACCATACTCCGAATGAAACGCCATGTGCGTGTGCGCGACGTCCAGAAGCTTACTGGATGCTTGGCCGCGTTAAGTCGATTCATCTTTCGCCTCGGTGAAAAGGCGTTGCCTCTTTACCGACTGATGAAGAAGGCAGACAAGTTCGAGTGGACTCCAGAAGCTGATGCAGTGTTTGCCGAGCTAAAAGCTCTACTCTCCACCCAGCCGGTGCTTGCTGCTCCAATCAGCAAAGATCCTTTGTTGCTTTACATTGCAGCCACAGGACAAGTCGTCAGTACAGTACTTACGGTTGAGCGGGAAGAGGAAGGTAAAACCTTCAAAGTTCAGCGCCCAGTGTATTATCTCTCTGAAGTTTTGACTCCATCGAAGCAAAGATATCCTCATTATCAGAAGCTCGTATATGGGATCTACATGACCATAAAGAAGGTTGCTCATTATTTCTCTGATCATGACATTACAGTCGTTAGCGATGCACCATTGTCAGAGATTCTGCACAACAGAGACGCAACTGGTCGAGTGGCTAAATGGGCGATTGAACTCCTTCCCCTTGATATCAAATTTGAGGCAAAGAAAGCCATTAAGTCCCAGGCTATAGCAGATTTCCTTGCCGAGTGGATTGAACAACAGCAGCCGACTCAAGTTCACTCGGAGCATTGGACCATGTTCTTTGATGACTCTAAGATGTTAAATGGTTCTGGTGCTGGGGTAGTTTTGGTTTCTCCCCGAGGAGATAAGCTCAGATATGTGCTCCAGATCCACTTTGATTCCTCCAACAATGAAGCAGAATATGAAGCACTTTTTGTATGGGTTGCGCATGGCCATTTCACTCGGCGTCCGTCGCCTTATGGTTTACGGCGACTCAGATTTGGTGGTCAATCAGGTGATGAAGGAGTGGGACGTTAGAAGCCTAGCCATGACTGGATACTGCAATGCAGTGAGGAAGCTCCAAAAGAAATTCGAGGGATTAGAGCTCCATCACGTTCCCTGACTAAAAAATCAAGCAGCCAATGACTTGGCGAAGATAGGTTCCAAGAGGGAAGCCGTTCCGAGTGGTGTGTTTTTGGAGCATGTTCACACATCATCGGTTCAAGAAGATCCTTTCACTGAGGAAGTCCCGCAGCCCAAAAGCGCCACAGATCCGACTGAAGTCGAGGTCCCAGCTGTGGTCGACTTGATCATGGAAGTTTTGGTCATCACTCCTGATTGGACAGTGCCCTATATCGCCTATATTTTGAGAAAAGAACTCCCCGAGAATGAAGAAGAGGCTCGGGAGATCGTCCGCCGATCCAAAGCCTTCACCGTCATGAGGGGTCAGTTATACAGAGAAAGTGCGACTGGAGTCAGCCAGAAATGCATAACACCAGAGGAAGGTCGAATGATTCACAACGACATCCACTCGGGGACCTGTGGTCATCATGCGTCTTCTCTGACCATCGTGGCTAAAGCATACTGATCTGGTTTTTATTGGCCCAGAGCAAATGAGATGGCGAAGGAGATAGTCGACAAGTGTGAGGGATGTCAATTTTACTCCAATATGTCAGACAAGCCCGCCTCAGCTTTAAAGACCATACCACTTGTTTGGCCCTTTGCAGTATGGGGGTTGGATATGGTCGGCCCTTTGAGAACAGGCAGAAGCAGTTTCACCCATGTGCTGGTAGCAGTCGATAAGTTCACCAAGTGGATTGAGGCCAAACCCATCAAGAACCTCGATGCCGGTACTGCTGTCAGCTTTATCAGAGAATTAATATTCAGATATGGAGTCCCGCACAGCATCATCACTGACAACGGGTCAAACTTCGATTCCGAAGAATTCAGAGCTTTCTGCACGTCTCAAGGCACACGAGTCGACTATGCTTCAGTCGCCCATCCGCAGTCGAATGGACAGGCAGAACGGGCCGACGGCCTGATTCTCAAAGGGTTCAAACTCTGTTTGATGCGTGATCTCAAGCATGCGGCTGGTGCATGGGTCGACGAATTTCCCTCGGTACTTTGGGGGTTAAGGACCACGCCCAACCGGTCGACTGGAAGAACTCCGTTCTTCTTAGTCTACGGAGCTGAAGCAGTCTTGCCGAGTGACCTTCTCCACAATGCTCCTCGGGTCGAGCTCTACACCGAGGCTGAAGCAGAACAAGCACGGAAGGATGCAGTCGACCTTTTAGAGGAAGAAAGGGAGATGGCTCTGATCCGTTCGACCATTTATCAACAAGACTTGCGTCGCTTCCACGCCAAAAACGTGAAGAGTCAAGCCTTCCAGGAAGGAGATTTCGTCCTCTGAGTGGATCAGCAGAAACCACACAAGCTTGCTCCTTCTGTGGAAGGTCCCTTCATCGTCACCAAGGTTCTCCACAATGAAGCATACCGTCTCTACAATGTCGAGCATCAGATCGACGAGCCCCGAGCTTGGAACGCGGAGCTTCTCCGCCCCCTTTTACACTTAAGTATTCACTTGGATGAGTTGTAATAAAATTACTTTTGTAGTTTATTTATCAAAGACAAGAGCTTTATAGTTTTCCAAGTAATTGTTATTACTTTTGTCCACATAAAGCAATCCCCCAGTGGGTGGCTTGGCTGCGAATCTGATTCGCCTAAGTCTGTAAAAAATCCTAACCGAGTGGTAAGCCAGTCTTCCACTCGAAGGCTTAGCTGCAAAATCCATTTCGCCTAAGATAAACAAAATCATAACCGAGTGGTAAGCCAGTCTTCCACTCGAAGGCTTAGCTGCGAAATCCGTTTCGCCTAAGTTAAACAAAATCCTACCGAGTGGTAAGTCAGCCTTCCACTCGGAGGCTTAGTTGCAGTCCAAGTACTCGCCTAAGTTAAACAAAATCCTACCGAGTGGCAAGCCAGCCTTCCACTCGGAGGCTTAGCTGCAGTCCAAGTACTCGCCTAAGTTAAACAAAATCCTACCGAGTGGTAAGCCAGCCTTCCACTCGGAGGCTTAGCTGCAGTCCAAGTACTCGCCTAAGTTAAACAAAATCCTACCGAGTGGTAAGCCAGCCTTCCATTCGGAGGCTTAGCTGCAGCATTGCGCTCGCCTAAGCACAAATACAACGTGCGCTCTGCGAGGAGGACGAGGTGCAGGTCAACTACTACCCTGTCTTTCCGAGCTACGCCACAAATACAATGTGCACTCTGCAAGGAGGACGAGGCGCAGGTCGACTGCTACCTCCTTCTTCAGAGGTACGCCTTGAAAATCCTACCGAGTGGAGAGCAAACCTCCCACTCGGAGGCTTAGCTGCAGCCTAGTGCTCGCCTAAGTTTCTAAAAATCCTACTGAGTGGAGAGCAAACCTCCCACTCGGGGGCTTAGCTGTAGCCCAGTGCTCGCCTAAGTTTTTGAAAATCCTACCGAGTGGAGAGCAAACCTCCCACTCGGGGGCTTAGCTGCAGCCCAGTGCTCGCCTAAGTTTTTGAAAATCGTACCGAGTGGAGAGCAGACCTCCCACTCGGGGGCTTAGCTGCAGCCCAGTGCTCGCCTAAGTTTTTGGAAAT
>NC_041393.1:75534392-75540618 GCF_002162155.2 Triticum dicoccoides
GGAAATCCTACCGAGTGGAAAGCAGACCTCCCACTCGGGGGCTTGGCTGCAGCCCAGTGCTCGCCTAAGTTTTTGGAAATCCTACCGAGTGGAAAGTAGACCATCCACTCGGAGGCTTAGCTGCAGCCCAGTGCTCGCCTAAGTTTCTGAAAATCCTACCGAGTGGAGAGCAAACCTCCCACTAGGGGGCTTAACTGCAGCCCAGTGCTCGCCTAAGTTTTTGGAAATCCTACCGAGTGGAAAGCAGACCTCCCACTCGGGGGCTTAGCTACAGCCCAGTGCTCGCCTAAGTGTATCGGGGAATAAGTCGATTGCAACGAGCGCCTCGCTTTAGCCTGGAAAAGACACCTCAAACCAAATGCAAACATATTCAACGTCGAATCCAAGTTCGGATAACACCTAACGGAACCGAAAGTGCTCAGGCGCTAAGCCTATTAAGGTTTGTCGGTTACAAAACTCACTCGGCATACCGAGGCAAATTTAAAGTATCAAGCTCAGAAGTTTTTTACCCCTCCTGTGGAGGGCTGGAAGGTGCAACAAACTCATCTAGGTCGATTCCATCTGCAATCCGAGTGGCAGCGGCGATGAAGGTCTCCATGAAAGATCGGAAATCATGCTTCTTGGTGTTAGCCACCCTAACGGCCACCAGCTTGTCCTCTCGTGCATCCTTGCAGTGAACGCGGACCAGAGACAGAGCAACATCCGCGCCACACCTAGCAGAATACTTCTCCCACTCCTGCACTCGACTTGGGACCTCGTTCAGTCGAGTCATCAGAGACTCGAGGTCGTTCTGGAGCATCTCTCTTGGCCAGACTGTTGTGTCGATGCGAGAAGTTGCGACCTTCAGCCTTGCGAGATAGTCGACGACAGCAGCAACGCGAGATTCAAGCCGGAGCACATTCACGTCGACTTCGTCTTTCACGGGAGAGTTGATGGGATCCAGGTTTATTTCCAGTCGACCAGTCTTCTCTTCAAAGTTCTGGCAAAATTCTGCAAGCACAACCACCAAGTCAAGACAACAGTCGGAGATCACAGTTAAAATGTTTGTTTGATACAAAAGATTACCTTCAAGCATGAGGAATAGCTTCTTGGCGAGTCCACCCAGATAAGCCTCCAGATCGTTCTTCTTTCCCACCAGCTCATTGGCCTTGTCATTCAGAGCAATCTTGTCACTTTTTAGTCAACTGACCTCCTTGTTGGCAACATCAAGAGCAGCCTTCAGATTGGTGTTTTCTTCTTCAAGCTTGGTGACTGAAGCCAGCTTCTCATCCGCGAGCTTGGTCTTCTCTAAAGCGGCTTTCTGCAACTCAGCCAAGCAAGGTCTTTCTTCTTCAGGGCATCCCTCACTTTGTCTGCAAAGTTACAGCGAGATCAGATTCTAAAACAAACGAGAGGCAAAGGCAGTCGTCGGAGGCCTCACCAAACATACCTTTAGCTTCCTCCTTCGCCTTCGTTAGGTTCTCTTGGGTCAGCTTCAGATCAAGCTCGAGCTGGATGTGTTTGTTCTCCAACTCAGTATAACGAGTCACAAGGTCGTAGGATTTCTACGAAGAACCAATCGACACATGTCAAAGACAATTCACTTCCGAGTGACTAAGGAAAAATCATAACGTTTCTAAGAATACGGTCGAATACAAACATTCGACCACCGTCTCGGGGACTACACCCAGTGGGTGCACTCAGCGTGCCCCCACTAGTTTCATCAGTTAGAGTCGACCAGTCGACCAACAAGAAAAAACGGGAGGTGTTCTTCAGACTATAGTCGACTGCCAGCAGTCGACCATAGTCTCGGTGACTACACCCAGTGGGTGCACTCAGCATGCCCCCACCGGTCTATGAATCTATTCGACCTAGTCGAGTAAGGAAAAAACATAAGACATAAAGCCTATGGTCGACTGCCAGCAGTCCACCATAGCCTTGGGGACTACACCCAGTGGGTGCACTCAGCGTGCCCCCACTAACCCGGAATTTCAATCGACACACCCAGTGGGCGTAAGACAAACTCTAGGAATTTCAGAAAGAAGAGTTTTCAGATATCATATCCTAACAGAACAGGCAGTGACCGACTGACCTCAACATTACTCTGAAGAGCTGAACTGGCGTCATAGGCTGCCTGGCTGGCTTCTCGAATTGCCTTCACTTGCTCCATCATGACCCCCGCTTGGCGTATTGCTTCTCTGGCAGCACTAGCTTGGTCTTCTGGGACGTGGTAGGTTGAGAAAAGCGAGGGTTGAGCAGCACTCGATGATGAAGGACGAGCACTCGTCAACGGCACCACAAATGTTACGGTAGGTCGAGTGACATTGTCTCCCTCCACGACCAATGTCTCGGGTGCTGGCACGTCCTGAGTCGCCTTGCCAGCAGACGCTTTCTTGTTCCTTCTCTGCCTCGGTGGTTCCTCGTCGTCGTCATTGGGAAGGTCGATAACGACGTTAGATGAAGCTGCAGAAAAAGAATCAAAATTAGAGACAAGAAGCCAATCGACTGAAGACGGAACTACAAGAGTCATACCAGGTTTCGAGGTAACAGCATCCTCCATCTCCTGATCTTCAGCTCTGGCCGAGGTATCAGAAGTAGCAGCACTGTAGTTCCAGAAGTCAGTCGATTAGCTCATGAGTCGACCAAGAATAAGTTCACGTGGAACAGACAAACTCAAGCTACACCATTACCCTGAGATAGTGGGGATCACCATCTTCATCTTCGGCAAGACCTTCACCGACTTCGACGGTGCCACTCGAGATTGCTTCGGAGCTTTCTCAGTCGGCACCGGAGAAGAAGTCCGAGGGCGCTTGGACGACTGCGTGACGGTTGCGACCCCCTTACCACGCTCGGCCGCGGGGTCATGGACAAGCTTCGAGCGTCTTTCCGAGCGAGGAGGTACAACTGCCTCCTCCTTCTCCTCCTCTTCCTCCTCACCAGAGTCATCACCCTCATCATCGTCGTCGGCATCCGAATCCCAATCCTCCGGGCTTTCGCCCCCACTTCCTTCCTCCTCTTCAGTCAGCGTTTGCGCTCCGTTCGGCATCGAGTATAACTCAGTGGTGGCCTGTCAGACAACAAAACAAAACAAAGATCAATCGACCAATTCGTAGCGAAGCAGAATGAATAAAGCAAGATTACAATTGGAGATAAGTGGTCATACCGTGTCCGGTGTGTAGGTACAGTCGAGTGGTGGGATCCTCCTAGCCCCTCGAGGGTTGTCCTTATTCCCTGTGATTGCGGCCACCCACCTCTCCAGTGTGGCGTCGTTGACCGCTTCTGGATGGACCCGAGTGGTGTCTTCGGTACCACAGTACAGCCACATCAGGTGGCCTCGGTACTGAAGCGGTTGGATGCGCCGTCTAAGGAAGACCTCCAAAAGATCCATACCCGTCACTCCGTCCCTAACGAGTTGGACTACGCGTTCCATCAACATTTTTACCTGAGCTTTCTCCTTAGGAAGCACCTTCAGAGAAGAGGGTTTGTCCACTCGGTCCATAGAGAACGGAGGGAGACCAGTCGACTGCCCCGGCGTCGACTCGTCTTGGCAGTAGAACCACGTCGACTGCCACCCTCTGACCGACTCGGGAAGGGTCATGGCCGGGAAAGTACTCTTATTCCTCATCTGAATCCCAAGACCCCCGCACATCTGGATAACATTAGTCCTCTCATCACCCGGACTCGCGTTTTTCACCGTCTGTGAGTGACAGGTGAATATGTGCTTAAAGAGACCCCAATGTGGTCGACAACCCAGGAAGTTCTCGCACATAGAAACGAAAGCAGCAAGATGGGCAATGGAATTGGAAGTGAAATGGTGGAGTTGCGCCCCAAAGAAGTTCAGAAACCCTCGGAAGAAAACACTCGGCGGCAGAGAGAATCCACGGTCTACATGAGTGGCTAGGAGAACGCACTCATCCTTCTGCAGCTGCGGTTGACACTCGGACCCCGGAAGTCTTGCTGACCCATGGGGGATCAGACCCTCATTGGCCAGGTCATTGAGATCCGTCTCGGTGATGGTCGAACGGATCCAATCCCCTTGGACCCAACCTTTTGGCAGGCGGGACCTTGACGAAGATCCGCCCCGACTGGACGCTCTCCCCTTCGCTTTCCCCGCCGCCGTCGCCTTCTTCGCGCGCTCCAAGGCCGCCGTCTTCTCCTTCACCATTGTCGCCGGCGAAGCACGCGAGGAGTGGATAGGCGGAAGTGAGAGAAGGCACAGCAGGCGGAGGCAAAGAGGGCAGAGAGGAGAATGGGAAGGCATTGTTCAAAAACCCTCGCCCGGCGCTTTATATAAGGACGCTTCCGAGTGGCTGACAAGTATGCCCGGGCGGTCCTGTCACATCCCGAAAAGTCGTGCACGCATGATACGTGGCGAAAAAGGCGGCGTGGAAATCGAGGCGTCCATGCCTTATCCCATCCGAGTACCGCGGTCCGCCCCGCTTCGCGCGCTTCCCAAAATTCAGATCCCACAAAATCCGCTAACGGCAGATCAATCTGTCAGACGATAGATTTCCTGCGATCCGTCGCTCGGAAGTTCACTAAGTTCAAAAGTTCACTCGACAGAAGAAAAGAATGGATCAAGGCGACTAAAGGAAAAGTTAATGCCAACGCCAAAAAAGAAAAATCGCTGATCCAGGATACGACATAATCAGAGCACGGGAAATAGGTCGGAGAAAATTATCGACCCCTTCCTCACTCGAACCTCGATCCATTCAGGGGCTAATGATGAAGTCATGTACCTAGGGTAGGGTCATGAACCTATCTAGGATACCCTACCCAAGGACATCCTCAGAAGAAGCTACCTTTCAGTCGACCAAGAGGGACTTCACTCGACGAACTCAAGGACACTCGACGATGAAGATAGCCATTCGACCATGAAGCTAACCACTCGACGGCCAGAAGACCTAAAGTCACTCAGCACGCAATGGTCTGTCATTAAGTAGCTTTAATAGTCTTCATGGCACTTTATGAGGGCGTTACCAGTAACCCCCTGTCTTAATGTACTTTAAACCCTGCATAACTGAGGGCCGGAGGGGTCTGGCGAACTCTATATAAGCCACCCCCCTCCTCGGTATAAAGGGTTCGCACCCCTGTAACTCATATACACAGAAACCAGTTGACCGCCACCGGGCTCCGAGATGTAGGGCTATTACTACCTCCGAGAAGGGCCTGAACTCGTAAAACACTCGTGTGTACAACTACTCCATAGCTAGGATCTTGCCTCTCCATACCTACCCCCCATTCTACTGTTAGACTTAGAACCACGACACCCAGCGCGCCGGCGTTGGACCGGGGCGGCCGCCGCGGCAGGGTATGCTAGCAGCAGGTTGTTGCCGCCCTTGAGGTACTCCAGCACGTCCTCGAGCGTGCGGCTGTGGGCGCCCCACCACACGCGACGCCCCTCGCTGTTCTTGACGCCGCCCACCACCGACGCCCCATTGGTGGACGCAAGCCTCTACTCCTGGCGGCGCTGGAAGTACGCCGCTCACGCCACGTGGTTGTCGGCCGCGTACTGGGCGAGGGAGAGCTGCTCCTCGGTCAGGGAGGCTCGCACACGGTCGACCTCGGCGGCGAAGAAGGCGGGGCGCACCTCGACATCGGGCACCGGGGAATGGGCACTCCCGCGTTGTTGAGCCTCCACCCCGTCAGCCCGGCGCGCATGTCCGGTGGCGCTGCGATGTTCGCCTCGAAGAGTAGCCACGCCTCCCACTCGTGAAGCGAGCGCCGGCCAAAGCCGTTGGCCGCCGTCGCGTCGCCGGGGAAGTGCGCGGCCATCGGGCTTGGGAGAGAGGGAGAGGAGAGGGAGGGAAGAAGCGTTGGCGGCTCCGCACGGGAGGAGAGGAAGAGCTCGGCGGCGGTCAACGGCAGTTGTGGGCTGGTCTGGTGTGGCCCGAGGCGAGGGAGGCCATCGGCTTATATAGTCGCGTCGTGTGTACGCGTGGCTGGAAGGGAGGCTTCGCCGCGCCGCCTGTGAGGAATCAATGGCAAGGCTGACCGGCGGCAGCCTTGCCATTGATTCCACGCGGGAAACCAAGGCGTTCGGATGACGACGAGGCGCGCGTCACTGACTCGGCGGGTCTGCGGCTCTTTCACGCCAAAACCGCTCGCCCCGACGCCCCCGGTCGCCCCCAGCGCGCCGGGTTCGGCCTGCGTCCGCCGGTGCTGATTTCGGCCAAGCCGGCGAAAAACGGGCTTCTGAAGGCGCTACTGGGCCGTTTTTTTACGCCGGCGTGAAGAAAATCGGGGA
>NC_041393.1:75540832-75567331 GCF_002162155.2 Triticum dicoccoides
GGGGAGGTGTTAGGGGCGCGGCTGGAGATGCTCTAACCCACTAGCTGTACTCAGGCTCACGTCCAGCTTCACCAAAATGCCCCAACAACCCGGCCGTCCATCTAGCTACCCGACCAACTACCTGGACTGACCACTAGCGCTGGAGGCTGGGCTAACAGAGCTCACCAGCCGGCTTTTTAGGCAACAGCTACGGGGCGCGCACATGCACTCTTGGCACGGCTGAGCATGCCCAGTGCACGCACACACACTGGTCACCACCAATGTGTCTTATTTTTCCAACAGTTTTTAGTTGGTTAGGTTCGTTATATAGATCATTCGTGTTACCTAAAAGATAATTTCTTAGTAGTTATGTAGAATAATTGTTTGTTTTGGACTATATTAAGGGTATATTTACCTACCGAGAAGTAGAATAATTTAGTATGGTTGTCCATTTTTATGGCACCGTAGCGAATTACTTTGTTAATAAGCTCATTTCCATTTATGATTTCACTGGGTAATCATCCGGGTAAATTTAATTCCAAATGGTAAGAATATGTGCTCCATCTCTCCTCCTATGAATAGCTCCGCCATGCTTGCCCATTGTCCCTCCTCTTCCACTCACTTCTTTATATTGCCACCATGCCCGTCATCATCGCTTCAAATGCAGTATGCCATGTTTGTTCACTCCCATGCTCGTTTGCCCCCCTACTCCAGGTTCTCTCGTGTGTACTCACTGGTCCGCTGCCACTACTCAACCTCAATAATATAGCCAGCCCTATAAAGGCATCATTCCGTTCTTCTTTTTCTGTATATTTTCGAAGGGAGTACCTAGAACTCATCTAGATGAGATATAATTTGGTCTCATTCACTTTGAAGAAAGAACAGATACAACCCACGTCAGCATACACGCATCTTATAGCATCACATCCAATGGCTATAAAAAGTGAATGAGACCAAACTATATCTCATCTAGATGAGTTCTAGCAAAACTGATTTTCGAAAGAGCAATTTTAAAATTGTCTTTCTTACCTTCATTATGTCATGAAAGGTAAGATTATCTAATAGATCTGAGTTGTTGATTTCATTTAATAGTGGGGGCCTGAGTAACTCTTAATTACCTTCTTACCTCCTTGAAAAGGGGAGCTAAAAGGGACCATGTTGGAATTCAACTAATCAACTCCCAGGCTGAACTCTGCATCCTTGAAGAAAAGAGGACATATAGAGGTTTTGATCTAAAGCAACATTCATAGTGGTTCTATCTGAAGCAACATTCATAGTGATCTGAAGCATAGAGGTTTTGATGTGAAGCAACATTCAAGCGGTGCTCTCGGTAGGGCGAGGTTAGACGCTCGCCCAACCTAGATTTCCTACGATTTTCCGTACTCAGATCGATCACTAGACCACCCCCCAAAAAAAGGGATCTATCGCTAGAAAGAGAAATCGCTAGGCCTTGTTTGGATACGGTGTTTTATCAGAGCTGGTTTCCCGTAATCTGATCTAACCGTGTAACAAACTAAAACCACGTTTGGCTGGCCCAACAGAAACGTGGATAAGCAGAATTCGGTTTCCACAAAGCCAGGAAAGTGCGTCTACTGAAAAATGACTAATACTCATTTTTATGGAAACCCGGTTACATAAAACAGACTTTTTTTCTCTCCACGTCTTCCTCAACAAACTTGTTGGCGCCAACTCTGCCCTCCCGCCCAACTAGCACCCGCCCTTTTTTCCCAAGCTTCTATATATACAAGGATGACGGCATAACAAACATCCACAAACAAGATCTGGGTACGAGCTTCTTCCATGGCTGGCCGCCAATAACGGCTGTGATCATCGATCTCCTGGCCATTGACGCTAGGCTGAGATCTCCAATCAAACGCCGCTGACCCTGCTAGGACAACAAGAGCTGCCTTCCTCGACTTGTTTACAATTGGTCACAATGTTAGGAACTGTGTTATCCAGGATAGATTCCAACATTCAGGAGAAACAATAAATCGGCATTTCAAGAGAGTACTAAAAGCAATTAATGGCTTATGTGATGTTTGCATAACAGATCCGCCCAATTAAGTTCCCAACAAAATATTGGGCGACTCAAGGTTTTACCCATACTTCAAGGTATATACTCTATCTCAAGAACATGTTCCTCTTCGATATGACTTGCAGCAAAGTTGAAACCTCCAAATCTAATTCAGAATTTTTCTCAACAGAATTGTATGGGAGCAATTGATGGGACACATATTAATGCAAAAATCAAGCTTGATAAATAAACTCCTGACAGAAATAGGCATGGTTACCCCTCTCAAAATGTAATGGCGGTAGTGTCATTTGACATGACATTTTCATATGTGGCTGCTGGATGGGAAGGTTCCGCATCAGATCAAGCCGTTTTAAGGTGGGCTGTTACTGATGGTGGGTTTGTTGTCCCAGAAGGTAAAAATAAAAAATACATGAATTTACATGCATGCAATTAATGTTTATCTCATTGTATCAAACATATAATGATATAATGGGAAATTTGAGAGTGATATCAAACTTTACATGCAGGTAAGTTTTATCTTGTGGACTCGGGCTATGCAAATAATCCAAGATTTATTGCCCCCTATCGTGGAGATCACTATCACATTGGTTCTTTTCGTGGAACTAATCGTCGATATAGTAGTGAGAAAGATTTGTTCAATCATCGTCACGCACAACTACAGAATGTTGTAGAACGTACTTTTGGCGTTCTAAAAGCTTGATTTCCAATATTAACAAGGAATGGAGGAATCCCTTATCCTTACAAAAGACAGGTCCAAATTGTTATGGCTTGTTGCATCATCCATAACTTCATAAGGAAGGTTGATAGGAATGATGAGTTGTTTGAGCTTTATGAACAAGAGGGGACACAAGGAGATGTTGACACCGGTGATCAACAAGTTAGAGGGCAAGCAAACTTACAAGAAGATGATCGAGTTGCCGGTGAGCGAGTTCGCGCAATCATCGCTGGACAGTTGTGGAGTAATCTCCAACAGCAAGCCACTATGGAAGAAGAAGAAGAAGATTAATTAAGCACTAAAATATTTATTATCCTTTTTATTTATAGGTACATTGGATGATTATCGACAGATTTTCATTCATTTATAGGTTCAGGAGCTTTACATTCAACGTTTCAATGCTAAAAACATTTTCTTGTCCATTCACACATCATACAGCAAGTTTCGTATGCATCTTCGGAATATAAAATTACTGAGCTACGGAGAAGCTCACCTCACATGATCTGAATGAAGAGTGTGTCGCCATAGTCCCACATGCAACATGACACGAAGAGGACAGCTCATACTCATCCCCTAGAAGTACTGCAGACGGCGTCAAGCACGCTCCGGACTCCCTGGATGCCCCGGTAGTGAAGGATTTAGAAGATGGGGGCGGATTTCGTCCTCAGCCACCAACCAGTCGCGAGTCCTCCACCGCGACAGCGTGCCCTTCTTCCCCGCCTGTAGGCCTCCGCCGCGAAGAACAGCTGGGACGCCCCACGTCCGGACTGCACGCCGCGGAACCATACGACATCGCCGTCGTGGCGCCGGTCGCCGGAGCCGGGGCCGTTGACGTTGTGAGGACAGAGGAACAGGAAGCGGCAGCCGTGCGACCGTACGGCGTCGTTGCCGTGGAGGCGGTCACCCGATCCATTGATGGCATGGGGAGGTCGGACTAGGTCGAGTTCCTCGAGGAACAGAGAGAGACGGGAAGCTGCAGGCGGCGATTTGGGGAAGAAGCGGAGACGACGCGTGTTCGACAGACTCAGGGGGAATCTAAGCGGCGTGTACAGGGTACTAATCGAAACACGTTTTTATTAAAATTTGTTTCAATGTTTTCTCACCCAAACGATTTCTTTTTGAGCATGAGTACAGACACAAGCGCTCATATACACGCGCATACACTCATCGTATGAATGCATATACGCACAGCCTACCCCTATGAGCACCTCCGAAAGACTGAGCCGACATATCATCTTGAGATTTACCTGAAAGCACATCGCCGAAAATCCTGAAATAAATCCAGAAATAATGCGAGCATCAGGATTTGAACCCTGGTGGATTGGGGATACCACTGTCCACCTAACCATCTCAACCACAGGTTGGTTCGCTCACCCAAACGAGTTATTCCATAAACTCCACGTAAAGAAAATTCTCCCTAAAAACTGGTTTTCCAAAAAACACTTGTAAAACTCGTTTCCCTAAATCTCAGGGTTTTTTTTAGGGCAAAGCAAAGCTTCATAACTTAACGGTGCACGGGCAAATCGCCCGAAACATAAACAGCCACTGCGGACGGTACAGTAGAGTTCCAGCTAATGCTGTCATTCGGCGAACATAAACGACCAACTTTAGCAAGTTCATGCGCTACGGTATTAGCACTACGACGACAAAAGCTAATAGAATGTTGTGAGAACCACACTTTGAGCTGGAACTTAGTGTCTTCGATGATGGCCGCATGAGGTGACGAATCCACCTTGGTGAGATCGAGCGCTTCAGACAGTAGCTGTGAATCTGTTTCGAAGATCACCCGGAGAGCACCAACCTCCGCAGCCATTGAGATAGCTTCAGACATGGCAATGGCTTCTGCAGCGAAGGGGTTGGCAACATTCTCCTTCCGGCCAGCGCGGGCGAGCAGGACTTTCCCAGCATCATCTCGGATTACTGCCCCCCAAGACACAAAAGATTCGCCCGGAGTGTAGGCGCCATCTATGTTGATCTTGACTTTGTCCTGAGCCGGAGCCTGCCATTTATCATCCGGTTTGTGCTTTGGTTTCGCACAAAAAAGCTGCAAATATTCCTGTGTATTGCTAAGGACTCGCCGGACCAACTCTGATATAGGGATCGGTAGCTCTCCTTCTCTAATCTTGTTTCTTTGGTTCCACCAGTGCCACCAAAAAGTGAGGATCTGCACTCGTAGTTGTTCATCCAGCGACCAAAGAAAATCTTGCATTTCATGTACTGACGTGACCTGTTCTAGCTCCACTCTGATTCTTTCCAAACTCATCTCCCTCCAGGCTACCTTGACTTCCTTGCATTTGACAAATAAATTAGCACCATCTTCAGCCGCTAAGCCACACAGGAGGCATTTGGTAGTTTCGAGCTTAACACCCCTTCGAGCAAGGTTTGTCCGCAATGCAAGAGATTCATGCTTGATCCTCCATGTGAACATTTGGATCTTACGCGGGGTTGGCAACTTCCATATCCACTTCTAGGACATATCATCGCAACGATCAAAGTTGCCAGCGGCGACTGCACTACTACCCAAGCCACCACCCTGCCCCTGTTTCTCCAATTGGACTTGCAGCTTATATGCACTCCGAACTGAACATTGCCCCTTGCTGTCAAAATGCCAAGCCATGAAATCGTCTACACCTTCCCGGAGTGGTATTTGCAGAATATGGCGTGCGTCATCTGGCCCAAAAGTCTCCTTGACAAGCTCTTCATCCCAAGCACCTGTTATTGGACTGATGAGGTCACTGACATGTGATAGCAAACTCTGCCCGCGCGGGGTGATAACCTGTCTCGACCAAGGTCTAGGGATCCAGGGATCGGTCCACAGCTTCACCGTTGATCCGTCACCTATCCTCCAGATATACCCTTGCTAGACAAGATCGAGCCCTTTGAGAATACTCCTCCAGGCATAGTATATCCCATCCCTCGGCACCGCTTCCAGAATGCTGCAGTTTGGAAAGTAGCTGGCTTTCAGAATTCTGCTACAAAGGCTATCATGGTTTGTAGTAGACGCCATCCTTGTCTGGACAACATGGCGATATTGAAATTGTGCATATCCCGGAAACCCAACCCTCCCATTGCCTTTGGTTTCGTCAGGGTCTCCCAGCTAAGCCAGTGCATAGTGTTCTCTTTGTCTTGGTTGCTCCACCAAAACTTCCCTATGATAGTATTCAACTCCTGGCAGAAGGTCTTCGTGAGATCGAAGCAGGACATGGCAAACATCGGGATCGCCTGCGCCACGGCTTTTACCAAGGTTTCCTTTCCGGTTTTTGCCAACAGTCTCTCCTGCCATCCATGTACCCGACCACATAAACACTTCTTTATATATGCAAACATGCGCCTCCGGGAACGGCCGACATGAACAGGCAAACCAAGATAACGATCATTCCACTCTTCACTCATAATCTGCACCTCTGCCTTCACCTGGCTCTTAATGTGCTCATCCGTGTTGGGAGAAAACATAATTGCAGATTTCTCCGTGTTAATGCATTGGCCAGAACAGTTTTCATAGAGCTCGAGGATATCATGAAGAGCAGCGGCTTCCTCCTGCTTCGCCATTAGCAATATCAGTGAATCATCGGCAAACAAAAGGTAGGACACACTCGATGCATTTTGGCAGATTTTGACTCCACTGATTCTTCCATGTTCCTTGGCGTCATTCAGTAGTACAGATAAGCCCTCGGCACAGATCACAAAGAGATAGGGAGAAAGGGGATCCCCCTGCCTCAATCCTCTGGTCGGCACAAATTGTTCCGTGACAACACCATTCACCTTAATCTGATATCGGACTGTTGCAACACACCTCATTATGAGGCTTACCCACCTCCTTCGGAAACCCACTTTTAGTAGCATTGCCTCAAGAAAGCTCCACTCAACACGATCATATGCCTTGCTCATGTCCGCTTTGATCGCTGCAACGCCGTCTCACCCTCCTCATTTATTCCTCAGGAAGTGTGTTATCTCATAAGCAATCAACACATTGTCCGTGATCAAGCGTCCCAGGATGAAAGCGCTTTGGTTTTCCGAAATAATGTCAGGAAGCACAACCTTTAGGCGGTTTGCGAGCACTTTGGACACCAGCTTGTAAAGAACATTGCATAGGCTTATAGGGCGCAGATCTTTGATCCTACTCGGATCCTTGACCTTGGGTATAAGTACCACAAGCGTGTCATTCCAGCCCTCCGGCATATCACCACCATTCAGCTCGCCCAGAATTTCTTCGACAATGTAATCTCCCATAAAATGCCAACTTTTCTTGAACACTATAGATGGCATTCCATCCGGACCCGGTGCTTTGAGGTCTCCAATATGATCTAGCGCCACCTTCACCTCCTCACGAGTAAAGGCGACATCCAGAACATTGAGCATGGCGGTGGTGACTCGCGGCTGCACCTTGTCGATAAGCTCATTGACACGGTTGCCCGTAGTGGACGTGAAAAGATCCTGAAAATAAGAGCAGACATAGTTAGTTAAGTCTTCCTCCGCCACCACTGACCCATCCTCCCTCCTGAGCTCCTTGATCTTATTCGCCTTCTTCCTCACGGACGCCATCATGTGGAAAAAGCGAGTATTCCTATCCCCCTCCAACAGCCACCACACATGGGCTCTTTGCTTCCACATCGTATTCTTCTTCTCCTCAAGATCATGTACCAAACATCTAAGGTTGGCTTCCTCCGCAATCTTTTCATGGGATACCGGCTCCTTCATGCATCTCTCCAAGTCAGCTTTGGCCTTCTTCAGTCTTCCTTCTAGTTCTCCAACCACCTCCTTGTCCCACTTCCTCATCTTACCCGCTATCTCCTTCAGCGCATGTGCTACCCCGCCGTCCCTGTTAGCCCAACTTCTCTCCCACGCCTCCCTAATCACCTCTTCGCACCCCTCTTCCTGTAGCCATCGGGCTTTGAACTGGAAACCTCGGTCCCATCCCTTCCAACTTCTGTCACTTCCCTTTGTATCAACAATGATGGGCTGGTGATCAGAGTGCCTCGGCATCCCGTTGATGACCACGTACTCCGGGAACTTTTCTCGCCAGCTTCTATTAGCAGTCGCCCGATCCAACCTTTCACATATATATTTGCTCAGCTCCTTGCTATGGTTCCTCCATGTGAATATGTCACCCTCAAAACCCAAGTCCTCCAAAGCTTCCCGAAAGCCATCCAACATGCCCTGTGAACGGTCAGCTGATACGTCTCCAACGTATCTATAATTTTTGATTGTTCCATGCTATTATATTACCCCTTTTGGATGTTTATGGGCTTTATTTTACACATTTATATCATTTTTGGGACTAACCTACAACCGGAGGCCCAGCCCATATTGCTGTTTTTTGCCTATTTCAGTATTTCGAAGAAAAGGAATATCAAACGGAGTCCAAACGGAATGAAACCTTCAGGAGCGTGATTTTTGGAACGAACAAGATTCGGAGAGCTTGGAGTGCAAGTCAAGAAGTTCCCGAGGACCCCACGAGATAGGGAGGAGCGCCCCCCCCCCCCGTAGGGCGCGCCCCCTGTCTCGTGGGCCCCTCGGGCGGCCACCGACGTACTTCTTCCTCCTATATATACCTATGTACCTCGAAAACATCCAGGAGCACCACGAAACACAATTTCCACCGCCGTAACCTTCTGTATCCGCGAGATCCCATCTTGGAGCCTTCGCCGGCACTCTGCCGGAGGGGGAATCGACCATGGAGGGCTTCTACATCAACATCCTTGCCCCTCCTATGAGTTGTTTGTAGTTTACCACAGACCTACGGGTCCATAGTTATTAGCTAGATGGCTTCTTCTCTCTTTTTGGATCTCAATACAATGTTCTTCCCCTCTCTTGTGGAGATCTATTCGATGTAATCTCTTTTTGCGGTGTGTTTATGATCAGATTTATCTATGGATAATAATTGAATCTTCTCTGAATTCTTTTATGTATGGTTGAGTTATCTTTGAAAGTCTCTTTGAATTATCAGTTTGGTTTGGCCTACTAGATTGATCTTTCTTGCCATGGGAGAAGTGTATAGCTTTGGGTTCAATCTTGCGGTATTCTTACCCAGTGACAAAAAGGGTTGCAAGACACGTGTTGTATTGTTGCCATCGAAGATAACAAGATGGGGTTTATATCATATTGCATGAGTTTATCCTTCTACATCATGTCATCTTGCTTAATGCGTTACTCTGTTCTTATGAACTTAATACTCTAGATGCATGCAGGAGTCGGTCAATATATCGAGTAATAGTAGTAGATGCAGGCAGGAGTCGGTCTACTTGTTATGGACGTGATGCCTATATACATGATCATGCCTAGATAATCTCATAACTATGCACTTTTCTATCAATTGCTCGACAGTAATTTGTTCACCCATCGTAATACTTATGCTATCTTGAGAGAAGCCTCTAGTGAAACCTATGGCCCCTGGATCTATCTCTTATCATATTTTCTTTCAATCTACTTTTATTTGCATCTTTACTTTTTGCATCTATATTATAAAATACCAAAAATATATTATCTTATCATACTATCTCTATCAGATCTCACTTTCGCAAGTGGCCGTGAAGGGATTGACAACCCCTTTATTGTGTTGGTTGCGAGTTCTCAGTTTGTTTGTGTAGGTGCGTGGGACTTTTGAGGAGCCTCCTACTGGATTGATACCTTGGTTCTCAAAACTGAGGGAAATACTTACGCTACACTTGCTGCATCACCCTCTCCTCTTTGGGGAAAACCAACGCTAGCTCAAGACATAGCAAGAAGGATTTCTGGCGCCATTGTCGGGGAGGTCTTCGCTCAAGTCAAGACATACCAAGTACCCATCACAAACTCATCTCCCTCGCATTTACATTATTTCCATTTGCCTCTCGTTTTCCTCTCCCCCACTTCACCTCTGCCGTTTTATTCGCCCTCTCTTTCCCAATCTTCTCTTCTCTCTTTTGCTTGCCCTTTCGTTTGCTCGTTTGGTTGGATTAGATGCTTATTTATTGCTAAACAGAGAACTTAAGATCTATGGATCCTCATCCGCTTGCTAATCTTTTTAAGAGATCCAATTATGATGGACCAATTGCTAGTGAGTTTTCTGCACTAGATTATCTTTATGAAGCTTTGCTAAAAAATTGTGAATCTGAAAATAATGATGATGAAATTAATGAAGAGATTCACGATAACTCCTTGAATAAAAAGCATGATTGCAATGATTTTCCTATAAATTCTCTTGATGACAATTTTGCTAATAATATGCAAAACCCTAAGCTTGGGGATGCTAGTTTCGCTATGTCTACTTATTGTTTCAATGATCATGATTGGGGTGATTCTTCTTATAACCTTGAAAATTTGTTTAAGCCCCATGATGAATATGAGATCGATAATAGTGTTTGCAATAATATTGAAAGTAGGTTTGGAAGAGTGTCAACTTTGGATCCCACATATTTGGAGTATGTTCAATCTTATGATATTTTTGATAAAAGTGGGTTCGGAAAGGTCATGACTTTAGTTAATGTTAATCCCACTATCTTGGAAGAGTGTCAATTTTACATGCATGTGGATCATGTTGAGAATATGTTATGTGATAGCTATTTTATTGAATTTGCTTATGATCCTACATGTAATTATTATGAGAAAGGAAATTATGGTTGTAGAAGTTTTCATGTTACTAAATTACCTCTCTTCATGTTGAGATTGCTATCATCTCTTTGTTCCTCCTTGCATATGCTAGTTTTTGCTTGCCTTGATAATTTGTTTGCTTGCAAGATGCCTATGCATAGGAATTATGTTATACTTAAGTGTGTTTGTCACATGTTTTATGATGCTCTCTTTGTGCTTCAATTCTTGTCTTTCATGTGAGCATCATTGAAATCTCAATGCCTAGCTAAAAAGGCTTTAAATAAAAGCGCTTGTTGGGAGACAACCCAATATTTTTCCTTGTTGTTATTCAATAAAATTTTGCTTCTACTATCTGTTTAGATGTGTTTTCATGTTTTATTTAGTGTTTGTGCCAAGTGGAACCTATAGGATAAACTATGATGATAGTTGATTTGATGCTGCTGAAAAACAGAAACTTTGCGCTCACGAGAAACAATTCAATAAATCACAGAAACGTGCTTTTGCATTGATTCTTTTTTTTTGCTGATCAATAGAAACATTGTCCAGTACGTCCTATTTTGGTAGGATTTTTAGAGTTCCATAAGTTTGCGTTAGTTACAGATTGCTATAGACTGTTCTGTTTTTGACAGATTCTGTTTTTTGTGTGTTGTTTGCTTATTTCAATGCATCTATGGCTAATAAATTAGTTTATAAATCATAAGGAAGTTGGAATACAGTAGGTTTAACACCAAAATAAATAAAGAATGAGTTAATTTAAGTATCCTATGTGGTGGTTTTCTTTTCTTTCACTAACGGAGCTTATAAGATTTCCTGTTGAGTTTTGTGTTGTGAAGTTTTCAAGTTTTGGGTAAAGCTTTTATGGACTATGGAATAAAGGGTGGCAAGAGCCTAAGATTGGTGATGCCAAAGGCACCCCAAGATATTCAAGAATATCCAAAAGCCTAAGCTTGGGGATGCCCCGAGAAGGCATCCCCTCTTTCGTCTTCGTTCATTGGTAACTTTACTTGGAGCTATATTTTTATTCGCCACATGATATGTGTTTTGCTTGGAGCGTCGTGTATTATATTAGTCTTTTATTTTTAGTTTGCCACAATCATCCTTGTTGTACACACCTTTTGGGAGAAGACTATTTGATTAGAATTTGCTAGAATACTTTATGTGCTTCACTTATATCTTTTGAGCTTGATAGTTTTTGCTCTAGTGCTTCACTTATATCTTTTAGAGCACGGTGGTACCTTAATTTTGAAGAAATTGCTAGTCCCTCATGCTTCACTTATATTATTTTGAGAGTCTTAGAACAGCATGGTTTTTGCTATTATCATAAAGTTGGTCCTAGAATGATGAGCATCCAAGTTGGGTATAATAAAAACTATCATAGGAAGTGAATTGGATGCTATGATCAACTTGATGCTTGATAATTGTTTTGAGATACGGAGGTAGTGATATTAAAGTCATGCTAGTTGGGTGATTATGAATTTAAAGAATGCTTGTGTTGAATTTAGCAAGTCCCGTAGCATGCACGTATGGTTAAAGTTATGTAACAAATTTGAAACATGAAGTGTACCTAGCTTGTGCATCCTTATGAGTGGAGGTCGGGGACGAGCGATGGTCTTTTCTTACCAATCTATCCCCCTAGGAGCATGCGCGTAGTACTTGGTTTTTGCTGACTTCTAATTTTTTTGCAATAAGTATATGAGTTCTTTTGACTAATGTGAGTCCATGGATTATACGCACTTTTACCTTTCCGCCATTGCTAGCCTCTTCGGTACCGTGCATTGCCCTTTCTCACCTTGAGAGTTGGTGCAAACTTCGCCGGTGCATCCAAACCCCTGATACGATACGCTCTATCACACATAAACCTCCTTATATCTTCCTCAAAACAGCCACCATAGCTACCTATTATGGCATTTCCATAGCCATTCCGAGATATATTGCCATGCAACTTTCCACCATTCCGTTTATCATCATCATGACATACATTACTTTTGTCATATTGCCATTGCATGATCATATAGTTGACATCGTATTTGTGGCAAAGCCACCATGCATTATTTTTCATACATGTCACTCTTGATTCATTGCACCATCCCGGTACACCGTCGGAGGCATTCATATAGAGTCATATCTTGTTCTAGTTTCGAGTTGTAATTCATATGTTGTAATCAATAGAAGTGTGATGATCATCATTTTTAGAGCATTGCCCAAAGAAAAAAAAGAAGAAAGGCCAAAAGAAAAAAAATAAAGGCCCAAAAAAAGGAAAAAAAAGAAAAAAAAGGGAAAAAGAAAAAAAAGAAGAAAATAAATAAAAAGAGCAATGCTACTATCTCTTTTTCCACATTTGTGCTTCAAAGTAGCACCTTATTCTTCATGTAGTGAGTCTCATATATTGTGCTTCAAAGTAGCACCATATTTTCATATAGTGAGTCTCATAAGTTATCTTTTTCATACTAGTGGGAATTTTTCATTATAGAACTTGGCTTGTATATTCCTACGATGGGCTTCCTCAAATGCCCTAGGTATTCGCGAGCAAGCAAGTTGGATGCACACCCACTAGTTTTCTTTTGTTGAGCATTCATTTATAGCTCTAGTGCATCCGTTGCATGGAAATCCCTACTCCTCATGTTGACATCAATTGATGGGAATCTCCATAGCCCGTTGATTATCCTCGTCAATGTGAGACTTTCTCCTTTTTGTCTTCTCCACACAATCCCCATCATCATATTCTATTCCACCCATAGTGCTATATCCATGGCTCACGCTCATGTATTGCGTGAAGGTTGAAAAAGTTTGAAATTATTTAAGTATGAAACAATTGCTTGGCTTGTCATCGGGGGTATAGAAGTTGGGAACATCTTTGTGAGACGAAAATGACGCATAGCCTAACTATATGATTTTGTAGGGATGAACTTTCTTTTGCCATGTTATTTTGAGAAGACATGATTACTTTGATTAGTATGCTTGAAGTGTTACTATTTCTTTTATCAATATGAACTTTTATTTTGAATCATTTGGATCTGAACATTCATGCCACAATAAAGAAAATTACATTGAGAATTATGCTAGGTAGCATTCCACATCAAAAATTCTTTTTTATCATTTACCTACTCGAGGACGCGCAGGAATTAAGCTTGGGGATGCTTGATACGTCTCCAACGTATCTATAATCTTTGATTGTTCCATGCTATTATATTACCCCTTTTGGATGTTTATGGGCTTTATTTTACACATTTATATCATTTTTGGGACTAACCTACTAACCGGAGGTCCAGCCCATATTGTTGTTTTTTTGCCTATTTCAGTATTTCGAAGAAAAGGAATATCAAACGGAGTCCAAACGGAATGAAACCTTCGGGGGCGTGATTTTTGGAACGAACAAGATCCGGAGAGCTTGGAGTGCAAGTCAAGAAGTTCCCGAGGATCCCACGAGATAGCCCCCCCCCCTTGTAGGGCGCGCCCCCCTATATCATGGGCCCCTTGGGCGGCCACCGACGTACTTCTTCCTCCTATATATACCTACGTACCCCGAAAACATCCAGGAGCACCACGAAACACAATTTCCACCGCCGTAACCTTCTGTATCCGTGAGATCCCA
Organism: Triticum dicoccoides; assembly: GCF_002162155.2. Taxonomy (NCBI): domain Eukaryota; kingdom Viridiplantae; phylum Streptophyta; class Magnoliopsida; order Poales; family Poaceae; genus Triticum; species Triticum dicoccoides. Next base: position 75,554,723 of record NC_041393.1, read on the forward strand.
TCTTGGAGCCTTCGCCGGCACTCTGCCGGAGGGGGAATCAACCATGGAGGGCTTCTACATCAACATCCTTGCCCCTCCTATGAGTTGTGAGTAGTTTACCACACACCTACGGGTCCATAGTTATTAGCTAGATGGCTTCTTCTCTTTTTTTGGATCTCAATACAATGTTCTCCCTCTCTCTTGTGGAGATATATTCGATGTAATCTCTTTTTGCGGTGTGTTCGTCGAGATCCAATGAGTTGTGGGTTTATGATCAGATTTATCTATGGATAATAATTGAATCTTCTCTGAATTCTTTTATGTATGATTGAGTTATCTTTGCAAGTCTCTTCGAATTATCAGTTTGGTTTGGCCTACTAGATTGATCTTTCTTGCCATGGGACAAGTGTTTAGCTTTGGGTTCAATCTTGCGGTGTTCTTACCCAATGATAGAAAGGGTTGCAAGACATGTATTGTATTGTTGCCATCGAGGATAACAAGATGGGGTTTATATCATATTGCATGAGTTTATCCTTCTACATCATGTCATCTTGCTTAATGCGTTACTCTGTTCTTATGAACTTAATACTCTAGATACAGGCAGGAGTCAGTCGATGTGTGGAGTAATAGTAGTAGATGCAGGCAGGAATCGGTCTACTTGTTATGGACGTGATGCCTATATACATGCTCATGCCTAGATAATCTCATAACTATGTGCTTTTCTATCAATTGCTCGACAGTAATTTGTTCACCCACCGTAATACTTATGCTATCTTGAGAGAAGCCTCTAGTGAAACCTATGGCCCCCGGGTGTATCTCTTATCATATTTGCTTTCAATCTACTTTTACTTGCATGTTTACATTTTGCATATATATTATAAAATACCAAAAATATATTATCTTATCATGCTATCTCTATCAGATCTCACTTTCGCAAGTGGCCATGAAGGGATTGACAACCCCTTTATTGCGTTGGTTGCGAGTTCTCAGTTTGTTTGTGTAGGTGCGTGGGACTTTTGAGGAGCCTCCTACTGGATTGATACCTTGGTTCTTAAAACTGAGGGAAATACTTACGCTACACTTGCTGCATCACCCTCTCCTCTTCGGGGAAAACCAACGCTAGCTCAAGACGTAGCATCAGCTCCGCCCACCTTCTCTACACCAGACAGAATTTCGTTGAAATCTCCAAGACATAGCCATGTACGGTCATGCTGGTGCTGTTGCTTGAGAAGTCGAAGTGTTCTCCACGTTTCTTTCTTTCTCTCCGTAGCCGACTCCCCATAACCACCCGTCAGACGCCAAACTGAGCCATCCTCCTCCTTCACATCCACATCTACATGCCTCCTGCCATACGAACGAAGAGAAACGTCAAGCCCTCGTCGCCAGAACATTGCACCCCCTCGGCTCCTACCCACTAGGTTCCAGGCACACAAGTGAGCTAGCCCTAGCTTCCACCAAAAACTCTCCAGCTCCTTCTCCGTAAGCCTTGTCTCCGCCAAGAACAACACATCGGGATCCTCCGCTCTCCCCAGCTCGAGAAGAGATCGAACTGTCGGGCCATTCCCGAGCCCCCGGCGGTTCCAACTAATGATTTTCATTGTGTCCGGTGGGGCTGCTCGGATAGCCGGCCGATATCGTATTCTCATTGTTATTAGTTGCTTCCTCCTCACTTGCACTCCCCACCAACACCTCCTCCAACAGCTTCCCTCTCTTAGCATCCTCCTCCATCCCTGCATCATCCTCAGTATGGTTCCTTTTCTGTCCCACCACAACCCCAAGGTTCTGGCCTGGCTCTCCCCTCCTTTCTTCCACTCTGGGCTTACGATGGAAAGTCCCCACCTTCTTTGGGTTTTTGTTTTCACCCGCCCCCCCTACTGCCTCCATCTTCAGCAGTAGCCTTTGCCATCATTATTTGATTTGTTGAACCAGCAGCTGATGTGCTCTCAGGGATCGGCACCTGACCTTTCTCTTTAAGCAACTCGTTATGTCCAGGCAAGGTCACTTCTCCCCCCTGAGTCGCGTTATCACATGTAGATGGAGCCCGTGCAGTAGCCGCATCCAAATTTAGCTTTTTCGGGATGCCACCACGTGGAGGATGTTTGTTAGCAACTTAACAGGACTCGTCACTTCCTCCTCTCCTTCCATTCTGCCTCCCTTTCCACCATCCTCCCGAGCACCCTCCTTTCTCCAAGACACGCTATCGCTACCACTACCACTCCCTGTGTTGGGGAACGTAGCAGAAATTCACAATTTTCCTACGAGTCACCAAGATTTATCTATGGAGAGACAAGCAACGAGAGAGAGGAGAGTGCATCTACATACCCTTGTAGATCGCTAAGCGGAAGCATTCAAGAGAATAGGGTTGATGGAGTCGTACTCGTCGTGATCCAAATCACCGATGATCCTAGCGCCGAACGGACGACACCTCCGCGTTCAACACACATACGGTTGGGAGAGACACCTCCTCCTTCTTGATCCAGCAAGGGAAGAAGAGGTTGATGGAGATCTAGCAGCACGACGGCGTGGTGGTGGAAGTAGCGGGATCCCGGCAGGGCTTCGCCAAGCGCAAGCGGGGAGGAAGAGGTGTCACGGGAGGGAGGGAGGCGCCAGGGACTCAGGTGCAGCTGCCCTCCTTTCCCTCCACTATATATAGGGGCCTAGGGAGGGCGCCAGCCCCTTGTAGATCCCATCTAGGGAGGGGGGCGGCCCTAGGGGTGGCTTGGCCTCCAAGCCAAGTGGAGGCGCCCCCACCGCTTAGGGTTTCTAACCCTAGGCGCATGTGAGGCCCAAGGGGGCGCACCGGCCCACCAGGGGCAGGTTCCCACGCCCCCTCAGCGTATGGGGCCCTCCGGGATAGGTGGCCCCACTCGGTGGACCCCCGGGACCCTTCCGGTGGTCCCGGTACAATACCGATGACCCCCGAAACTTTCCCTGGTGGCCGAAATTGGACTTCCTATATATAAATCTTTACCTCCGGACCACTCCAGAACTCCTTGTGACGTCCGGGATCTTATCCGGGACTCCGAACAATATTCGGGTTACCACATACTATTATCTCTACAACCCTAGTGTCACCGAACCTTAAGTGTGTAGACCCGACGGGTTCGGGAACCATGCAGACATGACCGAGACAACTCTCCGGCCAATAACCAACAACGGGATCTGGATACCCATGTTGGCTCCCACATGTTCCACGATGATCTCATCGGATGAACCACGATGTCAAGGACTCAGTCAATCCCGTATACAATTCCCTTTGTCTAGCGGTATTGTACTTGCCCGAGATTCGATCGTCGGTATGCCGATACCTTGTTCAATCTCGTTACCGGCAAGTCTCTTTACTCGTTCCGTAACACATAATCCCGTGATCAACCCCTTGGTCACATTGTGCACATTATGATGATGTCCTACCGAGTGGGCCCAGAGATACCTCTCCGTTACACGGAGTGACAAATCCCAGTCTCGATTCGTGCCAACCCAACAGACACTTTCAGAGATACCCGTAGTGCACCTTTATAGCCACCCAGTTACGTTGTGACGTTTGGTACACCCAAAGCATTCCTACGGTATCCGGGAGTTGCACAATCTCATGGTCTAAGGAAATGATACTTGACATTAGAAAAGCTTTAGCATACGAACTACACGATCTTTGTGTTAGGCTTAGGATTGGGTCTTGTCCATCACATCATCCTCCTAATGATGTGATCCTGTTATCAACGACATCCAATGTCCATGGTCAGGAAACCGTGACCATCTATTGATCAACAAGTTAGTCAACTAGAGGCTTACTAGGGACATGGTGTTGCCTATGTATCCACACATGTATCTGAGTTTCCTATCAATACAATTATAGCATGGATAATAAACGATTATCATGAACAAGGAAATATAATAATAATAACTAATTTATTATTGCCTCTAGGGCATATTTCCAACACCCTGTTCTTCCACCCGATCGGCTATAACCATATTGCCAAGACCCTACTTCAGTACCTCCCTTACCCCTCCAGCTTCGATCCTCCTCATTCACGAATCTTCTTTTCCCCACATCTGCTCTCAGCCAAGGGCCAAACTGAGGGTTCTCTCCTTTTGATAGCCTGATGGAGCATTCCTTTGCCACATGACCGTTGATGCCACAAGTATAACAAAAGTCAGGCAAGAATTCGTATTCAAAACGGCACCAAAGCCCTTCTTCCTCCTCCGCCTCCTTTCCATCAATGCTCATTTTCTTCTTTCTCTTCTGTGGTTCCTTCTCATCCTCATCGTCCAAGGTGAAGCCCCACATTATTGGCCTTTCTATTTTCATCCTAATTTTCACCCGCAAAAACTTGCCAATTGCCCTACCATCTATTCCAGCATCCACCTCCATGGACCTTCCGATGATGTTACCTATCTCCTCCCCTGTGCCTTCATTCATCATACCGAGGGGAAGGTTGAAGATTCTCACCCATATGGGAATATCATTGAATTCATAGTCCTCTATTCTTTTGCTTCGATCATACTCTTCCACCACCACAAGATCTTTGTCAAACATCCACGGTCCGTCCTCCAACGCCTTCCGCTTCCCAGACTCTTGTTTGAAAGTGAACACAAACCTATTATCCCCGGCCTCCTTGTAGTCGATCCCTTTTCTCGGACACCAGATCCTCCCTAGGGATAGGCAGATTGCGTCCGGATGAGCCGGCTTCTTAGACACCACCCGCCCCACCGCCTGAACGAGAGATCCCTTACCTTTGTCCTTCCCGGCCAGCCGGATCTTGACTCCCTTCCTCACCTCCTCCGACAGCTTGAGATTCCTCATCATCCCTGCAACTCCCTCCATCTTTCTCCTACCGGACCAGGACTCCGCCATACGCGTCCTAGGTTTTTGGTGTCTGACGACCCTGCGCCCTAGGGAGCACACAGAAGGCTTCTGGTGGGAGGGTTTACAACGAGGCTCGCGTAGATGCGAGAGACGAGCGATCGATTGAGAAACAGGGGTGATGGCGATCGATCTTAGATGAGAACTCTGGAGGCAGAGACGCGCTCGAACCCTAATCGCTCCGACAATCGGCGGAGCGATACGTAAAACCCGGGCACCCGAGGGGACGGACCATCGAGAGCTCCTTTGGTTGTTCGGAAGTTCAGGTTTTATTATTGTTATCCAAACAATCACTAAACGAACAAACAGAGTCGTTCGTTTCTCACTGTGGGGCACGCAGTCGAGCTAGCTGGGCCTAGCGCCCAAGCCATCGCCCAGCCACGCAGCCCAGAAAGCACCTCACAATGTTTCTTAGTGTAACCAACGCAGCTGGGCCTACCAATTCCTATTCGGTGCCCGTTGCGTCGGTTAAAGGCATCGGCGCAAACGGGCGCACACCCCCCATCCGCACTGGGCCGTCCCGTTTACTATTTTTTTTCTATTTTCGAACTGCAAAAATCTTCATGCATGAGCTAGCTGGGCCTAGCGCCCAAGCCATCGCCCAGCCACGCAGCCCAAAAGGCACCTCACAATGTTTCTTAGTGTAACCAACGCAGCTGGGCCTGCCAATTCCTATTCGGCGCCCGTTGCGCCAGTTAAAGGCATCCGCGCAAACGGGCGCACACCCCCCGTCCGCACTGGGCCGGCCCGTTTACTATTTTTTTTCTGTTTTCGAACTGCAAAAATCTTGACGCATGGGAATCGATCCCAAAGCATTCCTACGGTATCCGGGAGTTGCACAATCTCATGGTCTAAGGAAATGATACTTGACATTAGAAAAGCTTTAGCATACGAACTACACGATCTTTGTGTTAGGCTTAGGATTGGGTCTTGTCCATCACATCATCCTCCTAATGATGTGATCCTGTTATCAACGACATCCAATGTCCATGGTCAGGAAACCGTGACCATCTATTGATCAACAAGTTAGTCAACTAGAGGCTTACTAGGGACATGGTGTTGTCTATGTATCCACACATGTATCTGAGTTTCCTATCAATACAATTATAGCATGGATAATAAACGATTATCATGAACAAGGAAATATAATAATAATAACTAATTTATTATTGCCTCTAGGGCATATTTCCAACACCCTGTTCTTCCACCCGATCGGCTATAACCATATTGCCAAGACCCTACTTCAGTACCTCCCTTACCCCTCCAGCTTCGATCCTCCTCATTCACGAATCTTCTTTTCCCCACATCTGCTCTCAGCCAAGGGCCAAACTGAGGGTTCTCTCCTTTTGATAGCCTGATGGAGCATTCCTTTGCCACATGACCGTTGATGCCACAAGTATAACAAAAGTCAGGCAAGAATTCGTATTCAAAACGGCACCAAAGCCCTTCTTCCTCCTCCGCCTCCTTTCCATCAATGCTCATTTTCTTCTTTCTCTTCTGTGGTTCCTTCTCATCCTCATCGTCCAAGGTGAAGCCCCACATTATTGGCCTTTCTATTTTCATCCTAATTTTCACCCGCAAAAACTTGCCAATTGCCCTACCATCTGTTCCAGCATCCACCTCCACGGACCTTCCGATGATGTTACCTATCTCCTCCCCTGTGCCTTCATTCATCATACCGAGGGGAAGGTTGAAGATTCTCACCCATATGGGAATATCATTGAATTCATAGTCCTCTATTCTTTTGCTTCGATCATACTCTTCCACCACCACAAGATCTTTGTCAAACATCCACGGTCCGTCCTCCAACGCCTTCCGCTTCCCAGACTCTTGTTTGAAAGTGAACACAAACCTATTATCCCCGGCCTCCTTGTAGTCGATCCCTTTTCTCGGACACCAGATCCTCCCTAGGGATAGGCAGATTGCGTCCGGATGAGCCGGCTTCTTAGACACCACCCGCCCCACCGCCTGAACGAGAGATCCCTTACCTTTGTCCTTCCCGGCCAGCCGGATCTTGACTCCCTTCCTCTCCTCCTCCGACAGCTTGAGATTCCTCATCATCCCTGCAACTCCCTCCATCTTTCTCCTACCGGACCAGGACTCCGCCATACGCGTCCTAGGTTTTTGGTGTCTGACGACCCTGCGCCCTAGGGAGCACACAGAAGGCTTCTGGTGGGAGGGTTTACAACGAGGCTCGCGTAGATGCGAGAGACGAGCGATCGATTGAGAAACAGGGGTGATGGCGATCGATCTTAGATGAGAACTCTGGAGGCAGAGACGCGCTCGAACCCTAATCGCTCCGACAATCGGCGGAGCGATACGTAAAACCCGGGCACCCGAGGGGACGGACCATCGAGAGCTCCTTTGGTTGTTCGGAAGTTCAGGTTTTATTATTGTTATCCAAACAATCACTAAACGAACAAACAGAGTCGTTCGTTTCTCACTGTGGGGCACGCAGTCGAGCTAGCTGGGCCTAGCGCCCAAGCCATCGCCCAGCCACGCAGCCCAGAAAGCACCTCACAATGTTTCTTAGTGTAACCAACGCAGCTGGGCCTGCCAATTCCTATTCGGTGCCCGTTGCGTCGGTTAAAGGCATCGGCGCAAACGGGCGCACACCCCCCATCCGCACTGGGCCGTCCCGTTTACTATTTTTTTTCTATTTTCGAACTGCAAAAATCTTCATGCATGAGCTAGCTGGGCCTAGCGCCCAAGCCATCGCCCAGCCACGCAGCCCAAAAGGCACCTCACAATGTTTCTTAGTGTAACCAACGCAGCTGGGCCTGCCAATTCCTATTCGGCGCCCGTTGCGCCAGTTAAAGGCATCCGCGCAAACGGGCGCACACCCCCCGTCCGCACTGGGCCGGCCCGTTTACTATTTTTTTTCTGTTTTCGAACTGCAAAAATCTTGACGCATGGGAATCGATCCCTCGACCTCCCCGTTCAGAGCTATCTCCCGTAGCCAACTAGACAACGAACACTATGTGATAAATTACATTCTTTTTCTTCCTTTCTTATTTCTCCTTTTATTTTTTATTTTTATTTTCTTCTCTCCTTTCCCTTTTTTTTGTTGTTCCTTTTTCATTTTTTCTAAGATGCGTAAACTTTTCTTATCAAAATCAATGAATCTTTTTTAAAATGCGTGAACTTTTCTTATCACAATCAATGAACCTCCTTTTCAAAATCCTGTGAACTTCTTTTTCAAAATTGATAAACTTTTTATGAATTCATGAACTTTTTCTGAAAATCCGTGAATCCTTTTTCAAAAATGATGAACTTTTTTCATATTAGTGTACTTTTTTTTATCAAAATCGATGAACTTTTTCGAAATCTGGTGAACTTTTTTCAGATTCATGAACTTTTTTAGATCCATGAACTTGAACTTTTTTCAAATTCGTGAACTTTTTGAATATCCAGTGAACTTTTTTTATCAAAATTGATAATCTTTTTTCAGATCCGTTATTTTTTTCAAAATCTGGTGAACTTTTTCGAACTCGTGAACTTTTTTAATCAAAATCGATAAACATTTTCAAAATCCAGTGAACTTTTTTGAAACAATTGACGAACTTTTTTGTGAACATTCCTTTTGTAAATACGTGAATTTTATTTCAAAAGCAATGAACTTATTTTAGAAGTTGTGAATTCTTGTTCATTTTTAGGGTCCTTCTTTTTTTAAATAATTTCTACTGGAACTGTGACAAGGATAAAAGAGATATGTTTTCGAATGAAATACAACAAAGTGATCGTGCCGAGGTGGTTATTGCGCCCAGTACGTCATCGTGAGCATCTGTATTCAAATCCCGTATTTCACATTTAATTTTTTTTCATTTGTTTTTCGAGCATCTGGACGTGGGGACATGGAGCGATGCTGGGGCCGGCCCACTACTGTGCGCCTTCGAGCGCCCGCTCGCTTAAGCGGCGCTGAGGGCGCCGAAGAGGAGGTCTCGCTGGGCCTTGCCTAAAAAAAGGAAACCAACGCAGCAATACGTGAGGCCCTTGGGCTTGGGGCCACGAATCTACATTTAGGTTAAAAAAAAAGAATCTACATTTAGAAGGGGGTCTTAATTGTTGTGGAAATAATCAGAAGCTACATTTTGAGTTCTGAAATTTGTTTTGCTCACAACGAAGGATGCCGGTCATTAAACTTTACACCAGTTTTACTCAGTTTTGTACTCCCTCCATCCCAAAATAAGTGACTCAACTTTGTACTAATTTCAGTACAAATTTAGTGTAAACCCGAACAAGCAGAAGCAACTTTGAGACGGAGGGAGTACTATGCTAATTTATTATGAATTCTAATAAAGTAGAAACCCGAACAAGCAGAAGCAATGGATGAATTGCCGGTTATGTAGAAATTGTGTGGAACCCCGTATACTAAATTTCATTAGTGCGCAATTGTTAATGTGTACGGACTAATTTGGTTTTGCACCGATTTTTTTATGTTTGAGAGTCTGCCACACCTTAAAATAGTTTCGTCCTCCGCCACTGATGTATCGCTGAACAATTTTTGGACGAAGCTTATGGAGCGTGAAAGATATGTGCTCGTCCAAAAATGCGTATGCAACAGGAATATTATATCGAACCTGCATTATGTGCCATTCTGCACTAGTGGCTAGTTGGCCAACTATCGTCAAAGTGTTGATATGTACTCCAAAATGGTCAATATCGCCGGAACTCGATGTGTTTGAAGGGCATCCCGGTGACTTTGCACAACGCGAGATGGGCTCCTTTGACTTGTCAGCGTAGTTATGGCTTGCACTGAGCACACATGCCAACTGAATTCAGTGATGGGGCAAAGTAGCAAAGCGAACCTAACTAGCTAGTAGCATCATATATAGGTCCATGTCATGACTATTGTTAAATCAAGGAAATGGTTGGTCTGAGTAGGAACTTCTGTATGATTGCAGCATCTCATGAGCTGTGAGTTGTGACCCAAAAATGTGGAAATAAGATACTGTACGTTCAACCAAACGGATAGGGGGCTCACTAAGGAACAATTAACTACAAAACTTACTGTTTAGATAAGTTTCCCTATAAAGACCCAACAAAATTTATCATAATTATTTTTTTATTGGGAAAAATTACCATAATTATGCAAGGTAGCCTTCCATATTTCTTGTTGATTGCATATAATATGCTCTATGCCCAACTTTACAGGTGTATCATTGTGTTTTGGATTGTCACTCATCCAGGAAATCTTGTCCAGTAAAATCAGAATGTTGGCCCATCGTATACGAAACTTGAAGAAAGACAAGGCATATATATACTGGTGATCACCAAATCGATTTGATTGCTTAGATTCACTATACGTACAGTTATATTCACCAGGCTTTGGTAGTATGCACCCATGCCAGCGCAAGAAATTGTTCATCCTTCTACAGTTCCTCTTCTAGTACCACATCTTCCTCATCCTTTTTCTCAGGTTCAGAAACATATGGTTGTCACCCAGACATCCATCATGAGAGGCGCTCGCACCACGGCGATCTATAGAGAAACCCTAGAAATTAGGGCAACCGAAATGCTTGATCTTGGAAGCATGTACATTGATAGACGATAAATGGGCATATTGATCGTTCTGGATTTGATCAATGTTCTATCATCCAATGACAAAGTGAGTTTCCAACCATCTATCCTTTGTTTAGGTTTCTTTTCTCAGGACACCCAATCGGTCACATGAAATTTGTTGCCCTACACTAGATCCTACAAAACCAAGCAAGCAACAGAAAAATATCCCAAGAAACACAATTCTCCAAAATTCCTATGTAAATCCATTGAACCAAAGAAACACAATTCTCCAAAATGCTTCATCATAATCTTACATTGTATACATAGTAGGCCTCTTCCAACTCAACTAGCTCATGTTCTTCTACCCATCTTCCCCACCGCGCAACCATGTCCTCCTCCACCGCTGCTTCCACCTCTGGCGTCAACTACAACACCTCCGAGCCTCCCACCAAGATGAACCACGTCCTTTGGGGAGCTCAAGCACGATCCCAGATAATAGCGTTGGCTTGTATGGCTACATCGGTCAAACCCTAGAAGTGTCTGCCAAAACCATAGCCACCAAAGACAAAGATGGCAAGGATTAGGTGATCTCGAACCCTACCTATGCCACCTTGCTCATCCGGGACCAACAAATCGTCGCCTAGCTCCTGTGCAACCTATCCAAAGAGGTTGTTGTTCAAGTGGCGTCCATGGAGAACTCACACGCGATTTCATCCGGGCTGCCCTCACTAATGCCCAGAAGGGCACATGTAGTCCCTCTTTGATGAGCTTGCAGCAGCAGGCAAGCCGATCGGGGAACTGGAGCTCATCCCCTTCATTGTTGTCAACCTCGATATGTAGTATCAACCCCGCATCTCCACCCTTGATGTTCGCATCGAGCCTAGCACCGTCGACCACCTCTTCTCTACAGTGGCAAACTTCGATCGGCGCCTCAAGATGTATCATGGCAACAATGCTGGCTGATATGTCCATTTTGCATCATGCTTTTATATCGATATTTATTGCATTATGGGTTGTTATTACACGTTATGTCACAATACTTATGCCTATTCTGTCTTATTTTACAAGGTTTTTACATGAAGAGGGAGAATGCCGGCAGCTGGGATTCTGGGCTAGAAAAGGAGCAAATATTAGAGACCTATTCTACACAACTCCAAAAGTCCTGAAACTCCACGAAAGTCATTTTTGGAATTAATAAAAAATACTGAGCGGAAGAAATACCAGAGGGGGCCACCCACCGTCCACGAGGATGGGGGCGCGCCCTACCCCCCTGGGAGCGCCCCCTGCCTTGTGGGCCCCCTAGCAACCTTCCGGTGACCATATTCTGCTATATGAAGTCTTTTACCCAGGAAAAAATCATAAGCAAGCTTTCGGGATGAAACACCACCGCCACGAGGCGGAACCTTGGCGGAACCAATCTAGGGCTCCGGCGGAGCTGTTCTACCGGGGAAACATCCCTCCGGGAGGGGGAAATCATCACCATTGTCATCACCAACGATCCTATCATCGGGAGGGGGTCAATTTCCATCAACATCTTCACCAGCACCATCTCCTTTCAAACCCTAGTTCATCTCTTGTATTCAATCTTTGTCCCAAAACCTCAGATTGGTACCTGTGGGTCACTAGTAGTGTTGATTACTCCTTGTAGTTGATGCTAGTTAGTTTATTTGGTGGAAGGTCATATGTTCAGATCCTTTATGCATATTAGTACCCCTCTGATTATGAACATGAATATGATTTGTGAGTAGTTATGTTTGTTTCTTAGGACATGGGAGAAGTCTTGCTATAAGTAGTCATGTGAATTTCGTATTCGTTCGATATTTTAATGAGATGTATGTTGTCTCTCCTCTAGTGGTGTTATATGAACATCGACTACATGACACTTCACCATTATTTGGGCCTAGAGGAAAGCAATGGGAAGTAATAAGTAGATGATGACTGACATAACACTACACTAGTGCAGAACCGGCCTTTAGTGCCGGTTCGGCAACCGGCACTAAAGAGTGGGGACTAAAGGTCCCCCCTTTAGTACCGGTTCGTCACGAACCGGCGCTAAAGTGTCACCATGTGGCACGAGCCAGGCCCGGGTGCATGTAGGACATTAGTACCGGTTGGTAACACCAATCGGTACTAAATGTTTGGGGGGGGGGGTTGGCTTTATTTTCCATTTAATTCTTTTTTGTTTGCTGGTATTTCACGATACTACAAATTGTACACGTTATGCATATATATAAATAGATTTTCTCATACGTAGAACCGCATATATA
>NC_041393.1:75567496-75572903 GCF_002162155.2 Triticum dicoccoides
ATCGAATGTCTCACAACCAACACCATTAATTATTCACACATACACATGTATATACATATACAATTTCTCCTACATGTTGCCTTGGTGCCTTCGGAGCACGATGACAAGTGGTTCATGGGGGCGGTAGCGGGTAATAGTATTCTCCTTTGGGATTTATGACCTGGTCGAGCAAAAATCTGGCTATTTCCTCTTGAAGTGCTAGTATGCGGTCCGCTGGTAGGAGCTTATCCCGCACCTCTCTGAACTGTTAAGAAGGAGATCAATATGCATGTGTATTAGTTGTGTGACTAGAAATCGATAATGATGTGAATAGTGTTCTGACAAACATACCTAGTCCTGTCTTTGAGATCCGCTCCTTTCGGACGCCATCATGCGAATGTTCTCGCAAACGTAGAATGCACACAGATCATTCCCCTGCGCCTGCTTCAGGGCCTTTACGAGAATGGAATTGAATCAGATAATGATTAATCAAGCATGATAATTAATTAATGGTATTGAAACAAGAATTAAAGTGATGGTAGCTAGCTAGTACTACTTAATTACTTACCTTTGGTCGATGCCAAAACAAATTTTTTGCCCATTTGCCTGGAGTCACCTTGATGAACTTTGCCCAAGCCCTGCCCGCCGGCAAAGAAAATTAATAAAGGGGCTATTAAATAGTTCATATCAGGAAATGACAAACTAATAATAGGCCGAGATGTAGTTAATAATGATTGAAATTACCTGTTGACTATCCCCTTCACGATGGTGTAGTCTTTATCTTCTTTAAGTAGTGAGTCCAGTACTTTAACTGTTCCTTTGTCAATTTTAATGTCTATCAAGATCCAGTGGAAACTACATGCGCACACGTTTGCATGTCTTAATTAAGAGGGCATGTGCATAAAATTAATCAACTACCGTAAACCGTATACACTTGATTATTAACATCTAGCTAACTAGTAAGCAAATACAGAATTTGTAGTACAAGACAGTGTGACTCACAGGAAGTTGTAAGGAAGTAGTATATCTTCATTGGTATGGAGGCGCTTCAAGAACTCTAGCATGCTTTCCTCTACACTTGCTTGATAAATTGGAAGCTTCCATGCGTACTCATTAATGGTATTTGGGTCAATGAACCCAATGCCATAGCATCCAGATTTTTTCATTTCATACATCTTTATCCTGCATATAATACCACAGAAAAGATTATAGTGAGGATAATTACATGTAATGATTGATCAAAATGATCACTACATAGCTATCTTGAGACTTAAATTATAGAAAGAAATCACTTACAGACAATAACAACTAACGATAGACTTGTCGAGTGCGTCTTGATTGTATAACTGAAATAGTTCTGAATACTCAACGGACAGAGCTTTCTCATGGACGTAATGCTCATGCTTGAGATTCACCATGAGGGACTCTCGATTGGAAATCTTGGTAATGTTCATGTACCATTGATGCAATTCATACATTTTCGTTGGGAGGTTCTTGACCTTGTCTGGCTCGACCAAAGGTTGGCCCCGGACATATTTCCATTTTATTTCCTCCTCTCTAAGCCGAGGCATGGGCTCGATTTTGAGGAGCTGTCCAACAGTGATCTTGAGCATTTCAGCCTGCATTATATGCTCATCGGTTATTACCACATCGCCCAGCTGGGGAACGTTAACGGTTTGCCCACAATAATATTGGGCGCGTGTACTCTCATGTGTTGTTGGCACAACAAGCGGGGGGATCGATTGCGCCGCCTGTTCTCCCAGCTGGGGAACAGTTTTCCCGCGTTTTTTGCCAGCTGCTTGTTGGCTCGAGCTCGAGCTCGCTTCCTTCTGTAGCCGTGCTTGATGTAACTTCCTGATTTGGCGCTCATAGTCTGAGTCAACAGGCTTGGGAGCTGGTGCTCTAGCCATACGAATGAAGTGGTCAATCGTTTTCTCAGGCACTTTCTCCTTTGGCGGCGGTGCCGGTTTCGGTCCAAAATGGGCGTCCACTTGGGCCTACACTATGGCTGCGTTTTGCTCCTCGGTCATGTTATAAGGCCTCTGAGGAAGAGGAGCGAGGCTTGGACCATATTTATATCACTTGTCTCCGCATGTACTTCCTGTACTACCTCGACTCGTACCGCTATGCACCATAGCTGCGGCGTGTCTCTTCTGCGATTGCTGAGACGATGAAGACGGCTGACGTGGCTGACGCTGTGCCGGACATGAAGCATGAGGATTGGCCTAACGCTGTGTCGGACTTGAAACCAGAGGAGTGTCCTGACACTATGCCAGACTTAGAGGAGGTGGCGGACTTCGAGGACGAGTCGGCTCACGCTTTCGTGGACTTGGAGGAGCGGGAGTCTGCTGACTCGGTGGCGGACTTCGAGGAGGAGTTGGCTCACGCGTTCGTGGACTTGGAGGAGCGGGAGTCTGCTGACTCGGTGGCGGACTTCGAGGAGGAGTTGGCAAACGACACGGTGTCGGTGGACTTGGAAAGATGATGCAATCCTTTCTCCATAGGATGAAACGATGTATGGCCTCTCCTAGTGTGCGCTCGCCGTCACCTCCAGCAATGTCAAGTGCTAGCATTGAATATGGCTCCACCACTTCATCAACTATGACACGAGCATAGCCCTCTGGAATCGGGATGCAATGGAAGGTTGCTTCGGGGGTAATTGTGAAAGCAACGTCGTCCGCCACCTTCATGGATATGTTCTTCATTTTGGAGTGTAGCTCACAGTTAGTGTTCTCTATGAGGTCATCCATAGGGTATGTATCCAGCAGTGTGTCGCCCGGGGCAGAACCAACGCTGCTTCTCGGCATGGATGGGACGGTGCTATCCAATGCTGGACGATCATCCGCTTGCTGCTGCCGCTGCTGAGACCCCCTTTCCTGGCTAAGTGAGTCGATCTGCTGGTGCTGCTGCTGGAATTTGAGTGCCATGTCCGGGTGCCTTGCTTCTAGGCCTTGAAGGCGTTCTGCGTCCTTCTTCCTCTGCTCCTCCTCCAGCTTCCTCTTCTTCTCCTCCTCCATCTTCTTTCTTGCACGGGACCTGTAGTCATCGTTCCAGTCCGAAAAGCCCTCATACCAGGGAATAACGCCCTTGCCTTGTGTTCTTCCCGGGTGTTCAGGATTTCCCAGTGCGCGTATAAGCTCGTCGTGCTCTCTGTTGGGCGAGAACACCCTCGTTCGAGCTTCTTCTATTACGTCAAGTTTCTTTGGTTCGGCTTCTTTTAGACTTGCCTTCTGCGAAACCAGTCTTGTCTTCGGGTCCAACGCCCCCCATGCGCATAGAACCAAGTTATGCACCTGGGGGGCCAACTCCTAGTAACCAGAGTGACCCCTGCATCCTCCATATCTAGCTCAGACTTATCCCACTTAGGCATTCCCACCGCGTAGCCACCTGGATCCAGCCTACGGAACTGCTTCTTTTTTGCGGCATTGGCCTTGTTTTTTATCGACCGTTCCTTAGATATTTCTGAATCCTTGAATTTCACAAAATCGTCCCAGTGTTCTCTTTGCTTCTCCAATGTTCCAGTGAATTCCGGAGTCTTCCTTTCTGCAGCGAGGTAGTTGGCCCATACAGTTTTCTTGTGGGTGTTGAACACAATTGCCATCTTCTTAAGAGCAGCGCCCTTGACTTTGTCCACATCTTCTTTAGTGAAATAATCTGGTAGGGTGAAATGTTCCATGAGAGAGTCCCAAAGGTTTTTTTTTGCTCCGTCGTCGACCCAAGTAACACCTGGACGTTTAGTTTTTGGCTCTTTCCATTCTTGAATGGAGATCGGGAGTAGGTCCTTCACAAGAACTCCGCACTGACGAGTCCACTTGTTCGCAATGTTCTTAGGCATGAGGGGTTCGCCACTAGGTTTGACGGAGTCGATGTTGTACTTTACACCCTCCTTCAAATTTTTGCCCGGGCCTCGCTTTGTCCTGCTGTCTGTAGAAGCAGATTTGCTCGATCCGGAGGGCTGAAAGAAGAAAGATCGATTCGTTAATATATCTTCGAATAAAATAAAACATGTGATGATCACCAGATGCCTGCTTATATAAATATACCTTGCCGGTAGTCTTTGTTATTTGAAGATCAGCATTGTCTGTGTCATCATAAACATTGTCTGTGTCATCATAATCAAAATCATAGTTCATGACTTCATCAGCTCGGTCGTCGAGATCGAATATCTTTTCATCACCCTCTCCGGTATTGTTCAGATATTGGGAGCAGTCATCTGCTTCATTCGGATCATCTAGCCTGCCAGGGCTGCGTATGATGTCGAACAATTCCTCTTCTCTCTCTCTGCCGGTATTATCCGCCATAGCTTTTACTTAACTAATACAGAAGAAATATAAAACAATCTAGTATTCAAATTACAATGCATGGATGCAATCAATAAGGAAAAACTGAATCATATAGTACATAATATATGCATCGTCTCGATTAATATATAATCTCGAATACATCATCGTCTTGAATAATATATATAATCTCGAATACATTGTCTTGAATATTATATATCGAATACATCACTTGCTAGGTACCTAATAAAGATCGAGTACTACAGAAGAATCTAGGGCACCACTCGCGGTTCCTGGGGCGTGCGCGGTGGACACCCAAAGAGAAGGAACCATCACAAGATCATATCTCCGGTCATCTGCCCAAAGAACCTGCCAAGTAGTGGAGAACCTGACGTCGTCCATAGCAGCCATGTAGCGATGGACGTGCTCGTCTTCCTTCCTGACACGGCGACACACCACCTCCGGCGGGGCCGGCTGCCTCTGCACCGAATGTGGCCCACGCGAACGCCACCAAAGGAGATCAGGGTCGACGACAGGACCCGGGGCCGGGTTTCTCACCAAGCGGCACGCCCCTCCAGGTAGCACCTCCTAGTGCCAGCCCGGCGAAGCCCAGTCCCGGACATTGGTCCTCTGAAGCATGACGTCATGAACGGGTCGACGACGAGGATGCGGGCCGGGCATATCATCGAGAACAAATACTATATGCCCGCAAAAAGTAACATTTTTTAAATGATTGGATTGTGATAACTAAAATTCTATATGCAAATTCTAACAATTTGACATTAATCTAATTCATCTAACTAAAACTAATTCTAAAATTTCTAACATTTCTGATTATATAACTAACATTTCTATAACATTTCTAATATTTCTATTACTAAAAAACAGAAAAATTGCTAAAATTTCAATAAATATGTCTATAACTAAAAAATAGAAATTTTTTATAATATTTCTATATATATAACTAACATGTCTAATATTTCTATATATATAACTAACATTTCTAATATTTCTATAACTAAAAAACAGAAAAATTTCTATAAGTAAAATTTATAACAAAAAAACTAGTGTGTGTGTGTGTGTGTGTGTGTGTGTGTGTGTGTGTGTGGACATGGCGGCCAGGGCATGAGCTCACCGGCGAGGCGACG
>NC_041393.1:75573111-75582273 GCF_002162155.2 Triticum dicoccoides
CGACCACGGGGCGAGGCGCGGTGACGGGGTCGACGACGGGGACGGGGACGGCCGGGGACGACGGGGACGGGGACGGCCGGGGACGACGGGGATGGGGACGGCCGGGGCGGCGACGACGACAGGGGCGGCGACGAGGGGCGGGGACGTCTGGTGCGGCGACAGCGATGGGGACAGCAACGGGGGCGGCGACGAGGGGTGGCGGCGACGGGGCAGAGGAGAAAGAAGCAAAAGGAGAGATGAGAAATGAATTTTTTCGAAGCAGTTTCTTATATACAACACCCGTTTAGTACAGGTTGGAGCCACCAACCGGTACTAAAGGTCTGTTTTGTCCAGGCCAAGCGGCGGGAAGCGCCCCCCCTTTAGTACCGGGTGGTGGCTCCAATCGGTACTAAAGACCCCCCTTTAGTACCGGTTGGTGCCACGACCCGGTAGTAAAGGTCTATGGTGGCGCAGGTTCGTGCGACAAGTTTAGTCCCACCTCGCTAGCCGAGGGGCGTCCGCACTGGTTTATAAGCCCCAGTGTGGTAGCTCTCTTGAGATCCTCTCCAAAGCTGACCTACTGGGCCTACCTGTTGTGTGCTGTCTTGTGGGCCTACTGGGCCGTTGCGGGCCTGCATCCTGGCCCAACAAAACGTTGTGTTTCTAGTCGTATGCAGGCCGCTCAAGCCCATTAGGCAGGCTTTTTATTTTCTTAAATTTTTTGCTTTATTTATTTTTGAGTTGTTTTTTGCTGTATATAGAGTTTCTTTGTGAATATTTTTGCTTTAGGTTAGTGCCGGTAGTTTTCAAATTTGAATAGTTTAAATTTTGAATTATTTGAAATTTGTGTGAATCACTAGTTTGTGAATAACTTAACTTTGAAAATAGATTGTTCAGTGATTCTTTTTTCTTATGTTTAATATTATTAGTGTGTTTTATCATTATAGAGTTTCTTATGCTTAACTTAACTTTAAAATTTGTTTGCACATAAAATTTCTTCGCATTTCAAATGCCAAAACACATAACTATCCTAACTATTATAGAGATTCCATCCTGGGTGTGAAACACAGAAGAAAGTGATGATAGTGAAGCCGATCACATCCCAGATCTTTCGGTGTGAAACTTTTTCTTCGCGTGTGTCCCTTTGCACCATAGCCATGGAAAATCTTCATCATTTAACTGGATGCTCGGGTCAATATTCACTGTGAATGGAGCAATTTCATCAAACTTTTCATAATCTTCTAACATGTTCGTCTTGTCATCCACTCCCACAATGTTTCTTTTCCCTGAAAGAACTATGTGGCGCTTTGGCTCGTCGTATGATCCATTCGCTTCCTTATCTTTTCTTTTTCTCGGCCTGGTAGACATGTCTTTCACATAAAAAACCTGCGCCACATCATTGGCTAGGACGAATGGTTCATCTGCATACGCAAGATTGTTGAGATCCACTGTTGTCATTCCGTACTGCGGGTCTTCCGTTACCCCGCCTCGTGTCATATTGACCCATTTGCACCGAAACAAAGGGACCTTCAAACCACCTCCATAGTTAAGTTCCCATATGTCCTCTATGTAACCATAATATGTTTCCTTTTCCGTGTTGGTTGTTGCATCAAAGCGGACACCACTGTTTTGGTTGGTGCTCTTCTTCTCTTGGGCGATCGTGTAAAATGTATTCCCATTTATCTGGTACCCTTTGAAAGTCATTATATTCGAAGATGGTAACTGGGACAGCGAGTACAGGTCATCTTCAATATCGCCATCATGCATGGCACGTTTCTGCAACCAACCGACAAAAGTCCTCGTTTGTTCACGTGTAATCCAGTCGTCAGACTTCTCCGGGTGTTTGGAGTGTAGAAAATTCTTGTGTTCCTCCATATACGGAGCCACCAAGGCAGAATTCTGTAGAACTGTGTAGTGTGCTTCAGTGAGAGAATGCCCATCCATACATATTATTTGATCCCCTCCTAGCGTGCCTTTTCCACCCAGTCTGCCCTTATGCCGCGATTCAGGAACACCAATCGGCTTAAGGTCAGGAATAAAGTCAATACAAAACTCAATGACCTCCTCATTTTCATGGCCCTTCGTGATGCTTCCTTCTGGCCTAGCACAGTTATGAACATATTTCTTCAAGACTCCCATGAACCTCTCAAAGGGGAACATATTGTGTAGAAATACAGGACCCAAAACGTTAATCTCTTCGCAAAGGTGAACTAGGACGGGCGTCATGATGTTGAAGAAGGATGGTGGGAACACCAACTCAAAACTGACAAGACATTGCACCAAATCATTCTGTAACCTTGGTATGATTTCTGGATCGATTACCTTCTGAGAGATTGCATTGAGGAATGCACATAGCTTCACAATGGCTAATCGAACGTTTTCCGGTAGAAGCCCCCTCAATGAAACCGGAAGCAGTTGCATCATAGTCACGTGGCAGTCATGAGACTTTACGTTCTGGAACTTTTTCTTTGCCATATTTATTATTCCCTTTATATTCGATGAGAAGCCAGACGGTACCTTCTTGCTGAGCAGGCATTCAAAGAAGATTTCCTTCTCTTCTTTGGTAAGAGCATAGCTGGCCTGACCCTGATGTACGCCGTCTTTTCCGTGCATACGTTGCTGGTCCTCCCGTGCCTCTGGGTGTTTCTTTTGCCTTCCCATACACGCCCAAGAATCCAAGCAGGGTCACGCAAAGATTCTTCGTCACGTGCATCACGTCGATTGCGGAGCGGACCTCTAGGTCATTCCAATATGGCAGGTCCCAAAATATAGATTTCTTCTTCCACATAGGTGCGCGTCCGTCAGCATCCTTCGGAACAGGTTGTCCGCCAGGACCCTTTCCAAAGATTACCTTCAAATCCTTGACCATATCATTCACATCAGCACGAGTACGGTGGCGAGTCTTCGTCCGGTGATCCGCCTCACCTTTGAAATGCTTTCCTTTCTTTCTTACGGGATGCTTGCTCGGAAGAAATCGATGATGTCCCAGGTACACATTCTTCCTACAACTCTCCAAATATATACTGTCGGTATCATCCAAACAGTGCGTGCATCCGCGGTATTCCTTGTTTGTCTGTCCTGAAAGGTTACTGAGAGCGGGCCAATCATTGATGGTCACGAACAGCAATGCCTTTAGGTCAAATTCTTCCTGTCCATGCTCATCCCACGAACGTACACCTGTTCCATTCCACAGCTGTAATAGTTCTTCAACTAATGGCTTAGGTACACATCAATGTCGTTGCCGGGTTGCTTAGGGCCTTGGATGAGCACTGGCATCATAATGAACTTCCGCTTCATGCACAAACAAGGAGGAAGATTATACAAACATAGAGTCACAGGCCACGTGCTATGGTTGCTGCTCTGCTCCCCAAAAGGATTAATGCCATCTGCACTTAGACCAAACCATACGTTCCTTGGGTCACCTGCAAACTCCTCCCTGTACTTTCTCTCGATTTTTCTCCACTGCGAACCGTCAGCGGGTACTCTCAACTTTCCGTCTTTCTTACGGTCTTCTCCGTGCCACCACATCGCCTTCGCAAGCTCTTTGTTTTGGAACAAACGTTTCAACTGTGGTATTATAGGAGCATACCACATCACCTTGGCAGGAATCTTCTTCGTGGAGCGCTCGCCCTCAACATCACCAGGGGCATCGCGACTGATCTTATAACGCAATGCACCGCATACTGGGCAAGCGTTCAAATCCTCGTACTCACAGCGGTAGAGGATGCAGTCATTAGGGCATGCCTGTATCTTCTGCACCTCTAACCCTAGAGGGCAGACAACCTTCTTTGCTTCATACGTACTCTCGGGCAATTCGTTGTCCTTTGGAAGCGTATTCTTTATCATTACCAGCAACTTTCCAAATCCCTTGTCAGATACACCATTCTCTGCCTTCCATTGCAGCAATTCCAGTGTGGTGCCCAACTTTTTTTTGTCAGCTTCGCAATTCGGGTACAACAATTTCTTATGATCCTCTAACATACGCCGCAACTTCTTCCTCTCCAAATCACTTGCACAGTTTCTCTTTGCATCAGCAATGGCCCGACCTAGATCATCACCGGGCTCATCTGATGCCTCTTCTTCAGCTTCTTCCCGCATTGCCGGCTCAGCTTCTTCCCCCATTGTTGTATCATCGTATTCAGGGAACCCATGGCCAGGCTAGATGTCGTCGTCCTCTTCTTCTTCATTGTCTTCCATCATAACCCCTCTTTCTCCGTGCTTGGTCCATACATTATAGTGGGGCATGAAACCGGACTCAAATAGGTGGACGTGAATGGTTCTTGACGTTGAGTAATTGTGACCATTCTTACAGCCAACACATGGACAAGGCATAAAACCATCCGCCCGCTTGTTTGCCTCAGCGGCAAGCAGAAAAGTATGCACGCCATTAATGAACTCGGGAGAGCATCGGTCATCATACATCCATTGTCGGCTCATCATCATTACAGAACACTGAATAGACCAAATTAATATAAGTTCATACATAAAGTTCATATACAACACTTAATTAAATGCAACATACAATAAACTCTCTAGCTAAAGAATTTAAATGCAACAACCACTACAGGAATCAGCTACTTCGCCATCTGCCACAGCGGAAGGCAAAGCCAGGGACGGCGGACAGCAAAATGCTTTGCCGTCAGCGGCGGACGGCAAACAGTGACGGCAAAGACAGGGTCGGCAAACAGGCCCTTTGCCTTCTGCTTTTTATGGCGGATGGCAAAGAGTGCTTTGCCTACAACAGCGGATGGCAAAGAGGAGTGACGGCAAAATACTGGACGTCCACCAGTGTTAGTCCGTTAGGCGGCTAACGGCGGCCTTTGCCGTCAGCCAGCGGACGGCAAATTTGAGCGCCTCTTTGCCGTCCGCCAGTTGACGTCAGCAATGCATCAGCGCCTGCTGTGTTTTGCCGCCAACCACGGCGGACGGCAAAGGAAAAGTCTTTGCCATCAGCTTAACTTTGTCATCCGCCACAGTAGGCAAATTTGCCAAATGGCTCATCTCTGAGGAAGCACAGGTGGCCACCACGTGTCCCCTTTGCCGTCTGGCACCGACGGCAAAGGGGTCTTTGCCGTCTGCCGCGGACGGCAAAGAGCCTGTACTGCCTCTTTTTTATTCTGTTTTTCTTATATCCAACAATTATCATAGCAAATATATCACAACACATATATATCCATCACATAAATATCCAGCACATATATATCCAACATAATAAATATCCAGCACATATATATCCATCCATACATACATAGTAGGTTGCACATAGTACCATCAATCCATACATATTACAATATGCAAAGTTTCATCATAGCAATCTAGTTTCATCATAGCAAGCGAGCTAACGCTGCTCCAAGAAGTGCATCAAAGGAAAAAACAAAAAATCCATCATAGGATGCTGGCTTCCGTGAAGTGAATGAAACCTGCAAAATGACAAATAAGAAAGTTAGAAAAAGAATAGAAGAAGAAGAAGAAGACTAGAAGAAGAAGTATATGCCATTTATTAGCTAACTTAGGTGAACTGGATCATTTATGAGCTAAATTAGTTGAAATGGATGGTTTATGAGCTATGTTAGGTGAAATGGATCGTTTATGAGCTAAGTTAGGTGAAATGGATCGTTTATGAGCTAACCTAGGTGAAATGGGTCGTTTATGAGCTAACCTAGGTGAAATAGGTCGTTTATGAGCTAACCTAGGTGAAATGGGTCGTTTATGAGCTAACCTAGGTGAAATGGGTCGTTTATGAGCTAACCTAGGTCAAATGCATCATTTATGAGCTAACCTAGGTGAAATGGATCATTTTGGAGCTAACTTAGTTGAAATGGGTCGTTTATGAGCTAACTAAGGTGAAATGCCATGTTTTTTAGCTAAGTAAGGTGAAATGGATCGTTTTTGAGCTAACTTAGGTGAAATGGGTCATTTTAGAGCTAACCTAGGTGAAATGGGTCATTTTAGAGCTAACTTAGGTGAAATGGGTCATTTTAAAGCTAACGTAGGTAAAATGGATCATTTAGGAGCTAATCTACGTAAAATGGGTCATTTTAGAGCTAATTTGGATAAATTGGATCACTTGTAAGCTAACTAAGGTAAAATGAGTCATTTTAGAGCTAACTTAGGTAAAATGGATCGTTTATGAGCTAACTAAGCTAATTATGCAATTTTTGACATAAGTAAGCTTATTAAGTCATTTTGAAGGAAAAGAAGCTAACTCTAGGTCATTATGGTAAGCATATTGGAGGAAATAAAGCTAAGTCTAAGTCTAGAGAAACTTACCGTGATCAGGGAGGTGTAGGAGCGGGCTGGCTCGTGCCGGTAGCTGGAGAAGGATCGTGCGATGCGTTTCTGGAGTTAAGCTGCACCAAAGATCATTTCCAATGTCTCGTTAGCATAATGACACTCAAATGTTAAGACTAGCAAGTAATGTCCATTCAAATTAAACTCGCCGTGCTCCCAGCAGCAATCACTGGCATCGGCGGAGCGGTCTGATCGGACTTCTCGCACACAGACTGCACATTTGGTTTTCACAACAGTCATACTAGTTAGTAATGAGACTCAAATGTTAAGACTAGCAAGTAATCTGCAGAAGAAACTTACCACAAGGAGCTCGTACATGGCCCTTGCCTGCATGTCATTCCATGCCCTCTCCTCCTCCAACATCTTTGTCGTCCTCTCCTCCAACTCCCGCTGGCTCTCCGCCGCCTCTGCCAGAAGTTTCTCCGTTCTATCTCTCTCACTCTGTATAGCAGCCTGCATCACCACTCACATGACCATTTGTAATCATTGATGGAAGAGCACACAATGTAATGGAGAAAGATAGCTGAGTACGTATAACTAACCTTGAAGGCGAGTTGGACTGGCCGTTCATGAGGCCTTATCTCAGGAGCGGAGCTCGACTGGCGCGCCTTGATCTACGGGAGAGTGCTAGGACAACGGATAAGTCCATCTCCCATGGCTATGGAGCCATGGGACCTCCCGCCACTAGATAGCATCAGCAACACTGTATCAATGGGACCCTGGCTCGGGTTAAAGTCCTCCCCTTTCCTCGCCTTCCCCTGATCTCTATATTGCACGAGCTTGTCGCGGGCAGAGATGTTGGTGAAGTTCTTTGGATCATCGAGGTCAGACGCAGAGAATGCCTTGACTTTCTTGTAAGGGCCAGTGTGGGCCATGGCATACAGGTCGTACACCTCTGGCACCTTATCCGCCTTATTGTAGCATGCCTGAAAGAGAGAAACGAAGTAAATTAGTAATTAAAGGGCTAAAGCTAGCATGATAAATGAATTGCATGAATCATGAAGCAAACCACATACCCAGTTCCGCCCGTACTGAAATAAGTTGGAGCCGCCTTGGTGGTGTGGCACACCTTCCATTTGGGCACGTTTGTCCTTGGCCTCGTTGTGGGTGGCCCGCCATTCTTTTGAGCACCACGCATTGACCAACACCTCCCAACAATCTATCCGATCCGCACACCATCTCGGAGGGGCCTAAGTTAGCAAATAGAAACTTCAGCGCTACGGCTATGAATTACTAAATAAAGGAAGTAAGTACAAGGCCTTAAGAATTACCTTCATGTACTGCTCCTTACTCAAGAACTTATCGCGGCACTCCTGCTTGGGCTTCTTGATACCACGCCCGGCGTAGTAGTCTCGAACAGCCTACACCCGAGCCTCATGCCGTAAGTTCTGAAGTAGGCGCTTGCACTCCTTGTGGATAACATCTGCCACCTCCTCCTCGTATCCCTCCTCAAACCTGTAGAATGTCTGCAATCAAATGAGACAATATTGATTAGTACAATTAATAACTAGCTAGTTGAATATTTTTAATTGTGTAAAGGAGAAATTACCCAGAACTTTCTGATCACCACGTCTGCCCTCGTCTTGCACAAGACACCATCGATAATCTCACCGGCGGGGCCGGGGCAGCCAAGTAGTGCTCCCAACTCAATCCAACCTCTGGAAGCCGACCCTCACCATGCAACGTGACAAACCCCAGAAAGTTTGATGGAGTTGGGCCGGCGGACACTTTCATGGTGGTCCCAACCCCTGCAGCATGACAAGGCCAACACATTAGTTATTTGAAGAAACGTGAATGCAGAAGGTACAAAAAGATTAAATGCACTTACCTCTCCCCATCAGGGAAAATCAACCACCTCTGCTCGCGGGTCGCCGACACGGACGGGAGCCGTGTAGCACCATGCTGGTAGACGTTGCCCCCCTCCTCCCCCTCCTCCTCAGAATCAGTCGGCTCCCTGCCATCATTAGCATGGCCACTCGGCTCCCCGCCATCATCAGCATGGCCACTCGGCTCCTCAGGCTGACCAGACCAAGTACCCCATCCAGACGTGTGCTCCTCCGGGGTCTCGTGGGCCCAACTCTCGTGGGCCGAAGGGCCGTCGACCCGAGGCTCGTGGGCCGAAGACCCTTGGACCGGAGGCTCGTGGACCGGAGTCCATGTAGCCTCCTCCTCAGACGAGTCCACCCTAGCAGTCACGTGCTCGGGTGAAACAACTGGGGGCGGCGGCGAGGAAGGCTCCGTAAGAGTCACCCTACCTCCTCTCCCGCGACCACGTGCTCCACCTCCTCTCTTCTTCTTACCTCGTCCCCTGCTGGGCACCGCGGTCGATGAAGAAGGGCCCGGCGGTGTCACCATACTGTCCAGCAACGCTCGGCGGAGAGGTGCATGTGGAATGGAAGACCTCGCACCACGCGCCGACGAAGAAGGGGCCTCAGCGCGCTCCCGACCAGCGCCCACCATCTTTCAACACCTACCATGACAAAGAATAAACGAAATTAGTACAACATAACAAAAAGTACCGACATGAATAATAATATGTATATCACTTAAGTGTATCATCATCAAGTACAACATAAAAAAATTGAATACCTGACACTACTAATAATCTCGATCAGTATCATCAATAAATGCATAATCATCATCATCACTATAATCAGTGATGGGCTCATAGGGTTCATTGGCATGCAACCTACACTCTAATAGGTAATGATAGGTCCTAATCCCACCCGTGTATGTGTAGATTGGATTCATTTTCCGATGCTATGCTCGGGATCCGACGCAAAATTTCGGTAGCACCTCCCCGCTGTCGGGGTGCCGTGTCGGGGTCGGGGTCGGGTTCTCGCGGTAGGGGTGTCGGATCGGGGTGCCGGGTCGGGGTCGGGGTGCCGTGTC
>NC_041393.1:75583010-75607484 GCF_002162155.2 Triticum dicoccoides
GACGGGGCGGGGGGCCGGTGGGGCGTCGGGGCGGTGGGGCGACCGGGCGGCGGCGAGTGGTGGGGGCGGTGGCGCGCGTGTTGGAGCAGGCAGAGAAACAGAGAGAGAGGGGCGGGGTGGGGCGCGCCGTTAAATATGTTAAATGTTTGTCGTCCGCCCTCTTTGCCGTCCGCTTTTTTGCTCTTTGCCGTCCGCTAGTAGACGGCAAAGAAGGGGGGCCGCTAAGTATTTTTTAAGCAACTCCTCAGTGGGCCCCTCCCTCTTTGCCGTCTGCTAGCCGACGGCAAATAATCTTTGCCGTCTGCTTTTGGGTAGCTGATGGCAAAGAGCTTCTTTGCCATCTGCTAGCAGATGGCAAAGAGCTGGCAGATGGCAAAGTAGCTGATTCCAGTAGTGAACAAATGCAATCAAGATCGCAACTAAGGTAACAATTGATCCAACAACATAATGATACCAAGCCACACCATCAATGGCATATTTTCTAATCTTTCTAATCTTCAACCACATTTTCTCCATCTTGATCTTGCGATCATCGACGACATCGGCAACATGCAACTCCAATTCCATCTCTCCCCCTCAATTCTATTCAAATTTTCTTTCAAATACTCATTTTCTCTTTCAACTAAATTTAACCTCTCGACAATAGGGTAGGTTGGAATTTCCGGTTCACATACCTCCTAGATAAAAATATCTATGTCAACTTGATGGGCATAATTTGTCATAAACACGAAATGCAACAACTAGTTTTAAAAGAGAATATACCACATCTGAATCATAACAGGGACGAGGGCCGGCGAGGAGGGATATCAAAACCATGGCACTATGTATAACAAACAACGTATGGGTAAGATAATTATACGAGTAACTATATATCCAAATCACACAAACATCAATTTGGTAATGTAAAACATTCATGAACAAGAGCCTCACCACAAGGTGGTGCCGGCGACAGGACGGTGCGGGCGATCGACGGTGGTTACGACGGAGATTTAGAAAGCACTAAGTAAACGACACCTACATATGCAAACTAAGTGTTAATTTTGACCTCAGATTGCATATAAATCAAATACTAGCACATATAATTCCTCCCAAATTACTAAACTCACAAATTAATCACTATACAAAGAATTGCAAGAGCTAATCTAGCAATGAGATATAAAAGGACAAAGTTGCTAACCTTTGTGATCATTTGAATGGATGGGGGCCTTCAAATCTTGACAAAATTTGGGCAAAATTTGTGATGAACTTGAGGAAGAGAGGGGAAGAACAGAGGAAGTGAGGGGAATTTGGAAGAACAGAGCGAGCTCGGGTGGATGAAGGGTTTATGTACGGCGACCTTTAGTACCGGTTCGTGCCACGAACCAGTACAAAAGGTGCTAGAGGGGCCCCAGACTGACAACATCCTGCCACCACTCTCTTTAGTACCGGTTCGTGGCACGAACCGGTGCTAAAGGTTCGCCACGAACCGGTACTAATGAGAGCGGCCGGCTAGCCGTTGGAACCGGCACTAATGGACACATTAGTGCCGGATCAAAATCAAACCGGCACTAATGTGTCTCAGATTTGACCCTTTTTCTACTAGTGCTAGTAGAAAACAGGGCTTTGGTTCGGCTAGAAAAGAGCATTAATCCCGGTTTCATTACAAACCGGGACTAATGTGAGCATTAATCCCAGTTCGAGTGGCTAGGGCACCGTACATGCATTAATGTCGGTTCAAATGGGACCTTCAGTCCCGGTTGGTGCCACGAACCGGGACTAAAGGGTGCAATGCCCATTAGTACCGGTTCGTGGCACCAACCAGTACTAAAGGTTAGACCATTAGTACCTATTCGTGCCACCAACCGGTACTAATGAGGTTTGAGGCATTAGTACCGGTTCGTGCCACAAACCGGTACTAAAGGTCCCATTTTCGAACTCCCCCCGGGTGGATCGCCTTTTCAGTTGTGTAAAAAGCAAAAGAAAATGATAAAAACTTCAAAAATTAAAATCCTTCCAGATGTAGTTATGTAACTACATGTACTAGTTAGGAAAATTTAAAAACTTAAATTTGGACATGTTATGCAAAAAGTGTAGGGAAAATGTAAAACAGCTATAACTTTTGCATATGATGTCAGAAAAAAATGTATAATATATCAAAATGTTCAGCACGAAAATCCGCATCCGATTTTGACCATCTATGGCGTGTTTACAAACTTTTAGAATCCTCAAATTCTAAAAGGAAAAAAAGTTATGCTCAAATTTTAAAAAAATTGAATTTTGGTTAAATTAGGTCAAATTTTGGTCAAACTACTTATTCAAGAAGTACTAGTGTTACTAAATAATTATTACAGTCTTTTTTAGAATTTTGGTCAAATCTGGTCAAACTGTGGTCAAATCTGGTCAAATTATAGTCAAACTATGGTCAAACTACTTATTCAAGAAATATTAGTGTTACTAAATAATTATTCAAGAATATTAGTGTTACTAAACAATTATTTCATTTTTTTGAATTTTGGTCAAATCTGGTCAAACTATGGTCAAACTATGGTCAAACTACTTATTGAAGAAATATTAGTGTTACTAAATAATTATTGTTTTTTAGAATGATAGTTTCAAACCCAAACAGTGAAACATGTGACTTCATGCCCAAGCTAAACTCCTGAGGGTTAATAGGATTGACATCTTACTATTGTCAGGAAAACAACAAGTGTAGACTTGGAAATGAGGGGGAATAGAACCTGAAAGTTAAGCGTGCTCACGCTGGAGTAGTGAGAGGATGGGTGACCAGTCGGGAAGTTAGATGATTTGGAATGATGATGGGTGATTAGAGATTAGAGGTTAAATTGAGCAGTGAGGAGGGGTGATTAGAGATTAAATTGGAAAATCATTCAGAAATTTGAAAATTGTTTTTTTTTAAATCAATTTTTTTTCTCGTAAAAATACCTTTAGTCCCGCTTGGTGTTACCAACCGGGACTAAAGGTGGAGCTCCACACAGCGGCCACATGGACGACCTTTAGTCCCGGTTCGTGTAAGAACCGGGACTAAAGGGGGAGGCTTTAGTAACGACCCTTTAGTCCCGGTTCCAGAAGCGGGACAAAAGGCCCTTATTAACTGAGACAAAAGGCCCTTTTTCTACTAGTGGAAGCTTAAACCCTAGTTTATGCGTTGCTTCGTAAGGGGTTGATTTGGATCCACATGTTTCATGCTATGGTTAGGTTTACCTTAATAGTTATTTTGTAGTTGCGGATGCTTGCAATAGGGGTTAATCATAAGTGGGATGCTTGTCCAAGAAAGGGCAGTACCCAAGCACCGGTCCACCCACATATCAAATTATCAAAGTAACGAACGCGAATCATATGAGGTGACCGGCCGGGAAGTTAGAAGATTTGGAATGATGATGGGTGATTAGAGATTAGAGGTTAAATTGAGCAGCCATGAGGGGTGATTAGAGATTAAATTGGAAAATAATTCAGAAATTTGATAATCGATTTTTTTAAAAAAATCATTTTTTTCCGTAAAAACTAAAGGTGGTGCTCCAGACAACGGCCACGTGGACGGCCTTTAGTCCCAGTTCGTGTAAGAACCGGGACTAAAGGGGGAGGCTTTAGTAACGACCCTTTAGTCCCGGTTCCAGAACCGGGACAAAAGGCCCTTATGAACCGAGACAAAAGGCCCTTTTTCTACTTGTGGAAGCTTAAACCCTAGTTTATGCATTGCTTCGTAAGGGGTTGATTGGATCCACATGTTTCATGCTATGGTTAGGTTTACCTTAATAGTTATTTTGTAGTTGTAGATGCTTGCAATAGGGGTTAATCATAAGTGGGATGCTTGTCCAAGAAAGGGCAGTATCCAAGCACCGGTCCACACACATATGAAATTATCAAAGTAATGAATACGAATCATATGAGCGTGATGAAAATCATTCAGAAATTTGAAAATTGATTTTTTTTTAAAAAATCAAATTTTTTTCTCGTAAAAATACCTTTAGTCCCGCTTGGTGTTACCAACCGGGACTAAAGGTGGAGCTCCACACAGCGGCCACATGGACGACCTTTAGTCCCGGTTCGTGTAAGAACCGGGACTAAAGAGGGAGGTTTTAGTAACGACCCTTTAGTCCCGGTTCCAGAAGCGGGACAAAAGGCCCTTATGAACTGAGACAAAAGGCCCTTTTTCTACTAGTGGAAGCTTAAACCCTAGTTTATGCGTTGCTTCGTAAGGGGTTGATTTGGATCCACATGTTTCATGCTATGGTTAGGTTTACCTTAATAGTTATTTTGTAGTTGCGGATGCTTGCAATAGGGGTTAATCATAAGTGGGATGCTTGTCCAAGAAAGGGCAGTACCCAAGCACCGGTCCACCCACATATCAAATTATCAAAGTAACGAACGCGAATCATATGAGGTGACCGGCCGGGAAGTTAGATGATTTGGAATGATGATGGGTGATTAGAGATTAGAGGTTAAATTGAGCAGCCATGAGGGGTGATTAGAGACTAAATTGGAAAATAATTCAGAAATTTGATAATCGATTTTTTTTAAAAATCATTTTTTTCCGTAAAAACTAAAGGTGGTGCTCCAGACAACGGCCACGTGGTCGGCCTTTAGTCCCAGTTCGTGTAAGAACCGGGACTAAAGGGGGAGGCTTTAGTAACGACCCTTTAGTCCCGGTTCCAAAACCGGGACAAAAGGCCCTTATGAACCGAGACAAAAGGCCCTTTTTCTACTTGTGGAAGCTTAAACCCTAGTTTATGTGTTGCTTCGTAAGGGGTTGATTGGATCCACATGTTTCATGCTATGGTTAGGTTTACCTTAATAGTTATTTTGTAGTTGCAGATGCTTGCAATAGGGGTTAATCATAAGTGGGATGCTTGTCCAAGAAAGGGCAGTATCCAAGCACCGGTCCACACACATATGAAATTATCAAAGTAACGAATGCGAATCATATGAGCGTGATGAAAATCATTCAGAAATTTGAAAATTGATTTTTTTAAAAAAAATCAAATTTTTTTCTCGTAAAAATACCTTTAGTCCCGCTTGGTGTTACCAACCGGGACTAAAGGTGGAGCTCCACACAGCGGCCACATGGACGACCTTTAGTCCCGGTTCGTGTAAGAACCGGGACTAAAGGGGGAGGCTTTAGTAACGACCCTTTAGTCTCGGTTCCAGAAGCGGGACAAAAGGCCCTTATGAACTGAGACAAAAGGCCCTTTTTCTACTAGTGGAAGCTTAAACCCTAGTTTATGCGTTGCTTCATAAGGGGTTGATTTGGATCCACATGTTTCATGCTATGGTTAGGTTTACCTTAATAGTTATTTTGTAGTTGCGGATGCTTGCAATAGGGGTTAATCATAAGTGGGATGCTTGTCCAAGAAAGGGCAGTACCCAAGCACCGGTCCACCCACATATCAAATTATCAAAGTAACGAACGCGAATCATATGAGGTGACCGGCCGGGAAGTTAGATGATTTGGAATGATGATGGGTGATTAGAGATTAGAGGTTAAATTGAGCAGCCATGAGGGGTGATTAGAGATTAAATTGGAAAATAATTCAGAAATTTGATAATCGATTTTTTTTTAAAAATCATTTTTTTCCGTGAAAACTAAAGGTGGTGCTCCAGACAACGGCCACGTAGACGGCCTTTAGTCCCAGTTCGTGTAAGAACCGGGACTAAAGGGGGAGGCTTTAGTAACGACCCTTTAGTCCCGGTTCCAGAACCGGGACAAAAGGCCCTTATGAACCGAGACAAAAGGCCCTTTTTCTACTTGTGGAAGCTTAAACCCTAGTTTATGTGTTGCTTCATAAGGGGTTGATTGGATCCACATGTTTCATGCTATGGTTAGGTTTACCTTAATAGTTATTTTGTAGTTACAGATGCTTGCAATAGGGGTTAATCATAAGTGGGATGCTTGTCCAAGAAAGGGCAGTCCAAGCACCGGTCCACACACATATGAAATTATCAAAGTAACGAATGCGAATCATATGAGCGCGATGAAAATCATTCAGAAATTTGAAAATTGATTTTTTTTAAAAAAATCAAATTTTTTTCTCGTAAAAATACCTTTAGTCCCGCTTGGTGTTACCAACCGGGACTAAAGGTGGAGCTCCACACAGCGGCCACATGGACGACCTTTAGTCCCGGTTCGTGTAAGAACCGGGACTAACGGGGGAGGCTTTAGTAACGACCTTTAGTCCCGGTTCCAGAAGCGGGACAAAAGGCCCTTATGAACTGATACAAAAGGCCCTTTTTCTACTAGTGGAAGCTTAAACCCTAGTTTATGCGTTGCTTCGTAAGGGGTTGATTTGGATCCACATGTTTCATGCTATGGTTAGGTTTACCTTAATAGTTATTTTGTAGTTGCGGATGCTTGCAATAGGGGTTAATCATAAGTGGGATGCTTGTCCAAGAAAGGGCAGTACCCAAGCACCGGTCCACCCACATATCAAATTATCAAAGTAACGAACGCGAATCATATGAGGTGACCGGCCGGGAAGTTAGATGATTTGGAATGATGATGGGTGATTAGAGATTAGAGGTTAAATTGAGCAGTCATGAGGGGTGATTAGAGATTAAATTGGAAAATAATTCAGAAATTTGATAATCGGTTTTTTTAAAAAAATCATTTTTTCCGTAAAAACTAAAGGTGGTGCTCCAGACAACGGCCACGTGGACGGCCTTTAGTCCCAGTTCGTGTAAGAACCAGGACTAAAGGGGGAGGCTTTAGTAACGACCCTTTAGTCCCGGTTCCAGAACCGGGACAAAAGGCCCTTATGAACCGAGACAAAAGGCCCTTTTTCTACTTGTGGAAGCTTAAACCCTAGTTTATGCGTTGCTTCGTAATGGGTTGATTGGATCCACATGTTTCATGCTATGGTTAGGTTTACCTTAGTAGTTATTTTGTAGTTGCAGATGCTTGCAATAGGGGTTAATCATAAGTGGGATGCTTGTCCAAGAAAGGGCAGTATCCAAGCACCGGTCCACACACATATCAAATTATCAAAGTAACGAATGCGAATCATATGAGCGTGATGAAAACCAGCTTGATGATAATTCCCATGTGTCCTCGGGAGCGCTTTTCTCTATATAAGAACTTGTCCCGGCATGTCCTTTGCTACAAAAAGGATTGGGCCACCTTGCTGCACCTTGTTTACTTTTATTGCTTATTACTCGTTACAAATTACCTTATCACAAAACTATCTGTTACCGATAATTTCAGTGCTTGTAGAGAATACCTTACTGAAAACCGCTTGTCATTTCCTTCTGCTCCTCGTTGGGTTCGACGCTCTTACTTATTGAAAGGACTACGATAGATCCCTTACACTTGTGGGTCATCAAGACTCTTTTCTGGTGCCGTTGCCGGGGAGTGAAGCGCCTTTGGTAAGTGGAACTTGGTAAGGAAAAATTTATACAGTGTGCTGAAATTTACTGTCACTTGTTACTATGGAACATAATCCTTTGAGGGGCTTGTTCAGGGTATCTTCACCTCGACCAGTAGAGCAAAGAGTTGCTCCAACCTACTGAACCTACTGAAAATGTTTACTTTGAAATTCCTTCGGGTATGGTAGAGAAACTGCTAGCTAATCCTTTTACTAAAGATGGAACATTACATCCCGATTTACACCTAATCTATGTGGATGAAGTTTGTGGATTATTTATGGTCTTCCCTTTATCTTTGAATGGAGATGCATTGACATGGTTTAGGCTATTTGATGATATGGGATCATGGAACTACAAACCATTGAAATTGGAATTTCATCAGAAGTTTTATCCTATGCATCTTGTCCATCGTGATCGTAATTATATATATAATTTTTGGCCTCGCAAAGGAGAAAGCATCGCTCAAACTTGGGGGAGGCTTAAGTCAATGTTATATTCATGCCCCAATCATGAGCTCTCAAGAGAAATGATTATTCAAAAATCTTATGCTCGGCTTTCTCTCAACAATCGCTCCATGCTCGATACTTCTTGTACTGGGTCTTTTATGATGAAGGCTATTGAAATCAGGTGGGATTTATTGGAAAGAATTAAACGCAACTCTGAAGATTGGGATCTCGGCGAAGGCAAGGAGTCAGGTATGACACCTAAGTTTGATTGTGTTAAATATTTTATGGATACCGATGCTTTTCGTGAATTTAGCACAAAATATGAACTTGACTCTGAGATAGTAGCTTCTTTTTGTGAATCATTTTCTACTCATGTTAACCTCCCTAAGGAGAAGTGGTTTAAATATAATCCTCCCACTGAAGTAAAAGTAGTTGCACCTATTAAAGTTGAATAAAAGACTATCACTTATAATGATCCTATTGTTCCCACTACTTATGTTGAAAAACCACCTTTCCCTACTAGGATAAAGGATCATGCTAAAGCTTCAACTGTGGTTCGTAAGAGTAATACTAAAACACCTACACCACCTGAGCAAATTAAAGTTGAACCTAGTATTTCTATGGTTAAAGATCTCTTGGCTGATAATATTGATGGGCATGTTATTTACTTCTATGATGAAGCTGCTAGAATTGCTAGACCTAATACTAAGAGTAAACATAGACTTGTTGTAGGCATGCCTGTTATTTCTGTTAAAATAGGAGATCATTGTTATCATGGCTTATGTGATACGGGTGCTAGTGCTAGTGCAATACCTCATTCCTTATACAAAGAAATTATGCATGATATTGCACCTACTGAGATAGAAGAAAAAGATGTTACCATTAAGCTTGCGAATAGAGATACTGTTTCACCAGTTGGGATTGTTAGAGATGTAGATGTCTTGTGTGGGAAAAATAAATATCGTGCTGATTTTCTTGTTCTTGGTTCCCCACAAGATAGATTTTGTCCCATCATATTTGGTAGACCCTTCTTGAATACTGTTAATGCTAGGATAGACTGCAAAAAGGATGTTGTTACTATTGGTTTGGGGGATATGTCTCATGAGTTTAATTTTGCTAAATTTTGTAGACAACCCCATGATAATGAATTGCCTAGTAAGGATGAAATTATTGGTCTTGCTTCTATTGCCATGCCTCCTAATGATCCTTTAGAACAATATTTGCTAGACCATGAAAATGATATGTTTATGAATGAAAGAAGGGAGATAGATGAAGTATTCTTTAAACAGGGACCTATTTTGAAACACAACTTGCCTGTTGAAATTCTAGGGGATCCTCCACCACCCAAGGGTGATCCCGTGTTTGAGCTTAAACCATTACCTGATACTCTTAAATATGCTTATCTTGATGAAAAGAAGATATATCTTGTTATTATTAGTGCTAACCTTTCAGAGCAGGAGGAGGAGAGATTATTGAAAACTCTGAAGAAGCACCGTGCTGCAATTGGATATACTCTTCATGATCTTAAAGGCATTAGTCCCACTCTTTGCCAACACAAAATAAAATTGGAGAAACACGCTAAACCAGTTATTGATCACCAACGACGGTTAAATCCTAAGATGAAAGAAGTGGTAAGATGTGACACCCGGATAATGGTGCCATGTCATCACATTTACTGTTGCTAAATCCCACGTAGTTTCAAACCGGTTCAGATTTCTTTTTTCAAATTAAAGTCAAAATTCAAAATTCTCGAACAGTAAAACTAAAATGATCACCTTTTAGCAAATAATCCAAAACTATTTACTGTTAAGTAACACAACATCATCATCATTTCTAAATGGGCCTAATGCATTTTAACAGAGTAAAAACAACCTTTAAAAATGCCCTTTTCATTATTGAATAAATTCAAATGAACTCCAAAAATGCCCAAACCTTTTGTGGTAGTGCTGGATATTGAAAAGTAATTATGTGACCAAGTTTCACATTTTTGCAAAATCATATGGAAGCTCAAAATATTGCTAAACCCCGCATGTATGTAAAAAGAAAATAGGAAAGGCCACCATGCACTGGCCTAAGTACACAGTGCCTAGAGCCTAGCCCACCGCGGCCTCCTCCTTCTCCTCCCGTTCTCTGTTCAACCGACCGAGGCGCGACCACCGTCGCTGTCGAACCCGCCTCGCCAACCACGCCCCTACAGGCGCCGCGGGTGGATAAAGATCCACCTCTTCACCTTCCTGGCATCCTCATCCATTCGCCCCCTCATCCTCTCACTCTCCCCTCTCTACCTCTCCCTCTCTGTTGATCTAGAGAAGAGGCCGGCGCGGCCGACGCCGTTCGTACCCGCGGCCCCCTGCGCCTCTCTGGTACTGCCGATCTGTCCGGGAGCTCTGGTGCCGTCAACCTTTTCATCCGGTGCCGATGGATCAAGTCAGGGAGCAGCGCAACAACTCCGACAACCCGATCCCCTTCTCCGTCCAGCACCACGGCATCGCCTCGAGCTACTTGATGTCTACTACACAACCTTCTTCTTGTAGATGTTGTTGGGCCTGCAAGTGCACAGGTTTGTAGGACATTAGCAAATTTCCCTCAAGTGGATGACCTAAGGTTTATCAATCCGTAGGACGCGTAGGATGAAGATGGTCTCTCTCAAACAACCCTGCAACCAAATAACAAAGAGTCTCTTGTGTCCCCAACACACCCAATACAATGGTAAATTGTATAGGTGCACTAGTTCGGCGAAGAGATGAAGATACAAGTGCAAAATAGATAGTAGATATAGGTTGTTGTAATCTGAAATAATAAAAACAGCAAAGTAACGAGCGGTAAAAGTGAGCGTAAACGGTATTGCAATGATAGGAAACAAGGCCTAGGGTTCATACTTTCACTAGTGCAAGTTCTCCAAACAATAATAACATAGATAGATCATATAACAAGCCCTCAACATGCAACAAAGAGTCACTAGTCCAAAGCCACTAATAGCGGAGAACAAACGCAGAGATTATGGTAAAGGGTACGAAACCACCTCAAAGTTATTCTTACGGATCGATCTATAAAAGAGTTCGTACTAGAATAACACCTTAAGACACAAATCAACCAAAACCCTAATGTCACCTAGATAGTCCATTGTCACCTCAAGTATCCGTGGGCATGATTATACGATATGCATCACACATTCTCAGTTTCATCCAACCAACATAAAAGTACTTCAAAGAGTGCCCCA
This sequence comes from Triticum dicoccoides, assembly GCF_002162155.2. Taxonomy (NCBI): domain Eukaryota; kingdom Viridiplantae; phylum Streptophyta; class Magnoliopsida; order Poales; family Poaceae; genus Triticum; species Triticum dicoccoides. The sequence goes on from NC_041393.1 coordinate 75,594,033, forward strand.
AAGATACTACCGGAGAGTCAAGAACGTGTGCCAACCCCTATGCATAGGTTTCCAATTTCACGAAACCCGCAAGTTGATCACCAAAACATACATCAAGTGGATCGCAAGACATACATGAAGTGTTCTCATAAAGACTCAATCCAATAAGATAACTTCAAAGGGGAAACTCAATTCATCACAAGAGAGTAGAGGGGGAGAAACATCATAAGATCCAACTACAATAGCAAAGCTTGGGATATATCAAGATCGTGCCATAGAGGAACACGAGAGAGAACACGAGAGAGAGAGATCAAACACATAGCTACTGGTACATACCCTCAGCCCCGAGGGTGAACTACTCCCTCCTCGTCATGGATAGCGCCGGGATGATGAAGATGGCCTCCGGTGATGGGATCCCCCTCCGGCAAGGTGCCGGAACAGGGTCCCGATTGGTTTTTCGTGGCTCTGGAGGCTTGCTGTGGCGAAACTCCCGATCTCCTTTCTGTTCTGGAAGTTTTACGATACGTAGGTATATATGGGTGCAGGAAGTACGTCGGTGGAGCTACGGGGGTCCCACGAGGCAGGGGGTGCACCCAGGGGGGCACCCTTGTGAGCACGTCCCGTATCTCCTGACGTGCACTCCAATTACATCGGGTGGCTTTCCTTCCAAAAATATCTTCTCCAGTTGATTTCGTTCCGTTTTGACTCCGTCTGATATTCCTTTTCCTCGAATCACTGAAATAGGCATAAAACAACAAATCTGGGCTGGGCCTCCGGTTAATAGGTTAGTCCCAAAAATAATATAAAAGTGGATATTAAAGCCCAATATTGCCTAAAATAGTAAATAAAGTAGCATGGAGCAATCAAAAATTATAGATACGTTGGAGACGTATCAAGCATCCCCAAGCTTAATTCCAGCTCGTCCTCGAGTAGGTAAATGATAAAAAAGAATTTTTGATGCGGAGTGATACTTTGGCATAATTTGAATGTAAATCTTCTTAATTGTGATATGAATATTCAGATCCAAAAGATTCAAGACAAAAGTTCATATTGACACAAAAATAATAATACTTCAAGCATACTAATCAAAGCAATCATGTCTTCTCAAAATAACATGGCAAAAGAAAGTTCATCCCTAAAAATCATATAGTTAGGCTATGCTTCATTTTCTTCACACAAAGATGTTCCCAACTTCTATACCCCCGATGACAAGCCAAGCAATTGTTTCATACTTAAATAATCTCAAACTTTTTCAACTTTCACGCAATACATGAGCGTGAGCCATGGATATAGCACTATGGGTGGAATAGAATATGATGATGGGGATTGTGTGGAGAAGACAAAAAAAAGGAGAAAGTCTCACATTGACGAGGCTAATCAACGGTCTATGGAGATGCCCATCAATTGATGTCAACATGAGGAGTAGGGATTTCCATGCAACGGATGCACTAGAGCTATGAATGCTCAACAAAAGAAAACTAGTGGGTGTGCATCCAACTTGCTTGCTCACGAAGACCTAGGGCATTTGAGGAAGCCCATCGTAGGAACATACAAGCCAAGTTCTATAATGAAAAATTCCCACTAGTATAAAAAGGACAACTTATGAGACTCACTACATGAAGAACAAGGTGCTACTTTGAAGCACAATATATGAGACTCACTACATGAAGAACAAGGTGCTACTTTGAAGCACAAGTGTGGAAAAAGAGATAGTAGCATTGCCCTTTTTATTTTCTTTTTTTTGGCCTTTCTTTTTTTCTTTTTGGCCTTTCTCTTTTCTTTTTCTTTGTTTATTTGGGCAATGCTCTAATAATGATGATCATCACACTTCTATTGACTACAACACAAGGATTACAACTCAAAACTTAGAACAAGATGTGACTCTATATGAATGCTTCCGGTGGTGTACCGGGATGGTGCAATGAATCAAGAGTGACATGTATGAAAAATAATGCATGGTGGATTTGCCACAAATACGATGTCAACTACATGATCATGCAATGGCAATATGACAAAAGTAATGTATGTCATGATGATGATGATGGAAGTTGCATGGCTATATAACTCGGAATGGCTATGGAAATGCCATAATAGGTAGGTATGGTGGCTGTTTTGAGGAAGACATAAGGAGGTTTATGTGTGATAGAGCGTATCGTATCACGGGGTTTGGATGCACCGGCAAAGTTTGCGCCAACTCTCAAGGTGAGAAAGGGCAATGCACGGTACCGAAGAGGCTAGCAAAGTTGGGAAGGTGAGAGTGTGTATAATCCATGGACTCAACATTAGTCAAAAGAAATCATATACTTATTGCAAAAATTTAGAAGTCATCAAAAATCAAGTACTACGCGCATGCTCCTAGGGGGATAGATTGGTAGGAAAAGACCATCGCTCGTCCCCGACCGCCACTCATAAGGCTGCACAAGCCAGGTACACTTCATGTTTCAAATTTGTTACACAACTTTAACCATACGTGCATGCTACGGGACTTACAAACTTCAACACAAGCATTTCTCAAATTCATAATCACCCAACTAGCACGACTTTGATATTATCACCTCCATATCTCAAAACAATTATCAAGCATCAAACCTTTCTTACTATTCAACACACTCATAAAAAAGTTTCACATATCTTGAATACCAAGTATATTAACATTAAGCAAATTACCATGCTAATAACGACTCTAAAAATAATCTAAGTGAAGCATGAGAGAACAATAGTTTCTTTGAAACAAATCCACCACCATGCTCTAAAAGATATAAGTGAAGCACTAGAGCAAAAAATATCAAGCTCAAAAGATATAAGTGAAGCACACGAGTAAACGATAAACTACTCAAAAAGATATAAGTGAAGAACAAAGAGTAGCAAAATAATTATGCAACAATGCAAGGACTCTCTCTCATTAAAGAATTTCAGATCTTGCTATTGTATTCAAGCATCAAGAAAAACAAAATAAAATGACAATGCAAGGATAGCACAACTCATGTGAAGAAGCAAAAACTTAGGCTCAACCGATACTAACCGATAGTTTGTCGAAGAAGAAAGGTGGGATGCCTACCGGGGCATCCCCAAGCTTAGATGCTTGAGACTTCTTGAAATATTATCTTGGGGTGCCTTGGGCATCCCCAAGCTTGAGCTTTTGTGTCTCCTTAATTCCTTTCATGTCACGGTTTCTCTTTTTATCAAAAGCTTCATTCACAACAAACTCAACAAGAACTCGTGAGATAGGTTAGTATAAACCAAGGCAAAACCATGTCATCTTCTACTGTAACAAATGACTAACATTATTATTCAACATTGCATACTAAATGTCTCTGAATATTTAATACTCCTATCCTCAAATAGAATCATTAAACAAGCAAACATATGCCAACAATGCAAACATAACAGCAATCTGCCAAAACAGTACAGTCCGTAAAGAATGCAAGAGTATCAATACTTCCCTGACTCCAAAAATTATGAACTAAAATTCCCACTGTAATAAATTTATCAGATCTCAATATGCAAAAATATTCAACATTATACCATTCTCTGACTTTTCTAGGGAATTTTTGCAAAAGCGGTAAACTTTCTGTTTTCAAACAGCAACATGCATACTAGCAAAATAAGCATGGCAAAGGCTATCCTTGACTTTTTTATTGAAACTAAAGATGCAAAACATTATTCTAACTAACAGCAAGCAAAAACTAGCAAAATAAAATGACGCTCCAAGCAAAACACATATCATGTGGCGAATAAAAATATAGCTCCAAGTAAAGTTACCGATGAACGAAGAAGAAAGAGGGGATGCCATCCGGGGCATCCCCAAGCTTAGTTGCTTGGTTGTCCTTGAATATTACCTTGGGGTTCCCTCGGCATACCCAAGCTTAGGCTCTTGCCACTCCTTATTCAATAGTCCATCAAATCTTTTACCCAAAACATGAAAACTTCAACCACACAAAACTAAACACAAAACTTATAAGCTCCGTTAGTATAAGAAAATAAAACCACCACTTAGGTACTGTAATGAACTCATTATAAATTCATATTGGTGTAATATATACTGTATTCTAACATCTCTATGGTTCATACCACTTAATACTAGCCATAGATGCATCAAAAGAAGCAAACAACACAATGAAAACAGAATCTGTCAAAAACAGAACAGTCTGTAGTAATCTGTATAAAACGTATACTTCTGGAACCCAAAAAATTATGAAATAAACTGATGGACCTGAGTCATTTGTTTATTAATCATATGCAAAAAGAATCAACCTAAAATAACTCTCCAGTAAAAATTGGCAGCCATTCTCGTGAGCGCTAAAGTTTCTGTTTTCTACTGCAATATCACATAAACTTCACCCAAGTCTTCCCAAAGGTTCTACTTGGCACTTTATTGAAACAAAAGCTATAAAACATGATTACTACAGTAGCATAATCATGTGGACACACAAAAATAGTAAGGATAAATATTGGGTTGTCTCCCAACAAGCGCTTTTCTTTAATGCCTTTCTAGCTAGGCATGATAATGACAATGACGCTCACATAAAAGATAAGAATTGAAACATAATGGGAGCATCATGAAGCATATTACTAGCACATTTAAGCCTAACCCACTTACTATGCATATGGATTTTGTGAGCAAACAACTTAGGGTAACAATAATCAACAAGCATAGGATGGCAAAACAAGCATAGCTTCAAGAATTTAAGCACATAGAGAGGAAACTTGACATTATTGCAATTCCTACAAGCATATGTTCCTCTCTCATAATAATTTTCAGTAGCATCATGAATGAATTCAACAATATAACCAGCACCTAAAGCATTCTTTTCATGATCTACAAGCATAGAATTTTTAATACTCTCCACATAAGCAAGATTCTTCTCATGAATAATAGTGGGAGCAAACTCAACAAAATAACTATCATATGATTGAAAATTAAGATCAAGATGACAAGTTTCATGGTTATCATTATTCTTTAAAGCATATGTGTCATCACAATAATCATCATAGATAGGAGGCATGCTTTCATCATAGTAACTTTTCTCATCAAAACTTGGGGAACTAAAAATATCATATTCATCAAACATACCTTCCCCAAGCTTGTGGCTTTGCATATCATTAGCATCATGGATATTCAAGGAATTCATACTAACAACATTGCAATCATGCTCATCATTCACATATTTCATGCCAAGTATTCTATGTAGTTCTTCTTCTAGTACTTGAGCACAATTTTCCTTTCCATCATACTCACGAAAGATATTAAAAAGGTGAAGCGTATGAGACAAACTTAACTCCATTTTTTTGTAATTTTCTTTTATAAACTAGACTAGTGCTAAAATAAGAAATAAAAAGATTTGATTGCAAGATCTAAAGATATACCTTCAAGCACTCACGTCGCCAGAAAAGAGCTTAGTGACGGAGTGTGAGTACCCTTTACCTAGCCTCCCCGGCAACGGCGCCAGAAAAGAGCTTGATGTCTACTACACAACCATATTCTTGTATACGTTGTTGGGCCTGCAAGTGCACAGGTTTGTAGGACAGTAGCAAATTTCCCTCAAGTGGATGACCTAAGGTTTATCAATCCGTAGGAGGCGTAGGATGAAGATGGTCTCTCTCAAACAACCATGCAACCAAATAACAAAGAGTCTCTTGTGTCCCCAACACACTCAATACAATGGTAAATTGTATAGGTGCACTAGTTCGGCGAAGAGATGAAGATACAAGTGCAAAATAGATAGTAGATATAGGGTTTTATAATCTGAAATAATAAAAACAGCAAGGTAACGAGCGGTAAAAGTGAGCGTAAACGGTATTGCAATGATAGGAAACAAGGCCTAGGGTTCATACTTTCACTAGTGCAAGTTCCCTCAACAATAATAACATAGATAGATCATATAACAAGCCCTCAACATGCAATAAAGAGTCACTCCAAAGCCACTAATAGTGGAGAACAAACGTAGAGACTATGGTAGGGTACGAAACCACATCAAAGTTATTGTTTTGGATCGATCTATAAAAGAGTTTGTACTAGAATAACACCTTAGGACACAAATCAACCCAAACCCTAATGTCACCTAGATACTCCATTGTCACCTCAAGTATCCGTGGGCATGATTATACGATATGCATCACACAATCTCAGATTCATCCAACCAACATAAAAGTACTTCAAAGTGTGCCCCAAAGATACTACCGGAGAGTCAAGAACGTGTGCCAACCCCTATGCATAGGTTCCCAATGTCACAAAACCCGCAAGTTGATCACCAAAACATACATCAAGTGGATCGTAAGACATACATCAAGTGTTCTCATAAAGACTCAATCCGATAAGATAACTTCAAAGGGGAAACTCAATTCATCACAAGAGAGTAGAGGGGGAGAAACATCATAAGATCCAACTACAATAGCAAAGCTCGGGATACATCAAGATTGTGCCATAGAGGAACACGAGAGAGAACACGAAAGAGAGAGATCAAACACATAGCTACTGGTACATACCCTCAGCCCCGAGGGTGAACTACTCCCTCCTCGTCATGGATAGCGCCGGGATGATGAAGATGGCCTCCGGTGATGGTATCCCCCTCCGGCAAGGTGCCGGAACAGGGTCCCGATTGGTTTTTCGTTGCTTTGGAGGCTTGTGGCCGTGAAACTCCCGATCTCCATTCTGTTCTGGATGTTTTAAGATACGTAGGTATATATGGGTGCAGGAAGTATGTCGGTGGAGCTACGGGGGTCCCACGAGGCAGGGGGCGCACCCGGGGGAGGGGGGGGCGCCCCACCCTCGTGAGCACCTCCCGTATCTCCTGACGTGCACTCCAAGTCCATCGGGTGGCTTTCCTTCCAAAAATAACTTCTCGAGTTGATTTCGTTCCGTTTTTACTCCGTCTGATATTCTTTTTCCTCGAAACACTGAAATAGGCATAAAACAGCAAATCTGGGTTGGGCCTCCGGTTAATAGGTTAGTCCCAAAAATAATATAAAAGTGGATATTAAAACCCAATATTGCCTAAAATAGTAAATAAAGTAGCATGGAACAATCAAAAATTATAGATATGTTGGAGACGTATCACTACTCCGCCGCTGCTCTTCTAAGCCTTCACCGGACCACCTTGTGTCCCCAAGGTGAGCTCCACATCCTCCCTCCCCTCTGTCTTTCTCGGATTTGAGCCGTGGGTAGCTGTTGCCATGGTCGTGCCTCTGCTTCCGTCGGCGTGCTCGTAGCCATGCCGTTGCTGCCCGTCAAGCTCATACGAGCTCAGGATCATGCTCAGCACGTCCGTGCGGGCCCATTGCACCCCTCCCCCAAGCCTTGTCGAGCCCCATAGCGCTGACCCCGTGCTTCGACCGGATGCGCCGCCGCGTAGCTCGTCGCCGGCGTCGCTCCGGTGACCTGTTGGTCATTTGCTCATGCCCATCTTGCTCGCACGTACACGTAGGCCTCGCTCTGCTCTCTGGATGCCCGAACTCGCGCCGTAGCACCGTTGCCATTGCTTGCCCGAAGCACCTCGCCGCCGGCGAGCTCGAAGCACTCACCCCCGTCCGTTGCAGTCACTCCGGCCACCACCATTCGACGCCCGGTGCCGAGCCGAGTCAAACGCACCCAGCCACAACCCCGCAGACCCTCATGTGCGCCAAATCCACGCCCGCCTCCCCTGTGTCGGCTGCGCTTCCCACGGTCCTGGGCCGTCCCTCTGGCCGCGTCGCCTCCTCTGTCACCGATGTCGCCGCCAGCGTCGCCAAGGACCGCCGCCCCCCATCCCCTGTGCTCGCCCGCGTCCGCTCCAACCCCGCTGTCGCAGCCCCTGCCATCGCCCACTCCCGCCCGGCTGCCCTCGCGTGCTCCGGCGTCGCGCCGGCGCCTAGCCGCGCCGGCTCAATCCTCACTCGGGTCGGGCGCTCGTTCCCCCGCGCCCGTTAAGCGCCCCAGCCCACGCTATGGCCCAGATAGGCCAAAGACACGTGGGGCCGAGCCCCTGTTTTTTTAATATGTGTGTAAAAAAAGGGTATAAAAATTTAATTAATTTATTAATTGGTTAATTAGTTAATTTAATTAAAATGGTTTAATTAAACTAACTAATTAGTGAGCCTAATTAATCTAGTAATTAGTTAGGTGAGTCAAGGACAAGGTACCCCACCCCCTGTTGACCAGTCAAACATTGACTGGTCAACTGGGACCCCCTGGCCCACCTGTCATCCTCTGGTACACTACTGTGTACGCAGAGCTAGGTACCCATAGCAATTTGTTATTTAATTTCGAAATAATAATTAATCCATAAATTGTTTTAAACTTCGGAAATTCATAGAAAATAAACTGTAACTCGGATGAAAAAGTTTTATACATGAAAGTTGCTCAGAACGACGAGACGAATCCGTTCACGCGGTCCGTTTGTCCGCCACACGTCCCTAGCATAGAGAACATGCAACCTTTCCCCTCCGGTTCATCTGTGTGACAAACGTCCGAAACTGGGAAAACTTTCTCGGATGTTGTCTCCCTTTATCGGTATCGTGTAACCCTGCGTTAGAACACCTCTAGCATCACTTATTGTCTTGTCATGCATATGTATGCGTGTATTTACTGCTTGTTCCCCCTCTTCTCTCTGATAGACCCTGAGACTGATGTTGATGTCCCGGTGATCGACTATGTCGACAACGACCCTTCTACCCCTTTCAACGGAGCTTCCAGGCAAGCCCCCCCCCTTTGATAATCCCGATATCGCCCAATCCATTATATCATGCTTGCATTAGATTTTGCTACTGTTATTGTTTGCTCCTATTCTGATGCATCGCCTACTTTTGTTCCTGCTTTTGTTACCTACCTGCTTATCCTAAACTGCTTAGTATAGGTTGGTTAGTGATCCATCAGTGACCCCCAGTACTTGTCCTTGTTGCCCCTGCTTCATCTTCGACGACTCGATCAGCATGATCGACAACCAGAGCCCGACACCTCACATCAGATCACGCCCCTTTTGTTGCTCGACTCTGCAGAGCTGAGTGCCGAGGGTGATCCCTCATAACACACTCCTGATGATAATTATGTAGTGTAGCTATTCGGTCGTGGTCATAGAGGGTGATTTCCTCTTTCACCATTCCCGTACGGCTCTGTCGTTCAACACCTCAAGTGTGAACCTCGAGGGTGGTCCCTCTTACGTTCACCTTGATGATTACATCGAGTGGAATCCTCCGTCGGTTATTCCTCGGGTTTTCCCCCTGATGTTTGGACACACGGTTACCTTGACTTTACTTGAGACCTTGGTGAAAGTTGGGCGGGCCCGGAGAGAACCCGCAATATAATGACGTGGCATGGCCGGGCATTCTAGCCCCTTGTCGTAAGTCCACGAGACTGGCGACTGGGTCACTTTCGATCGTGAGTCTCTGCTCGTCTCCGCAAGCTAATAATACACTATGGTTTGGGTATTTGTTCTGAGTTAGCCTTTTGGCCTTTACGCACCAACCACCACGTGAGAATAGTTATGGGCCTCGATGACGTAGTATCAACCGAAGCTTTGTCAGATGTCCAATTCAGCACTGTGACACGGCTGGGCCGACACCATCCTGTAGTGGGTGGAGCCTGGACCCGCCCTGCGTGGAACGATCCGGAGTGCAACGGGCGATGGGCCCAGACCCCGGAGTGCTTAGGATGTAGACCGGCGGGGACCTCTCGCTGAGCCTAGGTAGGGCTATGACATGTTGATTTTCTGAGGCCGAGCATTGACCCAGAAAAGTGTGTCTGGCCAGAGTAATCAAGCGTGTTGGGAAATGTGGTGCACCCGTGCAGGGAAGATTATCTATTAATAACTGTCTCCACGGTAACGGACGTTCAGACTTATATACTGATCTTATACAACTACAAACGGATACTTGAGATATGTGGCTCCGAGATTGCTTTCTCGCAGCGAGTCGAGGAAGGATCTCTGGGCATTAATGTTACAACATGTTTGTTAATATTAAACTGCTATTCTTTACTCTTCTACATGCTGCAAGATGCTTGGAGCTGCTTGAAGATGCTAGTCTTTGATAGGCTAGGCATTCCCCCTCTATTCTGGCATTCTGCAGTTCAGTCCACAGATACAACCCTTCCATTTGATACCAATGCATACATAGTATAGATCTGATGCTTGCGAGTTCTTTAAATGAGTACTCAGAGTTGCTTTGCTACCCCCTTTTCCCCCTTCTTTGTTCTTTCCGGTTGACGCAACCAGATGGTGGATCCTTGGAGCCAGATGACACCGCCGATGGATGATACTACGTGAAGACCGCCGACATCCAGGAGTAGTTAGGAGGTCCCAGGCAGGAGGCCTTGCCTCTTCGATCGTTCATGTTTGTGCTAGCCTTCTTAAGGCATCTTTGTTTAACTTATATCTGTACTCAGATATTGTTGCTTCCGCTGACTCTTGTGTATCGAGCTATGTATTCGAGCCCTCGAGGCCCCTGGCTTGTAATATAAAGCTTGTATTATTTTGATTTGTGTCTAGAGTTGTGTTGTGATATCTTCTCGTGAGTCCCTGATCTTGATCGTACACATTTGCGTGTATGAATAGTGTATGATTGAATCGAGGGCGTCACAAGTTCGTGTCAAAGCTGACTGCCTGTAGGATCCCCCTTTCCAACTCCTTGGCCGAAGTTGAGTCTAGTCTTTGAAAAACTGTTTTACTAACATGGTTGTGTGGCTTACGGGCCCACGTCGCCATTGGGTGGTATTAGGATCTTTTATTCCTCGTCCTTACTCTGGGAATCTAATCTCTCTTCTATTCGGGTTAATTGATTTTGTTAACTCTAACTCTAGGTTCTCGTAAACACTTTCTCCCAGAGAGCCCCTCACTCCAGATGATTGCTTGGTGCACCAGAAGATTCTGAAGGTACTCTCCGATGTTTTACCGAGTCCCTTGTACCCTTCGTCGTTGCGATCCCTACCACCGATAAATCCTTATGCGTAACTACCTATTTTGTCGTTCATACCTTCATCCCCAGTTGCTCTTGTTTTTACCAGATGTCCTGAAATACTCTTCGATATTCCGAGGATCCTTTATGCTTACTGCACCGCAGTCCTTGCCGGATGAATACCCCTACGGATAATTACTCGCTCTTATCGAGTATCCATTCATCCCCAGTTATTCTTATGCTTCATAAGATACTTTTTAATACAATCCGAGCTTTCGATGACCTCTATCGCCTATTGCTCTAGAAGGCCTTACCTGCCTACACTATGGTTAATTCCATATGCCTAGCAGTATCCATTGACGTCCTTTGTCATTATCATCTTGAGTCTTTTGATTTGATATGTTTGTGTGGCAATCATCAGTTGATCCTTATAGATTATCTTTTTGGCTCAGACGTCTTCCCGAACATGAGCTTGTTCTCAGCCAATCAGATTGCCATCGATTGTGCCCTAAGTCTATTCAACTTAACCATCCTTGGTCAGAGCATTTGCTTCTGATCCCTTGATTTTGGAAATTGTAATTTCTTTGCATTTGAACTCTAAATTAGTCAGTTGGTTCTATAATCTGATATCCTTGCATTCTTTCTATCTCTGGTTGAGTACTGATACTCACATCAGATCCCTTTTGAACCACTAGATCCTTGTGGGGTTCTATCCGACAGCGTCCTTCATATACAGTAACCTTGTGAGGTTTTCCTCGGATACATAATGCCTTTGGTAAATTGTATCTTCTACTTCCTGAACCACACTCTACTCTCGGGATTGAGTTATTTACTCGTGAAGTTTGTGGTATATGTTCCTCAGATGCCCCGATGGGTTGAATCCTTGTCTTACCTAAATCCATGTGAACCCGAAGATTATGCGAGTTATATCTACTGGTGTTTCTTCAGATAAATTTTCAATTCTACAACTTCTTCGAATGCGAGAGGTGAATGGAAAGTTGTGCATTAGAGAAGTGGGAGTCGACCTTGAACCTTTGTGTTCATGCCCACAGACCCGATGTGGAACTTATCATGGAAGCTTCTTGTTATAATAATAATCCCCTTGTGATAAGTCCATCTAGTATCTATGTTTGGTCCTTCGCAATCGTGGTTCCGACCATATTGCTCTTGTTTGATCCATTTATCGGACAAGTTAAAGTACTTGTCTTCTTCAAATCGTTTCACCTGTTCAACCTCTACATTGATATACCTTTGAGTATTACCCTCTGGTATCTCGAGAATATCCCGGAACTACATAACCTCTTATGAGTTCTTCATCAAATATTATTCTCGCCCATTCAAAAATTTCCATGTGTTCTGAGTTGTTAGACACCCGAGAACACCGACAACTGATTCGAGTCTACACTTTCCTTTCCATTGTTTTGTTTAGCCTTTCTTGTAACCTAACATAGCTGAGCAGTGATAATTCCCTGCTTCTGTAAACACCTCGGTGTACAGACTCTGTCAGTAAGACCTTGTTACTGTTGTTGATGACATTCCGGTAGCCACCGATGGATGAGAACTTAGCCTATAGGTCCGCCTCGTCTTGACGAGCAGGAAAATGGTTCTCTTCGTCCCTCGCCCATGGTACCAATGTTGTTACCAACATAACTAATAGTCTATCCTCTGACCTGCCTTGCTAGCATGACCATGCAAATGATAGGACCCTTCCTGCTTTTAACCCACATGGTGGGCCCATAACCCATAGTTCCACAGGATCGAAACCTGACTCTCCAATACATCCCTGTTTCCAAAGTTATCCCTCGCGCTTGGCTTCGTATGTAATTCACGAGCCACCTTCCTAGTGATTTGCTCTAGTATCAGACACAATACTTATTCTCATTGCTCCGAACCCCTTTTCACCCTCTGTTTCAGGCAACGAACAATTGCCTAACCTCTTAAAGCTTCTTATTGCACCTCCTTACCTTGCTCTCAATGTCTTTCCTGAATTTCAATTCGAGGGATGCCTCTACGCCACGTTCACTGAGATAACCCCAGGTACCTATCTTGTGTTGGACTACGTCCTTCCCGAGTCTTTCCCCCATACTCCAACACTTAAATCTCGGGACGAGATTTCTTTTAGTGGAGAGAATTGTGACGCCCGGATAATTAAGCTACAGTAATCCCCTGTTAATGGTGCCATGTCATCACATTTACTGTTGCTAAATCCCACATTGTTTTAAACCGTTTCAAATTTCATTTTTCAAATTAAAGTCAAAATTCAAAATTCTCGAACAGTAAAACTAAAATGTTCACCTTTTAGCAAATAATCCAAAACTATTTACTGTTAAGTAACACAACATCATCATCATTTCTAAATGGTCCTAATGCATTTTAACAGAGCAAAAACAACCTTTAAAAATGCCCTTTTTATTATTGAATAAATTAAAATGAACTCCAAAAATGCCCAATTTTTTGTGGCAGTGCTGGATATTGCAAAGTAATTATGTGACCAAGTTTCACATTTTTGCAAAATCATATGGAAGCTCAAAATATTGCTAAACCCTGCCTGTTTGTAAAAACAAAATTGAAAAGGCCACTGTGCACTGGCCTAAGTACACAGTGCCT
>NC_041393.1:75608104-75623202 GCF_002162155.2 Triticum dicoccoides
GCGACCGAGGCGCGCCCGCCGTCACCGCCGAACCCACCTCACCGACCACGCCGCTACAGGCGCCGTGGGTGGATAAAGATCCACCTCTCCACCTTCCTGGCATCCTCATCCATTCGCCCCCTCATCCTCTCACTCTCCCCTCTCTACCTCTCCCTCTTCGTCAATCTGGAGAAGAGGCCGACGCGACCGACGCCGTTCGTACCCGTGGCCCCCGTGCCTCTCCGGTTATGCCGATCTGTCTGGGAGCTCTGGCGCCGTCAACCTTTTCATCTGGTGCCGATGGATCAAGTCAGTGAGCAGTGCAGCAACTCCGACAACCCGAGCCCCTTCTTCGGTCAGCGCCACGACATCGCCTCGAGCTCCTCCACCGCTGCTCTTCTAAGCCCTCACCGGACCACCTTGTGTCCCCAAGGTGAGCTCCACATCCTCCCTCCCCTCTGTCTTGCTCGGATTTGAGCCGTGGGTAGCCGTTGCCATGGTCGTGCCTCTGCTTCCGCTCGCGTGCTCGTAGATGTGCCATTGCTGCCCGTCGAGCTCAAACGAGCTCAGGATCGTGCTCAGCACGTCCGCGCGGGCCCGTTGCACCCCTCCCCTGCGCCTTGTCGAGCCCCATAGCGCTGACCCCGTGCTCCGACCAGATGCGCCTCCGCGTAGCTTGTCGCCGGCGTTGTTCCGGCGACCTGTTGGTCATTTGCTCGTGCCCATCTTACTTGCACGTACACGTAGGCCTCGCTCCGCTCTCTGGATGCCCGAACTCATGCCGTAGCACCATTGCCATTGCCCGCCCGAAGCACCTCGCTGCTGGCGAGCTCAAAGCACTCAACCCCATCTGTTCCAGTCACTCCGGCCACTACCGTTCGATGCGCGATGCCGAGCCGAGTCGAACGCGCCCAGCCACAACCCCGCAGACCCCCCTGTGCGCCAAATCTGCGCCCGCCTCCCCTGCGCCGGCTGCGCTTCCCGCAGCCCTGGGCCGTCCCTCTGGCTGCGTCGCATCCTCTGCCACCGCTATTGCCGCCCGCATCGCCAAGGACCGCCCCCCCTTCCCCTGCGCTCGTTCGCGTCCGCTCGAACCCCGCTATCATAGCCCCTGCCGTCGCCCGCTCCCGCCTGGCTGCCCTCGCGTGCTCTGGCGTTGCGCCGGCGCCCAGCCGCGCCCGCTCGGTCCTCGCTCGGGTCGGGCGCTCGTTCCCTTGTGCCCGTTAAGCGCCCCAACCCATGCTATGGCCCAGATAGGCCAAAGACACGTGGGGCCCAGCCCCTGTTTTTTTTTAAATGTGTGTAAAAAATGGTATGAAAATTTAATTAATTAATTAATTGGTTAATTAGTTAACTTAACTAAAATGGTTTAATTAAACTAACTAATTAGTTAGCCTAATTAATCAAGTAATTAGTTAGGTGAGTCAAGGACAGGGGACCCCACCCCCTATTGACCTGTCAAACATTGACTGGTCAACTGGGACCCCCTGGCCCACCTGTCAGCCTCTGGTACACTACTGTGTACGCAGAGCTGGGTACCCGTAGCAATTTGTGATTTAATTTCGAAATAATAATTAATCGAGAAATTGTGTTAAACTTCGGAAATTCAGAGAAAATAAACTGTAACTTGGATGAAAAAGTTTTATACATGAAAGTTGCTCAGAACGACGAGATGAATCCGAACACGCGGTCCGTTCTTCCGCCACACGTCCCTAGCATAGTGAACATGCAATCTTTCCCCTCCGGTTCATTTGTCTAACAAACGTCAGAAACTGGGAAAATTTTCCCGGATGTTGTCCCCCTTTATCGGTATCGTGTAACCCTGCGTTAGAACACCTCTAGCATCGCTTATTGTCTTGTTATGCATATGTTTGCGTCTATTTACTGTTTGTTCCCCCTCTTCTCTCCGATAGACCCCGTGACCGATGTTGATGTCCCTGTGATCGACTACGTCGACGACGACCCTTCTACCCCTTTCAACAGAGCTTCCAGGCAAGCCGCCCCTTTGATCATCCCGATATCGCCCAATCCATTCTCTCATGCTTGCATTAGATTTTGCTACTGTTATTGTTTGCTCCTATTCTGATGCATAGCCTGCTTTTGTACCTGCTTTTGTTACCTACATGCTTATCCTAAACTGCTTAGTATAGGTTGGTTAGTGATCCATCAGTGACCCCCAGTACTTGTCCTTGTTGCCCCTGCTTCATCTTCAATGACTCGATCAACATGACCGAGGACCAGAGCCCGACACCTCACATCACATCACGCCCCTTTTGTTGCTCGAATCTACAGAGCTACTATCGAGTGCCGAGGGTGATCCCTCATAACGCACTCCTGATGATAATTCTGTAGTGTAGTGATACGTCTCCAACGTATCTATAATTTCTGATTGCTCCATGCTACTTTATCTATTGTTTTGGACTATAATGGGCTTTATTTTCCACTTTTATATTATTTTTGGGACTAACCTATTAACCGGAGGCCCATCCCAGAATTGTTGTTTTTTGCCTATTTCAGTGTTTCGAAGAAATGGAATATCAAACGGAATGAAACCTTCGGAAACATGATCTTCTCACCGAACGTGATCCAGGAGACTTGGACCCTACTCCAAGAAGTGCCAGAGACGGTCACGAGGGTGGGGGCCACGCCCTCCCCCTGGGCGCGCCCCCCTGCCTCGTGGGCCCCCTTACGCTCCACCGACGTACTCCTTCCTCCTATATATACCTACGTACCCCCAACAGAGCGGGGACGGAGCCAAAAACCTAATTCCACCGCCGCAACTTTTTGTATCCGTGGGATCCCATCTTGGGGCCTGTTCCGGAGCTCCGCCGGAGGGGGCATCTATCACGGAGGGCTTCAACATCATCACCATAGCCCCTCCGATGAAGTGTGAGTAGTTTACTTCAGACCTTCGGGTCCATAGTTAGTAGCTAGATGGCTTCTTCTCTCTTTTTGGATCTCAATACAATGTTCTCCCCTCCCTCGTGGAGATCTATTCGATGTAATCTTATTTTTGCGGTGTGTTTGTTGAGACCGATGAATTGTGGGTTTATGATCCAGCTTATCTATGGAAAATATTTGATTCTTCTCTGAATTCTTTTATGTATGATTGAGTTATCTTTGTAAGTCTCTTCGAATTATCCGTTTGGTTTGACCAACTAGATTGGTAGTTCTTGCAACGGGAGAAGTGCTTAGCTTTGGGTTCAATCTTGCGGTGACCTTACCCAGTGACAGAAAGGGTTGCAAGGCACGTATTGTATTGTTGCCATCGAGGATAACAAGATGGGGTATTTATCATATTGCATGAATTTATTCCTCTACATCATGTCATCTTACTTAAGACGTTACTCTGTTTTTAACTTAATACTCTAGATGCATGCTGGATAGCGGTCGATGAGTAGAGTAATAGTAGTAGATGCAGAATCGTTTCGGTCTACTTGTCACGGACGTGATGCCTATATACATGATAATTTCCTGGATAACCTCATAACTATGCTCAATTCTGTCAATTGCTCAACAGTAATTTATTCATCCACCGTAGAATACTTATGCTCTTGAGGGAAGCCACTAGTGAAACCTATGGCCCCCGGGTCTATTCTCATCATATAAATCTCCATCACTTTATTTACTTGCTTTTGCTTTTACTTTTTACTTTGCATCTTTATACCAAAAATACCAAAAATATTATCTCTATCAGATCTCACCCTCGTAAGTGACCGTGAAGGGATTGATAACCCCTAAGCGTTGGTTGTGAGTAGATATCTATTTGTGCAGGTACGAGGGACTTGCGCGTGGTCTCCTACTGGATTGATACCTTGGTTCTCAAAAACTGAGGGAAATACTTACGCTACTGTGCTGCATCATCCTCTCCTCTTCGGGGAAATCCAACGCAAGCTCGAGACGTAGCATGTAGCTATTCGGTCATGGTCATTGAGGGTGATTTCCTCTTTCACCATTCCCGATACGGCTCTGTCGTTCAACACCTCAAGTGTGAACCTCGAGGGTGGTCCCTCTTAGGTTCACCTTGATGATTACATCGAGTGGGATCCTCCGTGGGTGATTCCTCGGGTTTTCCCCTTGATGTTTGGACACACGGTTACCTTGACTTTACTTGAGACCTTGGTGAAAGTCGGGCGGGCCCGGAGAGCACCCACTATATAATGATGTGGCACGGCCGGGCATTCTAGGACCTTTTCATAAGTCCACGAGACGGGGCGACAGGGTCACTTTCGATCATGAGTCTCTGCTCGTCTCCGCGAGCTAATAATACACTATGGTTTGGGTATTTGTTTTGAGTTGGCTGATACGTCTCCAACGTATCTATAATTTTTGAGTGTTCCATGCTATTATATTACCTGTTTTGGATGTCTATGGGCTTTATTTTACCCATTTATATCATTTTTGGGACTAACCTACTAACCGGAGGCCCAACCCGTATTGCTGTTTTTTTTGCCTATATCAGTATTTCGAAGAAAAGGAATATCAAACGGAGTCCAAACGGAATGAAACCTTCGGGAGCGTGATTTTTGGAACGAACGTGATCCGGAGGACTTGGAGTGCAAGTCAAGAAGCAGCCGAGGCAGCCACGAGGGTGGGGGGTGCGTCCACCCCTACAGGGCGCGCCCCCCTGTCTCGTGGGCCCCTCGGGCAGCCACCGACGTACTTCTTCCTCCTATATAAGCCTACATACCCCGAAAACATCCAGGGAGGCACCGAAGATATATTTCCACCACCATAACCTTCTGTATCCGCGAGGTCCCATGTTGGAGCCGTCGTCGGCATTCTACCGAAGGGGAATCCACCATGGAGGGCTTCTACATCAACACCATAGTCCCTCCGATGAGTTGTGAGTAGTTTACCACAGACCTTCGGATCCATAGTTATTAGCTAGATGGCTTCTTCTCTCTTTTTGGATCTCAATACAATGTTCTCCCCCTCTCTTGTGGAGATCTATTCGATGTAATCTCTTTTTGCGGTGTGTTTGTCGAGATCCGATGAATTGTGGGTTTATGATCAAGTTTATCTATGAATAATATTTGAATCTTCTCTGAATTCTTTTATGTATGATTGAGTTATCTTTGCAAGTCTCTTTGAATTATCGGTTTGGTTTGGCCTACTAGATTATTCTTTCTTGCCATGGGAGAAGTGCTTAGCTTTGGGTTCAATCTTGCGGTGTTCTTACCCATTGACAGAAAGGGTTGCAAGACACATATTGTATTGTTGCCATTGAGGATAAAAAGATGGGGTTTATATCATATTGCTTGAGTTTATCCCTCTGCATCATGTCATCTTTCTTAATGTGTTACTCTGTTCTTATGAACTTAATACTCTAGATGCATGCTGAATAGCGGTCGATGTGTGGAGTAATAGTAGTAGATGCAGGGAGGACTCGGTCTACTTGTTGCAGACGTGATGCCTATATACATGATCATGCCTAGATAATCTCATAATTATTCGCTTTTCTATCAATTGCTCGACAGTAATTTGTTCACCCACCGTAATAATTATGCTATCTTGAGAGAAGCCTCTAGTGCAACCTATGGCCCCCACGTCTATCTTTTATCATATAAGTTTCCAATCTACTTTTATTTGCATCTTTATTTTCTGCATCTATATTATAAAATACCAAAAATATATTTATCTTATCATATTATCTCTATCAGATCTCACTTTTGCAAGTGGCCGTGAAGGGATTGACAACCCCTTTATCGCGTTGGTTGCGAGTTCTTTGTTTGTTTGTGTAGGTTCGTGGGACTTGTGAGGAGCCTCCTACTTGATTGATACCTTGGTTCTCAAAAACTGAGGGAAATACTTACGCTACTGTGCTGCATCACCCTTTCCTCTTCAAGGAAAACCAATGCAGGCTCAAGACGTAGCATTGGCCTTTTGGCCTTTACGCACCAACCACCACGTGAGAATAGTTCCAGTAGGAGGCTTCTCAACAAGTCCCACGAACCTACACAAACAAACAAAGAACTCGCAACCAACGTGACAAAGGGGTTGTCAATCCCTTCACGGCCACTTGCGAAAGTGAGATCTGATAGAGATAGTATGATAAGATAAATATATTTTTGGTATTTTATAATATAGATGCAAAAAGTAAAGATGCAAATAAAAGTAGACTGGAAGCAAATATGATAAAAGATAGACCCGGGGGCCATAGGTTTCACTAGAGGCTTCTCTCAAGATAGCATAAGTATTACGGTGGGTGAACAAATTACTGTCGAGCAATCGATTGAAAAGCGAATAATTATGAGATTATCTAGGGATGATCATGTATATAGGCATCACATCCATAACAAGTAGACCGACTCCTGCCTGCATCTACTACTATTACCCCACACATCGACCGACTCCTGCCTGCATCTAGAGTATTAAGTTCATAAGAACAGAGTAATGCATTAGGCAAGATGACATGATGTAGAGGGATAATCTCAAGCAATATGATATAAACCCCATCTTGTCATCCTCGATGGCAACAATACAATATGTGTCTTGCAACCCTTTCTGTCACTGGGTAAGAAGACCACAAGATTGAACCCAAAGCTAAGCACTTCTCCCATGGTAAGAAAGATCAATCTAGTTGGCCAAACAGAATTGATAATTCGAAGAGACTTGCAAAGATAACTCAATCATACATAAAAGAATTCAGAGGAGATTCAAATATTATTCAGAGATAAACTTGATCACAAACCCACAATTCATTGGATCTCGACAAACACACAGCAAAAAGAGATTACAAAATAGATCTCCACAATAGAGGGGGAGAACATTGTATTGAGATCGAAAAAGAGAGAAGACGCCATCTAGCTAATAACTATGGACCCGTAGGTCTGTGGTAAACTACTCACAACTCATCGGAGAGGAAAGGATGTTGATGTAGAAGCCCTCCATGGTCGATTCCCCCTTCCGCAGAGTGCCGGCGAAGGCTCCAAGATGGGATCTCGCGAATACAGAAGGTTGCGGTGGTGGAAATTGTGTTTCGGGTGCCTCCTGGATGTTTTCGGGGTACGCAGGTATATATAGGAGGAAGAAGTACGTCGGTGGCTGCCCGAGGGGCCCATGAGACAGGGGGCGCACCCTACAGGGGGGCGCGCCCTCCTATCTCGTGGCCGCCTCGGCTGCTTCTTGACTTGCACTCCAAGTGCTCTGGATCACGTTTGTTCCAAAAATCACGCTCTCGAAGGTTTCATTCCGTTTGGACTCCGATTGATATTCCTTTTCTTTGAAATACTAAAATAGGCAAAAAACAGCAACACGGGCTGGGCCTCCGGTTAGTAGGTTAGTCCCAAAAATGATATAAATGTGTAAAATAAAGCCCATAAACATCCAAAAGGGGTAATATAATAGCATGGAACAATCAAAAATTATAGATACGTTGGAGACGTATCAAGCATCCCCATGCTTAATTCCTTCTTGTCCTCGAGTAGGTGACGAGGATACAGGCTTGGGGTAGGGTCATAGGCTCGACCTATACGTCCTACCCAAGGTCACTACCCTGGAAGACAAAAAGACCAAGAGTCAACAGAAGAGCTCCAGTCAAGTACGTCGAGTGCAATCCACTCGATGGTCACTACGTACCGTCACTCGACCATATGGAAGGCCACTCGACCATATCGAAGACCGGGAGTCGCAAGAGCATGCAACGGCCAGATATTCACTCCTTAGTCTTCATGAGCATTAAGAGTACTTAATGCTGGCATTACCAGTAACGCCCCTTACTTTATGTACATTAGTTCCCTTGTAATGGAGGCGGGCTGGGGTCCTGGCGCACTCTATATAAGCCACCCCCCTCCTCTGGCACAAGGGTTCGCACCCCTTGTAATTCAACACATACAATCCAATCGACCTCCTCCGGGCACCAAGACATAGGGCTGTTACTTCCTCCGAGAAGGGCCTGAACTCGTAAACCTCGCGTGTACATCTTTGCCATATCTAAGATCTTGCCTCTCCATACCTACCCCCCCTTTCTACTGTCAGTCTTAGGACCACAACAGTTGGCGCCCACCTTGGGGCAGGTGTTTTAGCGACTTGTTGGTGAAGTTGCAAGTTTTTCCCATCACCATCATCATGGTTTCCAGCGGCAAATTGGCTGAGGGCCGCGAGATCCATCTCGGCGTGCTTGTTTTCGTCACCGACGACTCCGCATGGCTTCAAGAAGCTCCCCTAGACACTGAGGCGCTCCCTGTCCGAGGGACGACGCACTTTCGCGCGGGCGTTCGCGGCGTTCTTCTTCGGCAGCCATCAACGCAGTATCAGTCGGCTCCGATGGCGTTTTCCCTCCCCGCTGTCCGCCGCCACAAGCGGTCCGGTCGATCGCGGCTTCAGCGGTCGGTGAAACACATGTTGGCTCGGCAGTCGACCACCCACCAAGTTGCAGCAATCAAACCTGACGAAACTCTCCACGGCCTGTTTGATCTGTTGACTTGCTCCGCGGAGACCGCATCCGAGTGCGATAGCAGCGATCCTACGGCCGAAGTCTTGATCGTCGACGGGCCTCACAGCCCACCCGGTTTCCGCCGCGAGGGCGGCGGAGACGGAGGCGGCGATCCATCGTGCGTCCACAAGGAATACCGACCCGATCCCCTCTCTTCGCAGCAGAGGGAAGAACTTCATCGCCGCAACATGGATGCACTCCACACGCCCATCATTGGAGAAACCCCCGAGGCTCGGGCCTTGGAGGAGGCGCGCTTGGCTAATCTGGCTGAGCGCACTCGACTAGATAACCTTCAGCGGGCTCTCGACGAGCATGCTTAGGAACAGATCTATGAGACCAGTCGACGACAGGTTTTTCCTCCTCCACCTAAGGTATACCGCACTCCGATTCAGAATCTCACAGCTGCAGCCGGCATAGCAGAGTCGATCCAACCTTCCCAGTCATAAGCTAGCAGAGGGTTGATGCAAATCCGGGCCCTGCTCAGGGCGGCAGGAGAGCAGAATACAGCAGTATCTCAGTCACGGAACAGGATTCACATCAGGTCCATTGCAACGAACACGGTTCAGTCGGCTCACAGCCCAAGATCGCCTCCGCCGCGTGAAGGCCGTGGGCAGTATGATCATCCACTCGACCGTGACAATCACCGTCGAGGGCCCACGCCTCCTCCAAGGAGTGCGTCGCCTGTGCCTCGGCGGAACGATGACAGGCGCTATCATAGTGGTGAGCGCATAGCTTCAGTTGACCCAAGGGAACCGGGCTTTGACGCGAGGTCTATCCTCGTTCAAGGATTGCTCGACCAGAACAGGGCGCACAGGGAAGACCCTGGCAGAGATCGTCCAAGTGGCAGCCGAGTGCATGTTTCTGGTCCCGATTGTTTTAGTAGAGCCATCAGGGCTGCAGTGATTCCTCCCAACTTCAGGTTGGCATTCGGAGTCAGTAAGTTCACCGGCGAATCTAAGCCAGAAACTTGGCTTGAGGATTATCGAGTGGCTGTACAGATTGGTGGTGGAAACAACGAGGTCGCGATGAAACATCTCCTTCTGATGTTGGAAGGGTCAGCCCGAGCGTGGTTGACTCAGTTAGCTCCAAGCAGTATATACAATTGGGATGAAATGGCTCGAGTGTTTGTCAGAACTTTCGAAGGCACGTGCAAGCGGCCAGCAGGGTTGACAGAGCTGAAGCATTGTGTTCAGAAGCCAGGTGAGACCCTAAGAGATTTTATCCAGAGGTGGTCCACGTTTCATCACATCGTCGAGAATGTTTCAGAGCATCAAGCAGTGTGCGCTTTCAAGGAAGGCGTCAAATATAGAGAGTTGGTCTTGAAATTCGGTCGGACTAGAGATATGACTCTGACTCGGATGATGGAGATAGCCACCCGGTACGCTAACGGAGAAGAGGAAGATCGACTCCGTAACGGGAAGGGCAAACCAGTCGGCCAAGAGGCCGGTGGAGGAAATTCCAGTCGGATACAGAAGCGTAAGGCCGAACCAGCGGCACCTGGAGAGATTGCAGCAGTAAATCAAGGAAAGTTTAAGGGAAAACCCAAGGGGCCCTGGCCCCCTAAGAAGGTAAAAGATCAAGCGAGGAATGACATGCTGGATTTGCCATGTCACATCCACACTAAGAAAGATGAAGACGGTAATCTGATTTATCCGAAGCATACCACTCGGCACTGTCGCCTCCTGATCCAGCAGTTCCGAGAGAAACATCCCAATGAGAAGGAGAATGAGTCGAATAAAGACGAGGATGAAGAGGAAGACGATGGTTATCCCAAAGTCAATTCCACTCTGATGATTTTTGCTGATGTTGAAAGCAAGAGTCGATTGAAGGTCATCAACAAATAAGTGAATATGGTCGCTCCTGCGGAGGCAACCAACTACCTAAGATGGTCTCAGACAGCCATCACGTTCAACCAGTCAGACCACCCCGCTCGTGTGGCCACCCCTGGGAGGCAAGCACTGGTGGTCGACCCTGTGGTTGGAGGTACTCGACTGACCAAAGTACCAATGGATGGTGGCAGTGGTCTGAACATCCTTTACGCTGAAACCTTGAAGGGGGTGGGCATTCCGATGTCCAAACATAGCGAGAGCAACATGAGTTTCCATGGTGTTATCCCTGGGAAGAAAGCCGAGTCACTCGGCTAGATCACCCTTGACGTGGTTTTCGGTGATTTTAAGCATTACTGTAAGGAGAAGCTGACGTTCGAAGTCGTGGATTTCCAGAGTGCCTACCACGCCATCCTGGGCAGGCCAGTCTACGCCCGCTTTATGGCTCGACCGTGTTATGTGTATCTCAAGTTGAAAATGCCTGGCCCCAAAGGTGTGATCACAGTAACTGGCAATCGGCAGAAGGCAGAGGAATGCTTCAGAAAGGTTCCAAGATCGCCGATGCTCAAATGGCAGCGGTCGAATTGCAAGAGTATCAGAAGAATGCAGATCTGAGTGATTTGCTCCGAGCCAAGAAGCCCGCTACAGACTCTGCATTTCAGTCGAATGGTGAAATGAAGCCGATTCACATTCACCCGACCGTTCCCAACGTTGCGCCGACTCATATTTCAATGACACTCGACAACAAATAGGAAGAAGCGCTCATCTAGTTCCTCCATGAGAACTGGGACATCTTCGCATGGAAACCCTCTGACATGCCAGGTGTGCCCAGGGGACTGGCTGAGCTTCATTTGCGTGTCGACCCCAAGGTTAAACCCGTCAAAGAGCACCTTCGGCGGTCCGCCGTCCAGAAGAGAAAAGTAATTGGCGAAGAAGTGGCTCGGCTGTTGGCAGCAGAATTCATCTGTGAAATCTACCACTCCGAGTGGTTAGCCAACGTAGTCATGGTCCCCAAGAAGGATGATTCACTTTGTATGTGCATTGATTTCAAGCATATCAATCGGGCCTGCCTGAAAGATAACTTCCCTCTCCCTCGCATCGATCAGATTATCGACTCGACTGTGGGGTGCGAGCGCTTGTCTTTCTTAGATGCATATTCCGGATACCATCAGATCTGACTGTATGGCCCCGATGAAATAAAAACAGCCTTCATCACCCCATTCAGGTGCTTTTTCTATGTCACCATGCCTTTTGGTTTGAAAAATGCCGGAGCCACATTCATGAGAATGATTCAGAAGTGCCGGCTCACTCAAATCAGTCGGAATGTGGAAGCTTACATGGACGACATTGTTGTCAAGTCTCGCAAAGTTTCTGACCTATTGACTGACCTCGCAGAAACCTTTGCCAACCTAAGGATGTACGATATCAAGCTTAATCCGTCAAAGAGCACATTCGGAGTCCCAGGAGGAAAGTTACTCGTTTTTCTCGTTTACAAACGCGGGATCGACGCCAATCCCGAAAAGGTTGATACAATCCTCCAAATGAAGTGCCAGTGTGAGTGCATGACATTCAGAAGCTGACTGGTTGCTTGGCCGCCCTGAGTCGATTCATTTCTCGTCTCGGTGAAAAGGCCTTGCCTCTTTACCGACTGATGAAGAAGTCCGATAAGTTCGAGTGGACTGAAGAAGCTGATGCAGATTTGCAGAGCTCAAAACCCTGCTTTCCACCCAGTCGGTGCTCGCTGCACCAATCAGCAAAGAGCCTTTACTGATTTACATTGCAGCCACTGGACAAGTTGTCAGTACAGTACTCATGGTCGAGCGCGAAGAAGAAGGAAAAGCTTACAAGGTTCAACGCCCAGTCTATTATCTCTCTGAAGTTTTGACTCCATCCAAGCAACGATATCCACATTATCAGAAGCTTGTCTATGGAATATACATGACAATGAAGAAGGTTGCACATTACTTCTTTGACCACTCCATCATAGTCGTCAGCAACGCGCCATTGTCTGAAATCCTGAATAATAGAGATGCGACTGGTCGAGTGGCAAAGTGGGCGATTGAACTCCTTCCATTGGATACCAAGTTTGTGGCAAAGAAGGCCATCAAGTCCCAAGCAAATGCAGATTTCCTTGCCGAGTGGATTGAGCAACAATTACCGACTCAAGTCCGCTCGGAACATTGGACTATGTTCTTTGATGGCTCCAAGATAATAAATGGTTCAGGTGCGGGGGTAGTATAGGTATCCCCCCGTGGAGACAAGCTTAGTTATGTTCTCCAGATTCATTTTGATTCCTCCAATAATGAAGCTGAATATGACGCACTTTTATACAAGTTGCGTATGGCCATTTCACTCGGCGTCCGTCGCCTTATGGTCTACGCCGACTCAGATTTGGTGGTTAATCAGGTGATGAAGGAATGGGATGTCAGGAGCCCAGCCGTGACCGGTTACTGTAATGCAGTAAGAAAGCTGGAGAAGAGGTTTGAAGGTTTGGAGCTTCACCACGTACCCCGACTGAAAAATCAAGCTGCAGATGAGTTGGAAAAAATAGGATCAAAGAGAGAGTCTATTCCCCAAAACGTGTTTTTGGAACATATTCATTCACCTTCAGTTCAGGAAGATCCTTTCACCGAAGAGTCTCCACAACCCAAGAGTACCACAGATCCGACTGAAGTCGAAATCCCAGCCGTGGTCAACTTGGTCATGGAGATTTTTGTCATCACTCCTGACTGGACAGTGCCATATATTGCAGACATTCTTAGGAACGAACTCCCAGAGGATAAAGAAGAGGCTCGGCAGATAGTACGACGGTCCAAGGCCTTTACTGTGATAAAATGACAGTTGTTCAGAGAAAGTGTAACTGGAGCCTCCTAGAAGTGCATCATGCCAGAAGAAGGCCGAATGATTCTCAATGATATTCACTCGGGGACCTGTGGTCACCACGCGTCCTCTCACACCATCATGGCCAAAGCATACCGAGCCGGGTTTTATTGGCCGCACGCCAACGAGATGGCGAAGGAAATAGTGGATAAGTGTGAAGGTTGTCATTTTTATTCCAACATGTCCCACAAACCTGCATCGGCTCTGAAAACTATTCCACTCGTCTGGCCTTTTGCTGTTTGGGGATTGGAAATGGTTGGACCTCTGAGGACCGGCAGGTGCGGATTCACCCACGTGCTGGTAGCAGTCGAAAAGTTTACCAAGTGGATCGAAGCCAAGCCCATTAAAAACCTCGAAGCAAGTACTGCTATGAGCTTCATCAGAGACTTGATATTCAGATATGGCGTACCACACAGCATCATCATGGATAACGGATCAAACTTCGACTCTGATGAGTTCAGAGCCTTTTGTGCTTCCCAAGACACGAGAGTCGACTATGCTTCGGTCGCCCATTCTCAGTCGAATGGGCAGGCCGAACAAGCGAATGGATTGATTCTCAAAGGACTGAGGCCCTGGTTAATGCGTGACCTCAAGCACGCAGCGGGGGCTTGGGTCGATGAGCTTCCATCAGTGCTCTGGGGGCTGAGGACAACTCCCAATCAGTCGACTCGACGGACTCCATTCTTTTTAGTCTACGGAGCCAAAGCCGTCTTGCCGAGCGATTTGCTCCACAACGCTCCCCGAGTCGAACTCTTCTCAGAAGAGGAAGCAGAGCAGGCTCGACAAGATGCAGTCGACCTCCTAGAGGACGAAAGAGAGATGGCCTTGATCCGGTCGACCATTTATCAACAAGACTTGCGGTGATTCCATGCCAGGAATGTGAGGGGTCGTGCATTTCAGGAGGGAGACTTAGTCCTGCGAGTGGATCAGCAGAAGCCACACAAGCCCGCCCCCGCTTGGGAAGGCCCTTTCTTCGTCACCAAGGTGCTCCACAATGGAGCGTACCGTCTCTTCAACATCGAGCACAACAAAGATGAACCACGCGCCTGGAATGCGGAACTGCTCCGACCTTTTTATTCTTAAGTATTTAGACTAATGAGATGTAATAAGAAATACGTCTTAGTTTGATTATGGAAAGACATGGTTTTACAGTCTTTTGAATGATTGTTGTTGTTTACTTCTTTTTTATGTGCTGCCTTAGCTGCGAATCCGTTTCACCTAGGATGAAGTGATGAAAATCCTACCGAGTGGTGAGTCTGCCTCTCACTCGGGGGCTTAGTTGCATCCTAGCGCTCGCCTAAGTTTGAAAAATCCTGTCGAGTGATGAGTCCGCCTCTCACTCGGGGGCCTAGCTACAGCCCAGTCCTCGCCTAAGTTTGAAAAATCCGGCCGAGTGATGAGTCTGCCTCTCACTCGGGGGCTTAGCTGCAGCCCAGTGCTCGCCTAAGTTTGAAAAATTCTGCCAAGTGATGAGTTTGCCTCTCACTCGGGGGCTTAGTTGCAGCCCAGTGCTTGCCTAAGTTTGAAAAATCCTGCCGAGTGATGAGTCTGCCTCTCACTCGGAGGCTTAGTTGCAGCCCAGTGCTCGCCTAAGTTTGAAAAACCCTGCCGAGTGGTGAGTCCGCCTCCCACTCGGAGGCTTAGCTGCAGCCCAGTGCTCGCCTAAGTTTGAAAAATCCTATCAAGTGGCAGGTGAGACTGTGGGTTTCCCACACCTCCCCCCCCCGGGGGTTGCACTGTCAAGAAGAAGGACGACATTGTGATGTGCAACACTCGCCTAAGTTTGAAAATCCTACCGAGTGGTGAGCAACCCTCCCACTCAGGGACTTAGCTGCAGCCCAGCGCTCGCCTAAGTTTGAAAAATCCTACCGAGTGGTGAGCAACCCTCCCACTCGGGGGCTTAGCTGCAGCCCAGCGCTCGCGTAATTTTGAAAAATCCTACCATGTGGTGAGCAACCGTCCCACTTGGGGGCTTA
>NC_041393.1:75623582-75665645 GCF_002162155.2 Triticum dicoccoides
TGCCTAAGTTTAAAAAATCCTACCGAGTGGTGAGCAACCCTCCCACTTGGGGGCTTAGCTGCAGCCCAGCGCTCGCCTAAGTTTAAAAAATCCTACCGAGTGGTGAGCAACCCTCCCACTCGGAGGCTTAGCTGCAGCCCTGCGCTTGCCTAAGTTTGAAAAATCCTACCAAGTGGTGAGCATACCTCCCACTCGGAGGCTTAGCTGCAGCCCGGCGCTCGCCTAAGTTTGAAAAATCCTACCGGGTTGTGAGCGACCCTCCCACTTGGAGGCTTCGCTGCAACACAACGCTCGCTAAGTTCGAAAGATCTTACCGAGTGGCGGGTGAGACTATGGGTTGCCCACGCCTCCCCCCCGGGGGTTGCACCGTCAAGAAGAAGGACGAGATTGTGTGCACCCAACGATTGGCCCCTCACTGATGGCAGGAACGTCAAGACCATTGCTGAACACCTCGCCGATGAGCTGATCAATGCTGCCAAGAGATCATCCACAGGTCGACTGCTGACCCATCTTCAGTGCCTGCATTAAACAATGAGAAAACCGACCCAAGCGGAGAACAGACTTCACTCGAAGGCAAAGCCAACATATTCAAAGAAAAATCCAGAGTTTCCTAACCGCAGAATAAAAGTACTCGAGCACCAAGCCGGAAGGAGTTCTAATGATCACAAAATCACTCGGCATCCCGAGGCAAATAAAGGTGGGGCGTAAAGTTTTTTTCAATCACTCGGCGGGAGAAGGACTGGCCGGGTCGCAGAAGCTGTCGAGGTCAATGTTGTTGGTGATGCGAGTGGCTGCCTCGAGGAAGGTGTCAAAATGCTTCTTAGTATTCGCCACCTTGAGGGCCGCCAGCTTCTCGTCTTTAGCCTCCTTGCAGTGCACGCGAACAAGAGACAAGGCAACGTCAGCGCCACAACAGGCAGAAGACTTCTTCCACTCTTGCACTCAGTCAAGAATTTGGTTGAGTCGAGTCATCAGCAACTCAAGACTTTGAGGAAGTTCTGCCTGAGGCCAGAGTTTGGCGTCCACTCGGGCCATCACGGCCTTCAGCCGAGCCAGATAGTCAACTGCACTGTCCAAGCATGACTCCAGCCGAAGCAAATTCATCACAACTTCGTCTTTCATGGGACAGTTGATGGGGTCGAGACCTGTCTCGACCCGCCCAGTTTCAGATTCGACGTCCTGACAGAGTTCTGTTCCATCATAACAAATAATGAGTCGACAGTATTTCAAATCTCAGTCGACGACAGTTATCTAACTGGACAGTCGTACCTTCCAACTTCAAGACAAGCTTTGTCGCGAGTTGTTCCAAATGGGACTCCAGTTTGCCCGTCTTGGCCCTGAGACCGTCGACTTCAGTGGTCAGGTTCTCCTTGTTCTTCCTCAGTTTTTCGACCTCCCGATTGGCGTCCGAGACAGCAGTCTTCAGCTTCGCGTTCTCCTCCTCCAATTTGTCGACTGAAGCTAGCTTCTGATCTACAAGCTTTGTCTTTTCACGTGCTTCCTTCTGAGCGGCTACCAGATCCAGGTCCTTCTGCTCCAAAGCCTCGTTCATCCTCTCTAAAGAAACAACACTCTTCAGACGAGACTAAAGTTGTTGGTTTTCACTATGCACATCTGCTTATGTGAAGTCACTCGGCTCTAAGAGATTGAATGAAAAGCAGTAGAAAGTCTACTAAACAGACGATCGAATGATTACCTCCCATGATAGCCGTCTCTTCCTGAGCAGTCTGCAGATTCTTCTTGGCAAGTTCAAGGTCAAGTTCGACGCTGATATGTTTCTTCTTTAGCTCTGAAAGATGAGCTCCAAGATTGCAATACCTCTGCAGTCAGCAAAAGTGACATGTCAGTCGACAAAAATAAACGGCATTGACAGGGAAGGGCTACTCTAAGACTACTGTCGAATCAAATATCCAGCAAGACACATTCTAAGTCCTCAGTCGACTGCCAACAGTCGACCATGGTCTCGGGGACTACACCCAGTGGGTGCACTCAGCGTGCCCCCACTAGTTCAGATCAATACTCAGCAGGGTCTGCCCAGCGTGAGTTCAAAAAAAGAAGAGAGAGATACATTCTAAGTCCTCAGTCGACTACCAGTAGTCGACCGTGGTCTCGGGGACTACACCCAGTGGGTGCACTCAGCGTGCCCCCACTGGTTCCAATCAATACTCAGCAGGGTCTGCCCAGCGTGAGTCTAGACAGTCTACTAAGATTCTACTCAAGTCCAGTGGAATGGAAATTTTCAAAGCTATAAGTAAAGAAACACCCCAGTGGGTGATCAGATACAAGACAACATTCGAAAGTTCAGTCGCAGCCTTGCTAACCTGAACATTGTCCTGAAGAGCAGTGTTGGCATTGTAAGCCACTTGGCTAGCCTCGTGCACCACCTTCACCTACTCCATGACAAGGTTCACCTGGCGCAGAGCTTCCCTAGTGGCACTCGGCGAATCGTCCGGAGTCTGATACGTAGCAAAAAGTGATGGCTGCAAAGCAGCCGAGGTAGCCGCTGGGTCGGAGGTGTGGAGTTGCACTGGAGCAACAGGAGTCGGTGCAGATGAGCCCGCCGGACGATCAGTCATCAGCGGGCTGGTGAACGTGACGCTGGTCCAAACAGGCTCTCAGGAGCGTTCGGCAACCGCCTCGAGCGCCGGCGTCGACTAAGGAATCTGAACTTCAAGCCTCCTCCTGCTAGCACTCCCACTCCTCCTCTTCCTCTCCTATAGAGGCACTTCTTCTTCGTCATCAGGGAGCACAACAACTTCTTGCGGAACTGCAGAAAAGGAGAAAACGTCAGAAACTCTATCTATTGACAGTCCACATGACTCAAAGAAGCTTGGCTGATCAGACTTACCGACTCGTGAGGTGGCTTCTTCATCTCCTGTCGCCTTGTCGATGTCCATGTCAGTGGCAGCAGAGGTGGGACTGGAATGGCACATGAGTTAGTGGGTCAACACAAGAAAGTCTTCAGTCGACTTACCAAAAACGCAAGCGAAATACTCACCCCGAAGCAACAGGGACTTCCATCTTGATCTGTGGCAGTGTCTTCTGAGCCTTGGGGGGAGCGACCTTAGGCTGCTCGGCCACCTTCTCCGTCGGCTCCGGAGTCGACGTCTGAGTGCGTTTCTGGGTAGTGGCACTCGGAGCCACACTCTTCACATGACCGCTAGATGGATTGTGTTGCTGTTTGGATCGACGTTCAGAGCGCGGCGGTGAGTCGACCTCTTCATCCTTGCCCGATTCCTCGCTCTCCTCCTCCTCCTCTTCTTCCGGGGATTCCCACTCTCCACTCTCCTCCGCACTGACCTCCCCCTCCTGGTCCTGCACCAAGGCCTGTTCGCCGTTGGGCATTGAGGGCATCTCAATGAATACCTACAAAGCAAATCGATCAAAACAAGAGTCAGCCAACATCAAGTACAGTCGGAACGCAAGCGGAAAATAGTCGGAACAGAGAATGTACCTTGTCGGGTGGGTTGTCACTTCCAAAAGAGGCAACTCGCCTGGATCCTCTAGGGTTGTCTTGATTGCCCGTGATACCCTTCAACCATAATGCCCCGGTGTCGATCGACACTTCTTCTGGATGGACCCGAGCGGTGTCGTCCGGTCCGGAATACAACCACATCGGGTGATCACGGGCCTGAAGAGGCTGGATACGCCGACTGAGGAACACCTCCAGCAAGTCCAAGCCAGTGACACCATCATTTATGAGCTGGACCACTTGGTCTACTAACATCCTCGTCTCCATGGTCTCAGCAGCAGTAACTTTCAGTGGAGCAGGAGTCTGGACACAGTCGAATGAAAAAGGAGGAAGACCGGTTGACTGACCTAGAGCCGCAACGTCCTGGCAGTAGACCCAGGACGATTGCCAACCCCTAACAGATTCAGGAAGGGTCACAACAGGGAAAGCACTCCTATTCCTATTTTGGATACCTAGGCCCCCGCACATCTGGATAACGTGGGTTTTCGAGTCACTTGACTTCGCCTTTTTTACCGACTGGGAACGAATGGTGAAGATATGTTTGAAGAGACCCCAGTGTGGTCGACACCCTAAGAAGTTCTCGCACATCGACACAAATGCGGCTAGGTCGTGATGGTGTTGGGGGAAAAGTGGTGGAGTTGTGCCCCAAAGAAGTTCAGAAACCCACGAAAAAAAGGGTGCAGAGGAAGCGAGAAACCCCGGTCGACATGAGTGGCAAGCAAGACACACTCTCCCGGTCGAGGTTGTGGCTCCGTCTCCCCCTTCGGCAGCCT
The DNA here is from genome assembly GCF_002162155.2 of Triticum dicoccoides. Lineage (NCBI taxonomy): Eukaryota > Viridiplantae > Streptophyta > Magnoliopsida > Poales > Poaceae > Triticum > Triticum dicoccoides. Next base: position 75,627,828 of record NC_041393.1, read on the forward strand.
CGCCGCCCCCTTGGCAATCAGCCCGGACTCCTCCAGGTCGGCCAGATCCTCCTGCCGGACCGAAGACCGGATCCAATCGCCTTGGATCCAACCCGGCGGCAACCCCGAGCGCGACGATGATCCACGGCTCGGTTTCTTGCCCTTCGCCGCCCCTGTTGCCTTCTTAGCGCGCTCTAGCGCCGCCGTCTTGTCCTTCACCATGGCGAGAAAGCGGCGTTATCGGAGGCGGGGCGCTTGACGCGGCAGAGAAACAAAGAAGAAAGAAGAAGAGGCAGGCATGCACAGTGCAAGCACCCCGGCCCCGTTGCCTTATAAAGGGTCACTTCCGAGTGACTGACGTGTAGGGACGAGCAATCCCGTCAAATCCTACTACAGTTGCGCACAGCGAACATGGCCAAAAAGGAAGCGCGATGATCGAGGCGTCGTGGCTTATCCGGGCCCCCCTTTTTCAGCGCCCTCCAGCCCGCGTGCTCCCCCGAAATTTCGTATCCCGCGGAATCCGGGATTCCCCGCGGGAAATCGCGTCCGAGATCTCGTGCTCCAATGCAACACTCGACGCATGAGGTCACCAGTTCAATCGACAGCTCTCTGAATGGATCAAGGCAACCAAGTCGACACTGAAGTACCAACGCAGGCGTTCAGCCTAGCAGGAAACACTCGCGGAGGCACAAAACTCAGGATAGGTCCAACTTTGTCCTACTTTCCTCTCACACCTTAATCCATTCGGGGGCTACTGACGAGGATACAGACCTGGGGTAGGGTCATAGGGTCGACCTATACGTCCTACCCAAGGTCACTACCCTGGAAGACAAAAAGACCAAGAGTCAACAGAAGAGCTCCAGTCAAGTACGTCGAGTGCAATTCACTCGACGGTCACATCACTCGACCATATGGAAGGCCACTCGACCATATAGAAGACCGGGAGTCGGAAGAGCACGCAACGGCCAGATATTCACTCCTTAGTCTTCATGAGCATTAAGAGTACTTAAAGCTGGCGTTACCAGTAACGCCCCTTACTTTATGTACATTAGTTCCCTTGTAATGGAGGCGGGCTGGGGTCCTGGCGCACTCTATATAAGCCACCCCCTCCTCTGGGACAAGGGTTCGCACCCCCTGTAATTCAACACACACAATCCAATCGACCTCCTCCGGGCACCGAGACGTAGGGCTGTTACTTCCTCCGAGAAGGGCCTGAACTCGTAAACCTCGCGTGTACATCTTCGCCATAGCTAAGATCTTGCCTCTCCATACCTACCTCCCCTTTCTACTGTCAGTCTTAGGACCACGACAGTAGGTAAATGATAAAAAAGAAATTTTTGATGTGGAATGCTACCTAGCATAATTCTCAATATAATTTTCTTTATTGTGGCATGAATGTTCAGATCCAAATGATTCAACATAAAAGTTCATATTGACAAAAGAAATAGCAATACTTCAAGCATACTAATAAAAGCAATCATGTCTTCTCAAAATAACATGGCTAAAGAAAGTTCATCCCTACAAAATCATATAGTTAGGCTATGCTTCATTTTCGTCACACAAAGATGTTCCGAACTTCTATACCCCCGATGACAAGCCAAGCAATTGTTTCGTACTTAAATAATCTCAAACTTTTTCAACCTTCACGCAATACATGAGAGTAAGCCACGGTTATAGCAATATGGGTGGAATAGAATAATGATGATGGGGATTGTTTGGAGAAGACAAAAAAAGAAGAAAGTCTCACATTGACGAGGATAATCAATGGGCTATGGAGATGCCCATCAATTGATGTCAACATGAGGAGTAGGGATTGCCATGCAACGGATGCACTAGAGCTATAAATGAATCAAGAGTGACATGTATGAAAAATAATGCATGGTGGCTTTTCAACAAATACGGTGTCAACTACATGATCATGCAATGGAAATATGACAAAAGTAATGTATGTCATGATGATGAATGGAACGGTGGAAAGTTGCATGGCAATATATCTCGGAATGGCTATGGAAATGCCATAAATAGGTAGGTATGGTGGCTGTTTTGAGGAAGATATAAGGAGGTTTATGTGTGATAGAGCGTATCATATCACGGGGTTTGGATGCACCGGCTAAGTTTGCACCAACTCTCAAGGTGAGAAAGGGCAATGCATGGTACCGAAGAGGCTAGCAATGGCGGAAAGGTAAAAGTGTGTATAATCCATGGACTCAACATTAGTCAAAAGAACTCATATACTTATTGCAAAAATTTAGAAGTCATCAAAAACCAAGCACTACGCACATGCTCCTAGGGGGATAGATTGGTAGGAAAAGACCATCGCTCGTCCCCGACCGCCACTCATAAGGATGCACAAGCCAGGTAAACTTCATGCTTCAAATTTGTTACACAACTTTAACCATACGTGCATGCTATGGGACTTGCTAACTTCAACACAAGCATTTTTTAAATTGATAATCACCCAACTAGCATGACTTTAATATCACTACTTCCCTATCTCAAAACAATCATCAAGTATCAAGTTGATCATAGCATCCAATTCACTTCCTATGATAGTTTTTATTATACCCAACTTGGATGCTCATCATTCTAGGACCAATTTATAACCATAGCAAATACCATGCTGTTCTAAGAGACTCTCAAAATAATATAAGTGAAGCATGAGAGACTAGCAATTTCTATAAAATTAATCCACCTCCATGCTCTAAAAGATATAAGTGAAGTACTAGAGCAAAAACTATCAAGCTCAAAAGATATAAGTGAAGCACATAGAGTATTCTAGCAAGTTCTAATCAAATAGGCTTCTCCCAAAAGGTGTGTACATCAAAGATGATTGTGGTAAACTAAAAAGCAAATACTAATATAATACACGACGCTCCAAGCAAAACACATATCATGTGGCGGATAAAAATATAGCCCCAAGTAAAGTTACCAATGAACGAAGACGAAAGAGGGGATGCCTTCCCGGGGCATCCCCAAGCTTAGGCTTTTGGCTATCCTTTAATATCTTGGGGTGCCTTGGGCATCCCCAAGCTTAGGATCTTGCCACCCTTTATTCTATAGTCCATAAAAGCTTTACCCAAAACTTGAAAACTTCACAACACAAAACTCAACAGGAAATCTTATAAGCTCTGTTAGTGAAAGAAAACAAAACCACCACATAAGTTACTGTAATGAACTCATTCTTTATTTATTTTGGTATTAAACCTACTGTATTCCAACTTCTCTATGGTTTATAAACTATTTTACTAGCCATAGATGCATCAAAATAAGCAAACAACACACGAAAAACAGAATCTGTCAAAAACAGAACAGTCTGTAGCAATCTGTAACTAACACAAACTTCTGTAACTCTACAAATCCTACCAAAATAGGACGTCTTAAACAATTTGCTTATTGATCAGAATCAAAAGGAATCAAAGCAAAATAACGATTCTGTGATTTATAGAACTTTTTCTCGTGAGCGCAAAGTTTCTGTTTTTCAGCAGAATCAAAACAACTATCATCATAGTTTATCCTATATGTTCTACTTGGCACAAACACTAACTAAAAGATAAAAACACACCTAAACAGAAAGTATAAGCAAAAACTTATTACTAAACAGGAACCAAAACAAAAAACACAAATAAAATTGGGTTGCCTCCCAACTAGCGCTATCGTTTAACGCCCCTAGCTAGGCATAAAAGCGAAGGTGGATCTAACGAGTGCCATCTTTGGCACTTGATTCATAAGTAGCCCGCATTATAGATTCATAAGGTAATTTGACTTTCTTTCTTGGAAAGTGCTCCATGCCTTTCTTTAATGGAAATTGGAATCTAATATTCCCTTCCTTCATATCAATAATTGCACCAATCATTCTAAGGAAAGGTCTACCAAGAATAATAGGGCAAGAAAGATTGCAATCTATATAAAGAACGATAAAATCCACGGGCACCAAATTTCTATTTGAAACAATTAGAACATCATTGATTCTTCCCATTGGCTTTTTAATGGTGGAATCCGCAAGGTGCAAATTTAAAGAGCAATCATCAAGATCATGGAAACCTAGAATATCACATAAAGTTTTCGGAATCGTGGAAACACTAGCACCCAAATCACACAAAGCAAAACACTCATGATCTTTAATTCTAATCTTTATAGTAGGTTCCCACTCCTCATTAAGTTTTCTAGGTATAGAAACTTCCAAATTAAGTTTTTCATCATAAGATTGCATCAAGGCATCAACAATGTGTTTGGTAAAAGCTTTGTTTTGACTATAAGCATGAGGAGAATTAACAACGGATTGCAACAAGGAAATACAACCTTTTAAAGAACAATTATCATAATCAAATTCCTTGAAATCCAAGATAGCGGATTCAATACTATTTAAAGTTGTGACTTCTCCAATGTTACTTTTACCAAAATTAGCATCAAGATCTAAAAATTCCGAATTCTTGGGACGCCTTCTAGGCAAAGTTGATTCGTCATCAGTCCCATAATCATAAAAATTCATATTGCAAAACATAGATCTAATAGTAGACGCATCAATAACTTTAAGATCCTCATCATTATTTTCATGGAAACTAGAAGAACATGCTTTTATAAAGCTATCTTTTTTAGCACGCAATTTAGCGGTTCTTTCCTTACACTCATCAATGGAAATTCTCATTATTTTGAGAGACTCATTGATATCATGCTTAGGAGGATAAGATCTAAGTTTAATAGAATCAATATCAAGCGAAAGTCTATCAACGTTCCTAGCCAAATCATCAACTTTGAGCAATTTTTCTTCACGCAAGGCATTAAAATTCTTTTGAGAAATCATAAAATCTTTCACACTATTCTCAAAATCAGAGGGCATCTTATTGAAATTACCATAAGAATTATTGTAGGAATTTCCATAATTATTAGAGGAATTACTAGGGAACGGTCTAGCATTAAAGTTTCCTCTATAAGCATTGTTTCCAAAACTATGCCTACCAACAAAATTCACATCCATAGATTCATTATTATTCTCAATCAAGGGAGACAAAGGCATATCATTGGGATCAAGAGGAGTGTTTTTAGTAGCAAAAAAATTCATAAGTTCATCCATCTTTCCACTCAAAACATTGATTTCTTCTATAGCATGCACTTTTTTACTAGAAGATCTTTCGGTGTGCCATTGAGAATAATTAGCCATAATATTATCAAGAAGTTTTGTAGCATCACCCAACGTTATTTCCATAAACGTGCCTCCCGCGGCAGAATCTAAGAGATTTCTAGAAGCAAAGTTCAAACCAGCATAAAAATTTTGTATGATCATCCATAAATTCAAACCATGAGTCGGGCAATTGCAAAGCATCAATTTCATTCTTTCCCAAGATTGGGCAACATGCTCATGATCAAGTTGTTTAAAATTCATAATATCGTTCCTAAGAGTGATGATCTTAGCAGGAGGAAAATATTTAGAGATAAAAGCATCTTTTCACTTGTTCCAAGAATCAATACTATTTTTAGGCAAAGACGAAAACCAAACTTTAGCACGATCTCTAAGTGAAAATGGAAATAACTTCAATTTGACAATATTGTTATTCGTATCTTTGTTCTTTTGCATATCACACAAATCAACAAAGTTGTTTAGATGAGTAGCGTCATCTTCACTAGGAATGCCGGCGAATTGATCTTTCATAACAAGATTCAGCAAAGCAGCATTGATTTCACAAGACTCAACATCATTAAGAGGAGCAATCGGAGTACTAAGGAAATCATTGTTATTGGTAATTGAGAAATCACACAATTTGGTATTATCTTGTGCCAAGGCAACAAGTAATCCAACACACAAGCAAACAGAAAAAGGCAAGCAAAAGAGAGAGGAAGAAGAAGACAATCGGAAAAGAGAGGAGATTGGGAAAGAGAGGGCGAATAAAACGGCAATGGTGAAGTGGGGGAGAGGAAAACGAGATGCAAATGGAAAATAATGTAAATGCGAGGGAGATGAGTTTGTGATGGGTACTTGGTATGTCTTGACTTGAGCGAAGACCTCCACGGCAACGGCGCCAGAAATCCTTCTTGCAACATCTTGAGCTTGATTTGGTTTTCCTCGAAGAGGAGAGGGTGATGCAGCAATAGTAGCGTAAGTATTTCCCTCAGTTTTTGAGAACCAAGGTATCAATCCAGTAGGAGGCTTCTCAACAAGTCCCACGAACCTACACAAACAAACAAAGAACTCGCAACCAACGCGACAAAGGGGTTGTCAATCCCTTCACAGCCACTTGCGAAAGTGAGATCTGATAGAGATAGTATGATAAGATAAATATATTTTTGCTATTTTATAATATAGATGCAAAAAGTAAAGATGCAAATAAAAGTAGACTGGAAGCAAATATGATAAAAGATAGACCCGGGGGCCATAGGTTTCACTAGAGGCTTCTCTCAAGATAGCATAAGTATTACGGTGGGTGAACAAATTACTATCGAGCAATTGATAGAAAAGCGAATAATTATGAGATTATCTAGGCATGATCATGTATATAGGCATCACGTCCATAACAAGTAGACCGACTCCTGCCTGCATCTACTACTATTACTCCACACATCGACCGACTCCTGCCTGCATCTAGAGTATTAAGTTCATAAGAACATAGTAACGCATTAAGCAAGATGACATGATGTAGAGGGATAAACTCAAGCAATATGATATAAACCCCATCTTGTTATCCTCGATGGAAACAATACAATACGTGTCTTGCAACCCTTTCTGTCACTGGGTAAGAACACCGCAAGATTCAACCCAAAGCTAAGCACTTCTCCCATGGCAAGAAAGATCAATCTAGTAGGCCAAACCAAACTGATAATTCGAAGAGACTTGCAAAGATAACTCAATCATACATAAAAGAATTCAGAGAAGATTCAAATATTATTCATAGATAAACTTGATCATAAACCCACAATTCATTGGATCTCGACAAACACACCGCAAAAAGAGATTACATCAAATAGATCTCCACAAGAGAGGGGGAGAACATTGTGTTGAGATCCAAAAAGAGAGAACAAGCCATCTAGCAAATAACTATGGACCTGTAGGTCTGTGGTAAACTACTCCCTACTAATCGGAGAGGCAAGCATGTTGATGTAGAAGCCCTCCGTGTTCGATTCCCCCTCCGGCAGAGTGCCGGCGAAGGCTCCAAGATGGGATCTCGCGGATACAGAAGGTTACGATGGTGGAAATTGTGTTTCGGGTGCCTCCTGGATGTTTTCGGGGTACGTAGGTATATATAGGAGGAAGAAGTACGTCGGTGGCGCCCGAGGGGCCCACGAGATAGGGGGCGCGCCCTACAGGGGGGCGCCCTCCTATCTCGTGGCCGCCTCGGCTGCTTCTTAACTTGCACTCCAAGTCCTCTGGATCACGTTTGTTCCAAAAATCACGCTCCCAAAGGTTTCATTCTGTTTGGACTCCGTTTGATATTCCTTTCTTCGAAATACTGAAATAGGCAAAAAAAACAACAATACGGGATGGGCCTCCGGTTAGTAGGTTAGTCCCAAAAATGATATAAATGTGTAAAATAAAGCCCATAAACATCGAAAAGGGGTAATATAATAGCATGAAAACGTTGGAGATGTATCAAGTAGTATCAGCCGAAGCTTTGTCAGGCGTCCAGTTCAGCAGTGTGGCACGGCTGGGCCGGCACCATCCTGTAGTGGTGGAGCCTGGACCCGCCCTGCGTGCAACGATCCGAAGTGCAACGGGCGATGGGCCTAGACCCTGGAGTGCTTAGGATGTAGACCGGCGGGGACCTCTCTGCTGAGCCTAGGTAGGGCTACGACGTGTTGATTTTCCGAGGCCGGGCATTGACCCAGAAAAGTGTTTCCGGCCAGAGTAATCAAGCATGTTGGAAAACGTGGTGCACCCCTGTAGGGAAGATTATCTATTAATAGACGTGTCCACGGTAACGGACGTTCGGACTTATATCCTGATCTTATACAACTGCAAACGGATACTTGAGATATGTGGCTCCGGCATTGCTTTCTCGCAGGGAGTCGAGGAAGTATCTCTGGGCATTAATGTTACAACATGTTTGTTAATATTAAACTACTATTCTTTACTCTTCTACATGGTGCAAGATGCTTGGAGCTGCTTGAAGATGCTAGTATTTGATAGGCTAGGCCTTCCCCCTCTCTTCTGGAATTCTGCAGTTCAGTCCACCAATACAACCCTTCCATTTGATACCAATGCATACATAGTATAGATGTGATGCTTGCGAGTACTTTGGATGAGTATTCACAATTGCTTTGCTACCCCCTTTTCCCCCTTCTTTCTTATTTCCGGTTGATGCAACCAGATGGTGGATCCTTGGAGCCAGATGACACCGCTGATGGATGCAACTACGTGAAGACCGCCGACGTCCAGGAGTAGTTAGGAGGTCCCAGGCAGGAGGCCTTGCCTCTTCGATCGTTGATGTTTGTGCTAGCCTTCTTAAGGCATCTTTGTTTAACTTATGTTTATACTCAGATATTGTTGCTTCCGCTGACTCTTGTGTATCGAGCTATGTATTCGAGCCCTTGAGGCCCCTCGTTTGTAATATAAAGCTTGTATTATTTTGATTTGTGTCTAGAGTTGTGTTGTGATATCTTCCCATGAGTCCCTGATCTTGATTGTACATATTTGCGTGTATGAATAGTGTACGATTGAATCGGGGGCGTCACATAGGAAAATAAATACTAAAGGTCCTGGTGGCAGGTATAATTTATCATGTTGCTGATAGTGAGTGGGTAAGTCATGTCCATTGTGTCCCTAAGAAGGGAGGTATTACTGTCGTTCCTAATGATAAAGATGAATTATCCCGCAAAGAATTGTTACAGGTTATAGGATGGTAATTGATTTCCACAAATTAAATAAAGCTACTAAAAAGGATCATTCCCCTTTACCTTTTATTGATCAAATGCTAGAAAGATTATCTAAACACACACTTTTTTGCTTTCTAGATGGTTATTCTCGTTTCTCTCAAATACCTGTGTCAGCAGAGGATCAGGAAAAGACCAATTTTACTTGCCCTTTTGGTACTTTCGCTTATATACATATGCCTTTTGGTTTATGTAATGCACCTGCCACCTTTCAAAGATGCATGATGGCTATATTCTCTGACTTTTATGAAAAGATTGTTGAGGTTTTCATGGATGATTTCTCCGCTTATGGATCTTCTTTTGATGATTGCTTGAGCAACCTTGATCGAGTTTTGCAGAGATGCAAAGATACTAGTCTTGTCTTGAATTGGGAAAAGTGCCACTTTATGGTTAATGAAGGCATTGTCTTGGGGCATAAAATTTCTGAAAGAGGTATTGAAGTTGATAAAGCTAAAGTTCATGCTATTTAAAAAGATGTCGTGTCCCAAGGACATCAAAGGTATAAGAAGTTTCCTTGGTCATGCCAGTTTTATAGGAGGTTCATTAAGGACTTCCCTAAAATTTATAGGCCTCTGACTAATCTATTAAAAAAAGATATCCCTTTTGTCTTCGATGATGATTGTGTAGAAGCATTTGAAATACTTAAGAAAGCCTTGATTTCTGCACCTATTGTTCATCCACGTGATTGGAATTTACCCTTTGAAATAATGTGTGATGCTAGTGATTATGCTGTAGGTGCTGGTCTAGGACAAAGAATTGATAAGAAACTAAATGTTATTCAATATGATAGTAAAACTCTAGACAGTGCCCAAAGAAATTATGCTACTACTGAAAAAGAATTTTTAGCAGTTGTATTTGCTTGTGATAAGTTCAGACCTTATATTATTGATTCTAAAGTAACCGTTCACATTGATCATGCTGCTATTAAATATCTTATGGAAAATAAAGATGCTAAACCTAGACTTATTAGATGGGTTCTCCTACTACAAGAATTTGATTTGCGTATTATTGATTGAAAGGGAGCTGAGAACCCCGTTGCAGACAACTTGTCTAGGTTAGAGAATGTTCTTGATGACCCACTACCTATTGATGATAGCTTCACTGATGAACAATTAGCTATCGTAAATGCTTCTCGTACTCCTCCATGGTATGTTGATTATGCTAATTACATTGTTGCTAAATTCATACCACCTAGTTTCACATACCAGCAAAAGAAAAAATTCTTCTATGATTTAAGACATTACTTCTGGGATGACCCACACCTTTATAAAGAAGGAGTAGGTGGTGTTATTAGATGTTGTGTACCTGAGCATGAACAGGAACAGATCCTACGCAAGTGTCACTCTGAGGCATACGAAGGACACCACGATGGACCTAGAATTGCACACAAGGTATTGCAATCCGGTTTTTATTGGTGTACTCTCTTCAAAGATGCCCGTAAGTTTGTCTTGTCTTGTAATGAATGTCAAAGAATTGGTAATATTAGTAGACGTCAAGAAATGCCTATGAATTATTCTCTTGTTATTGAACCATTTGATGTTTGGGGCTTTGATTATATAGGACCATTTCCTTCCTCTAATGGATATACACATATTCTAGTTGTTGTTGATTATGTTACTAAGTGGGTAGAAGCTATTCCAACTAGTAGTGCTGATCATAACACCTCTATTAAGATGCTTAAAGATGTTATTTTTCCGAGGTTTGGAGTTCCTAAATACTTAATGACTGATGGTGGTTCACATTTTATTCATGGTGCCTTTCGTAAAAAGCTTGCTAAGTATGATGTTAATCATAGAATTGCATCTCCATATCACCCACAATCTAGTGGTCAAGTAGAATTGAGTAATAGAGAGCTTAACTTAATTTTGCAAAAGACTGTTAATAGATCTAGAAAGAATTGGTCCAAGAAACTTGATGATGCATTATGGGCTTATAGAACTGCATATAAAAATCATATGGGTATGTCTCCATATAAAATGGTCTATCGAAAAGCATGTCACTTACCTCTCGAACTAGAACATAAGGCATATTGGGCCATCAAAGAGCTCAATTATGATTTTAAACTTGCCATGAGAAGAGGTTATTTGACATTAGCTCGCTTGATGAATGGAGAACTCAAGCCTATGAAAATGCCAAACTATTTAAAGAAAAAGTTAAAAGATGGCATGACAAAAGGATACAAAAGCGTGAGTTTAATGTAGGTGATTATGTGTTGCTATACAACTCTCGTTTAAGATTTTTTGCAGGAAAACTTCTCTCTAAATGGGTAGGTCCTTACGTTATCGAGGAGGTCTATCGTTCCAGTGCCATAAAAATCAACAACTTCGAAGGCACGAATTCAAAGGTGGTGAACGGTCAAAGAATCAAACATTATATCTCAGGTAATCCTATAAATGTTGAAACTAATGTTATTGAAACCGTAACCCCCAAGGAATACATAAGGGACACTTTCCAGAACGTTTCAGACTCCAAAAAGGAATAGGTATGTGGTACGGTAAGTAAACCGACTCCAAAACAGTTCTAATAGAAATTTTTCTCTGTTTTCGAATATTTATGAAAATAGGAAAATAGGAAGTAGTCCGGGAAGGACATGAGGCGTCCACGAGGGTGGAGGGCGCACCCTACCCCCCTGGGCGTGCCCCTGCCTCGTGAGCACCTTGTGTGCTCTCCGGACTCCGTTTTCTTGCACGACACTTCTTTTAGTCGGTAAAAATTCATTATATAATCTCCCGAAGGTTTTGACCACCGTACCACGCAAGTATCCTCTCTCTTTGTTTCGAGCTATTTTCTGTCAGAGTTGTCAAGGCCAGGCATCATGTCGTCACCCTCCTCCAACAATGAAGACAACGAAGCTTGGCTACTGAAGATAGAGCTGAAGAGAGAAGCACTCGGGGAGAACAACAAGGATGATGGGATCAAGAAGGTCATGGAAGATCGAGCTCCGGCGGCAGAAGAAGAAGACATCCTCCAACCTCTTCCCAACCTCTTTACCCCAACTTAGATTGAAGCTTTCAAGATGATTGAGTTAGCTCGCATACAAAACAAGTATCTCACACGTGAAAATATTTTGTTGAAGGATCATATCACCGCACTCAAGGGCATTATCCGCAAACTGGAGGAGCTTTTATGCTTGATGTGCGACTATCCACCATCATCATCACCACCTTCATCACCTCCGAGGACATACTTACATGGGTATGGGCACTCCCCTTGGCAACTGCCAAGCTTGGGGGAGATGCCCCGGTATCGTATCATCATCACACTCCTATCTTTACCGTTTTTCTTAGTTCGATCCTTTTGGTAATATCTTGATCTAGTAGAATAAAGTTTTAGTATGATCTAGTTTTGAGTTTTGCTTTATGATCCCTTTATGTAATCGAGTCCATGAGCTATATATAATAAAGATTAGTGTTGAGTCGAGGGCTTTGCTATCTTGCTATGATCTTGAGGGAATAAAAATAAATGAAGTATAAAAAGAAATAAAAGAGATCATATTGATCTTATGGAGAGTAATGACTTCACATATGGAGAGTATGATGAATAAAAGTTGTTGAGAGTTGGCACACATAGTTTTGGTCATCGTTGCAATTAAAAGGAAGTAATAAAGAAAGAGAGGTTTTCACATATAAATATACTATCTTGGACATCTTTTATTATTGTGAGCACTCATTAAAATATGACATGCTAAAGAGTTGATGTTGGACAAGGAAGACAACGTAATGAGTTATGTTTTCTTATATCCGAAATAAAGTATATTGTCATGGATCATCCAACATGTTGAGCTTGCCTTTCCCCCTCATGCTAGATAAATTCCTTGCACCAAGTAGAGATACTACTTGTGCTTCCAAATATCCTTAAACCCAGTTTTGCCATGAGAGTCCACCATATCTACCTATGGATTGAGTAAGATCCTTCAAGTAATTTGTCATCGGTGCATGCAATGAAAATTGCTCTCTAAATATGTATGATCTATTAGTTCAAAGAAAATAAGCTTTATACGATCTTGTGATATGGAAGCAATAAAAGCGACGGACTGCATAATAAAGGTCCATATCACAAGTGGCAATATAAAATGACATTCTTTTGCATTAAGATTTCGTGCATCCAATCATAAAAGCACATGAAAACCTCTGCTTCCCTCTATGAAGGGACTATCTTTTACTTTTTGTCTTATACATTATGCAAGAGTCATGATGATCTTCACCTTTCCTTTGTACATTTTATCCTTTGGCAAGCACCTCGTGTTGGAAAGATCTTGATATATATCTCCAATTGGATGTAAGTTAGCATGAACTATTATTGTTGACATTACCCTTGAGGTAAAAGGTTGGGAGGCAACACTATAAGCCCCTATCTTTCTCTGTGTCCGATTAAAACTCCATACCCATAAGTATTGCGTGAGTGTTAGCAATTGTGAAAGACTAAATGATAGTTGAGTATGTGGACTTACTGAAAAGCTCTTATATTGACTCTTTCTGATGTTATGATAAATTGCGATTGCTTCAATGACTGAGATTATAGTTTGTTAGTTTTCAATGAAGTTTTTGATTCATACTTGACATTGTGAATAGATTGTTACTTGAGCATAAGAAATCATATGACAATATTCATAAATGTTGTTGTTATAAGAATGATCATGATGCCCTCATGTCCATATTTTATTTTATCAACACCTCTATCTCTAAACATGTGGACATGTTTTTCGATTGCGGATTCCTCTTGAGGACAAGCGAGGTCTAAGTTTGGGGGAGTTGATACGTCAATTTTGCATCAAGCTTTGATATCGATATTTATTGCATTATGGGCTGTTATTACATGTTTTGTCACAATACTTATGCCTATTCTCTCTTATTTTACAAGGTTTACATGAAGAGGGAGAATGCCGGCAGCTGGGGTTCTGGGCTGGAAAAGGAGCAAATATTAGAGACCTATTCTGCACAACTCCAAAAGTCCTGAAACTCCACGAAAGTCATTTTTGGAATTAATAAAAAATACTGAGCGGAAGAAATACCAGAGGGGGGCCACCCATAGTCCACGAGGGTGGGGGCGCGCCCTACCCCCTGGGGCACCCCACTGCCTCGTGGGCCCCCTGGTAGCCTTCCGGTGACCATCTTCTGCTATATGAAGTCTTTTACCCTAAAAAAAACATAAGCAAGCTTCCGGGATGAAACACCGCCGCCACGAGGCGGAACCTTGGCAGAACCAATCTAGGGCTCCGTCGGAGCTGTTCTGCCGGGGAAACATCCCTCCTGGAGGGGGAAATCATTACCATCATCATCACCAATGATCCTGTCATCGGGAGGGGGTCAATCTCCATCAACATACTCACCAGCACCATCTCCTTTCAAACCCTAGATCATCTCTTGTATTCAATCTTTGTCCCAAAACCTCAGATTGGTACTTGTAGGTCACTAGTAGTGTTGATTACTCCTTGTAGTTGATGCTAGTTGGTTTATTTGGTGGAAGATCATATGTTCAGATCCTTTATGCATATTAATACCTCTCTGATTATGAACATGAATATGATTTGTGAGTAGTTACATTTGTTCCTGAGGACATGGGAGAAGTCTTTCTATAAGTAGTCATGTGAATTTGGTATTCGTTTGATATTTTGATGAGATGTATGTTGTCTCTCCTCTAGTGGTGTTATGTGAACGTCGACTATATAACACTTCACAATTATTTGGGCCTAGAGGAAGGCATTGGGAAGTAATAAGTAGATGATGGGTTGCTAGAGTGATAGAAACTTAAACCCTAGTTTATGCGTTGCTTCGTAAGGGGCTGATTTGGATCCACATGTTTCATGCTATGGTTAGGTTTACCTTAATAGTTCTTTTGTAGTTGCAGATGCTTGCAATATGGGTTAATCATAAGTGGGAAGCTTGTCCAAGAAAGGGTAGTACCCAAGCACCGGTCCACCCACATATCAAATTATCAAAGTAACGAACGTGAATCATATGAGCGTGATGAAAACTAGCTTGACGATAATTCCCATGTGTCCTCGGGAGCACTTTTCTCTATATAAGAACTTGTCCAAGCTTGTCCTTTGCTACAAAAAGGATTGGGCCACCTTGCTGCACCTTGTTTACTTTTATTTCTTGTTACTCGTTACAAATTACCTTATCACAAAACTATCTGTTACCGATAATTTCAGTGCTTGCAGAGAATACCTTCCTAAAAACCGCTAGTCATTTCCTTCTGCTCCTCATTGGGTTCGACACTCTTATTTATCAAAAGGACTACGATAGATCCCCTACACTTGTGGGTCATCACTGGCAGCTTTAAATCTTTGGTGAATGCTGCTTCGAGAGGTCGTCGATGGGGTAACAGCGGAGGTTACCGGTCCCAGAAAGGCGGGGGCAGTACTAACGGATCGCGCGGTGGCGGCGGCTATCTGGGAGGTGCAGGTGCCATCCATCAACGCGCTGGTGGTGGCTACCAAAATAGTCGTGGAGGCGGCGGTTATGGTGGCGGCCACCAGGGTGTTGGTAGCGGCGGGTACTATCACCCAAACAACTCAGGTAACAACAATCATTGCCCCCCCAGCATCAATAGGGTATGCAACTTCCAAGGTTATGAAGGTTAGGAAGGAAACTGCCAAATTTGTAAGAAAACAAATCATCTTGCCAAAGATTGTGATTAGCATTATGCTGATGATAATTCCAAGAAAAAGAAAATTTCAGCTGCCTGCTATGTCTTGAGCTTGCGTTGGTTTTCCTCGAAGAGGAGAGGGTTATGCAGCAATAGTAGCGTAAGTATTTCCCTCAGTTTTGGAGAACCAAGGTATCAATCCAGTAGGAGGCTTCTCAACAAGTCCCACGAACCTACACAAACAATTAAAGAACTCGCAACCAACACGACAAAGGGGTTGTCAATCCCTTCACAGCCACTTGTGAAAGTGAGATCTGATAGAGATAGTATGATAAGATAAATATATTTTTGGTATTTTATAATATAGATGCAGAAAATAAAGATGCAAATAAAAGTAGATTGGAAGCAAATATGATAAGAGATAGACCCAGGGGCCATAGGTTTCGCTAGAGGCTTCTCTCAAGAGCATAAGTATTACGGTGGGTGAACAAATTACTGTCGAGCAATTGATAGAAAAGCGAATAATTATGACGTTATCTAGGCATGATCATGTATATAGGCATCACGTCCATAACAAGTAGACCGACTCCTGCCTGCATCTACTTCTATTACTCCACACATTGACCGCTATCCATCATGCATCTAGAGTATTAAGTTCATAAGAACAGAGTAACGCATTAAGCAAGATGACATGATGTAGAGGTATAAACTCAAGCAATATGATATAAACCCCATCTTTTTATCCTCGATGGCAACAATACAATACGTGTCTTCCAACCCTTTCTGTCACTAGGTAAGAACATCGCAAGATTGAACCGAAAGCTAAGCACTTCTCCCATGGCAAGAAAGATCAATCTAGTAGGCCAAACCAAACCGATAATTCCAAGAGACTTGAAAAGATAACTCAATCGTATAAAAGAATTCAGAGAAGATTCAATTATTATCCATAGATAAATCTGATCATAAACCCACAATTCACCGGATCTCGACAAACACACCGCAAAAAGAGATTACATCGAATAGATATCCACAAGAGAGGGGGAGAACATTGTATTGAGATCCAAAAAGAGAGAACAAGCCATCTAGCTAATAACTATGGACCCGTAGGTCTGTGGTAAACTACTCACAACTCATCGGAGGGACAAGGATGTTGATGTAGAAGACCTCCATGGTGGATTCCCCCTCCGGCAAAACACCGGCGACGGCTCCAAGATGGGATCTCGCGGATACAAAAGGTTAGGGTGGTGGAAATTGTGTTTCGGGTGCCTCCTGGATGTTTTCGGGGTACGTAGGCTTATATAGGAGGAAGAAGTATGTCGGTGGACGCCCGAGGGGCCCACGAGACAGGGGGGCGCGCCCTCCTATCTCGTGGAGGCTCCGGCTATTTCTTGACTTGCACTCCAAGTCCTCTGGATCACGTTCGTACCAAAAATCATGCTCCTGAAGGTTTCATTCCGTTTGGACTCCGTTTGATATTCCTTTTCTTCGAAATACTGAAATAGGCAAAAAAACAGCAATACGGGCTGGGCCTCCGGGTAGTACGTTAGTCCCAAAAATGATATAAATGTGTAAAATAAAGCCCATAAACATCCAAAACAGGTTATATAATAGCATGGAACAATCAAAAATTATAGATAGATTGGAGACGTATCACTGTCGCAGATCACTACAAAAAAAATACACTTCCGTGATGATACGTGTTTGTCATAGTAGGTTGCATTTTTTGTCATGCATGTACATCCATGACAAATTTATGACAGAATCAAGATAGTCATGCCTGTGCTGTCGTAGATGTGTTCCATGACATTACCAAAATTATCATCACGGAAGTGTCCACTTCCACGACAATAAATCGCGCGTCACAGAAGTGCTTTCGTCAAGGGTGACCGACACGTGGCATCCACCGTAACGGAACGCCGTTAAACTATCGGGTCGGGTTTTGGATCCGATAACCCGTTAATAGCCCCGACCAATGGGGATTTTCCATGTGTAAAATCATCATTGGCTGGAGGAAACACGTGTCAGCTCACTGTTGGGACTGATGTCATCCACTCATTGGACAGAAGGCGCCTATGATACATCGACACGTAGCACGGCCCAACAGAGGCCCATTCCTGTGAAAAGGCCGGCCCGTTTGACTTGGTCAAAAGGTGGCGGCCGGCCCATGGAAAGCCTGTTAACGGCTTGTTCGCATATAGCCCATTTACAGCCCGCTAACCCAAGGCCCATTACGCCCTATCCGAAATAGGCCCAGTAGCGTCATCTGGGCCATCCAATATGATTCCAGCCTGTTTTCACTTCTGGCCCATGTATGGCCCATGATGTCTTTTGGCCCATATGAGGCCCTATGTAACTCCTGGCCTATTAACGGCCCGTGGTGAAACTGGCCTGCAATGAACAATGTATCACTTTACACCCATTAACGGCCCGTGGTGAAACTGGCCCGTAATGAACAATATATCACTTTATACCCATTAAGGGCCCGTTATTCAGTTGGGCCATTTCTAGCAAATGTTATCTTTCGGCCTTCTCAGAGCCCATTTATTCTTGGGCTCATTTCCAGCATTCGTTTACTTACGGCCCGTTACTGTCATTTTCTGCTTGTGGGCCAAATTCAGCCCGTGGTTACATCGTCCAGTTACTGTCATTTTCTGCTTGTGGGCCAAATTCAGCCCGTGGTTACATCGGCCCATTTGTGGTCCATTAATACGTTGGGCCGTTTTCATAGCGTCATCAAATACAGCCTATTAACGATGGCCCGTTATGGTCATACGGCCCGTATAAGGCCCATTGATGATACAGGCCATAGAAGGCCCATTGTTTCTACAGCCCGTAGAAGGCCCATTGTTTCTACGGCCCGTAGAAGGCCCATTGTTTCTACGGCCCGTAGAAGGCCCATTGTTTCTACGGCCTGTAGAAGGCCTACTATTTCTATGGCCCGTAGAAGGACCACTATTTCTACGGCCTGTAGGAGGCCTAGTGTCACTACAGTAAATATTAGCCCATGGTTTTTGTGGCCTAGTTTTA
The DNA here is from genome assembly GCF_002162155.2 of Triticum dicoccoides. Taxonomy (NCBI): domain Eukaryota; kingdom Viridiplantae; phylum Streptophyta; class Magnoliopsida; order Poales; family Poaceae; genus Triticum; species Triticum dicoccoides. The sequence continues at coordinate 75,646,284 of NC_041393.1, forward strand.
AAAAGAACTACACTCACTACAAGCAAACAAATAAACAAGACAATAAGGAAATAAATAAGCAAGCAACTTCTGCTAGGCTATCACGGCTGTTACACATATTACATCCACTGGGCATCAAAGTTCGCCACCAGCGCTAATATAGGGAACACAACAGCATATCATATACACTGGTTGTCAAAGTTGGCGACCAGCACAAATAAACGCCGCAGCAAAACAAATCCAGAACTGAAACCACTTCAGAAGATCTCAAGAAACAATATCCTGGGTACCCATAATGCTGGCAAGATGCTTAGCAAGCTTATTAAGTTTCTCTTGTTTGGTGCTTAAATCCTCCAGCGCTTGCTGTTGCACCAGAAAATATGCATCTGAATTTTGCAGGGACTTCCTCAGTCCTTCAGCTTCTTGTCGCAGCACATCTGATCGATGTCTTTCAACTTGAAGTTGAGACTCAAGAAGACGAACTAATTCAGGCAGCGGGTTCGAAGAGCTTGTTCCAGTAGTAGTGGCCAGTAACTCAAACACTACATCAAGACAGGACTTTTGGGTTCCCTCACTATCGTCAAGATAGTTTTTATCAGCTTTCTTGGACACCAACAGGGATGTCTCACTATCTTGAACCTTATCAGCATTACTTCCTTTACCATTGGATAACGCGGTACTGTTCTCCAATATTTTGTCCGCATTCTAAACAAGAAACAAGTAGACACATCACATGTTTACCATGTTGTATATGAAACTCATTTTGGTAAATGAGTTCAGTAGTAAAGTGGACAGGATAACAACATGAAACAAACATATATCTATGTACCATGGTCACTTTATGGTCTATATCATTCTAGTTTTTGTTGCCAAATCAAGATAGAGACACAGTTCAAATAATATTTGTTCAAGACAAAGCAGAATAGACAGAATATAAGTGTGGGTAATTATAGAGCAATAACAACACTTGTAATGTGCATGACATGAGAACATAACTGTTTATTCAATTGAAACTGAAATCAACATCGAGTAGGTTACAACAGCAAACTAGTTAAAGAAACAGGTTTAAAACATACCTGTTGCGCCATTGGAGTTTCAATTCCATCCTTCAAATTTGAAAATAGTTGGTATGAGTAAATACAGTAATGCAAGAGCAAAGGAGTATGAACCATAGCTACAGAACCTGACCTCAGAACAAATCTTCTTCTCCTTTAAGCGTTGAGTTGGGATTCGGAGTGGTGGTCCTCGTGCTTTGGGCACTGCAGTTCCCTTACTAACCGCGTGTGTTTGGGTGCTCTATGTTGGAGACGGTGGTGTGTCAACTGGAACTGGGTTACTATCTGCCGGGGTTGGGGTTAGAAGGGGTGTAGTTGGTTCTCTGTCAACCTGGGTAGGGGTACAATCTGCGAGAGTCTGGGTTGTGTGTGGTGGATCTGGTCCTTGGGCAAGTACAACCGTGGTTGTATCTGCATCAACTGGTAGCACTATCTTTTCTGAAGACCGTGTTGTTACTCCCTTAGATACTGTCATCACGCTCTCCAATTCAAATGGCTGATAAACAAGAAAAGTAATTGAAAGTATAGACATTGTATGATAGACAGGTGCAATGGATAGTGGGGAATAAAAGAGGGCATGAAATAATTCATATTTATGTTGTCTAACCAAACAGGATAGCATGACACAATTTCACATATATGATGGCTAACTAAACAGGATAGCATGACACAATTTCACATTATGGTGGCTAACTAAAAAAGATGGAAAGACATAGTTCAAAATATGAGACTATGTAAACAGGATGACATGACATAACTATATAATGTGTTTATTAAATAGGTTGGCATGCCATAATACACATACATTCATGGATAGAATGCCATAATTCTAAATACGATGACTGTAAACACTAAACAGGATGAGACGATATAACTATATGATGTCTTTATTAAATGGGTTATCATGCCATAATTCAGATAGATGATGTGTATGTACTATGTAAACATGATGGCATGATATAATTCAAATATATGATTTATATAGTAAGCAAGTAAGCAGATGGCAATCTATATATGATGTAAAAACTAAGCAATGCAAGACAACATGCATGACATGGGTAATATAACCCTGCCAAGTTTGATCATAGACCTTGGGGGGAAATAGGACTGATCATCAGTCTCTGAATCCTCCTCTGAGGAGCTCTCTGTAGCGAGCAAGATGTCTGCTTCAGCAGGAAGCATTGTCTGCTCTGAATACCTTGTTTTCACTCGAGATACTTCCATCACCGCTTCAAATGGCTGATGCACAGGAAGAGTAGTTGAATATACAAATGTTGTTGACAAATGGAACACGTAATACAAAAAAATGATAGCATGATATAATTCACATACATGATGATTGGCTAAATAGCATGACATTGCATAATTCACATATATAATGCCTTTGCAACAAGATAGCATTGTATAATTCACATATATAATGTCTTGCAACAAGATGGCAATGCATAATTCACATATATGGTAATTAGACACTGAACAGGTGGCATTCACACAAAGCATGTCTAAACTAATCAAATGGCATAGCAATGCGAGACACCATACGCACGATATGAGCAACATAACCCTGCCAAGTTAGAGCATACACCTCGGGGGGGAATAGGACTGGTCATCTGTCTCTGAATCCTCCTCTGAGGAGCTATCCGTAACCATTGAGATATGCACTTCGTCAGATAGCATAGTCTGCTCAAAAGACCTTGTTTTCACTCCAGAATTTGCCATCACCATGTCAAATGGCTGATGCACACGAAGAGCAGTTGAATGTACTAACATTGTTGACAAATGTAATATGTAACGGAAAAAAGGATGGCCTGATATAATTTACATATAAGATGACTGGCTAAGCAGGATGGCATTGCAAAATTCACATATATGATGCCTGGCTAAACAAGGTGGCGTTGCAAAATTCACACAAAGGATGTCTAAACTAAGCAGATGACATATTTGATGTATAAAGTAAGCAATGCAAGACACCATATGCATGATATAACCAACATAAGCATGCCAAGTTAGAGCGAAGATCTCAGGGGGTAAATAGGAGTTATCTTCTCCTTCTGAATCCCCCTTAGAACAGACATCTTCCTCTCGATTACAATCTGAAATGCATGGAGGGGGGCTGCCTTTGCGCCTACCATGGAGCGACATCTGCATGAAATTATATTGCCACGCAAGGCTCGTCTCTTTTGCTTTACATGTTCAGTTCCATTGTTTACAATAACTGTCATGCATAGGAATAAAACATAGTTAGATTATGTAAGGAGTGCATGGAGAAATCCAGAGTGATGGCAGCAACCTGTGGATAGACCCAAAACCAATAATAGCAGGCAGATAATGGCTTCAGTTAATAAATACAGATAATGGCTTCTTTACTATTTGTTTCCCACCCAACATGAAACTCATAGTAGACACCAGAGATTAACCAGATAGTAGATATATACTATTGATAGCGGCCCCGATATGTACCCCACAACCATTTAAAAACTCAAGTTTGACCATTAGTTTGGAGCTGACTCAGAGCCTAATCGGTGAACAGGACGATAAAGTAGCATGTAATATTAAGCGATGCATAATGTAAGCAGACAGAAAGAGTGCAACCTCTCTTGCGGACCCGTGTAGTCCTCGAGGTCATCAGCTCGGTTGATGATGGTAATGCAGTTTTTATGGCTGCCAGTGGCGGGGAAGAAGATCTGAGGCGGCGAAAGACAGTCTGGAGGCCGGATCCCTGCTGTGCTGGACCCTTCTGTCGTTGGAGCAGCTGAGCTGGGGTGGACGACGGCGCAACAGGAGCGGGACAAACCACGCAAGGTTTTCTTTGACAACTATCTGTAAGAGAAGAAATTCTGTAAGGGCTCGTTTGAATTGGAGGATTCCAACAATGCGGGGATAGGAAATAGACAGGAATAGGATAGGAATGCACGTGCAAAATAGAGAATTTAAAAACACAGGATTTCTACCAATCTGGGTGTTTGATTCACAGCAATTGGAAGATCACAGGATGCAAAGAAGCATGGTGAGATTAACTCAAACCACAAAAAAATGTACGGTTATTATGCTATTATGCTACTATCTCTTAGTCTTGTGCTTCATGAATAGGAATTTGAAAAGGAGGACAAGTGAAAATTAAAATTCCTACGTTTTTTCTTTCAAGGAGACACTAAAGGAACAAATCCGTGTGCTCAGTGGACAATATATATAACATGTAGAGTAAAAAATAGACGCAACAAGTGTACAACCTCTTTGGCGAAGCCATGTCGATCTCAGCGTGATTGGGTTGGCCGGTGAGGATGCTACGGCTGACTTTGCTGTCAGAGGAGGGGAAGAAGATCTTAGGCGTTTGGAGATGGAGCCCGAGGTACTGCTCCACTGTGATGGAGGGTTTCGTTGTTGGAGCAGCTCCGGTGAGTTGTACGACGCCGAGGCTAAAGCAGGACAAGAGAGACAACGAACAACGTTAACCTGAGTGGAATTCTAATAGCATCTCCAATACATGATGTAAAATACATAACCACAAAGTGCTAGATGTAAAATACATCAGCCGCTCATCTCTGAACTTAACTGTCGAAACTGAACTTAACTGTCGAAACTGAAGTTAACTGTCGAAACTGAACCTAACAGTCGAAACTGAATTTTGTTGTCGAAACTGAACGCACTAGCAAGGTGAGGCTACACGTCGGTCGACTGACTTTTTCATCTCTGGTCAGTCAATTTTGCAGCCGTTGGATACGAAATCAAGGGCCTGCGGTTCATCTTCAACCTCCACCCCCCTGAGCCACCAGCCACCACCGGCAAAACAGCAGGCCCCCGTCGCCCGCGGCCGGCGGTGCGCCGCTCCGCCCGCCCCGAAAACACTCCCCACCATCGGTCCGCCGCCGCCCCGTCCATCCCTCTAGGCCCCCCATGCCGAGCTTTTTCTCCGGTGATCCCCACGCCACCGCCCCGCCACCGCCGGCGACCACCGCCCCCATCCTGAACCCTAAGATAGATAGTGGGGTACCTCTCCGGTGAGCCCCCCTCCCTGCTGCGGCTAGTTCTTCCTTCACCCCGGCGAGCCCACCCCTTGAAAATCGACTGACCCAAAGTCGATTCAGTCGACTGAAGTGTAGCCAAATTGGAGCAGCATCACAAGCAAGAGCAAGAGCGAGAGCAGGAGCGTGAGCAAGAGCAATAGCAAGAGCAGACCAGGCAGGGGACCGAGTGCAAGAGCAGAGCAGCAGCGCGAGCGAGAGCTAAAGCAGCAGCAGCTCCTACTGATGTGGACGTCGCCGCCGAGGGAGTGACACCATGGAGGAAGTGGTCAGCGACGCCGCCGTGGATGGAGCTGCGCCATGTCGGCTCGGGACCGAGCGCCGGCAGCACCGTGAGATCGAATCAAGAAGAAAATGCAGCGACTAGTGTACAACCTCTTTGGTGGCGCCGATTAGGCCGCAGCTTCATCCGAGGAAACGGTGATGATGATGCTCTTCCGGTGGTGCAGGTGAAGACAGCGGTGTGGGAATGGAGGTGGCGTGAAAGACAAGGGGAACGTCGGGGCAGCTCCTTGGAGGTGGAGGTGGCTGAACTGGCGGGACGATGAGATCGACGACGGATCCTCATCCGATATGGTGGATGAGGGACATCGAGGTGTTGCTGTGGACGACGTCGTCGGGGAAGAGGCTCCGGCTGGGTGGCGGACAAAGCAGGGTGTGGGGTTTCATCGCGGGTTTTCGCGGCCTCGGTGTACAAATGGGTGGGCGGATGGGATGGCAGTGGGGAACCATGGCTTAGAGACGCGCTTGTCCGAAATGTGGGGTAAGTTACGAAAGTACCCCCTGCCAATTTGAGGCGGTTCTTTCGGTTCAGGGGTACCACGGGCATTTCACGTGTCGGGATTTCACAGGAGGTGGGAGTTTTCATGCGCGTTGTAATTTTGAAATAGCCAGGCGCGGGTTGAGATGGAGGGATTTGTTGGAGCACAACGAGACAAAGATATATCTTAAATATTTCGGGCTAAGAAGGCGCGGGTTCAAATTTTCGGACAAACCTAACGTGTATTGTACCAAATCAATGTGCACTACAAATGTCATTCAAAACTTTGAATTCATGTTATGTTCAATTAAAATATTTCGCTACGTGTATAATGCATGCAACCTACTACTCAAATGAACGTTCAAGTGCACTCCAAACGTATATACTACCGCTTCAATATGAACTAAATTTGAATAAGATCTATAGTAATGATTGTTGTGAAGTCAAAGCATTTGAATTCGTTTCTCTGTTTTAATAAGATCTACAATCATCATTATTGTCAAGTTAAACCATCATTTGTGTATTATCTTCACAGCACACTACATGATTAGTCTCGAGTTACATATGAACTATGTGTACTATATGAACTCGAACTAGATTATTTGAATCCACTTTATTTTGATTTCAAATCACATTACATTTCTAGCTCTAGCTAGATCTTCATAATCTAAACCATGTCTCATATGTATAATGTGTTTATCACATTATGTATGGTGCCCCGCCCCCTACGCCAACAAGTATTTTGATGTGAGTTGCAAACACCACACATTACCACAAATTCAAATAAAATGTGAGAATGTTCGAAATATAGTATTGTTTAGATTGCTCGATATTTAGTTGTAAGCTGCAAATGCCGCACATTATCACAAATTCAAATAAACTGTGAGATTGTTTGATGTATAGTATGGTTTAGATTGTTCGGCATTTAGCTGTGAGTTGCAAACACCATGCATTATCACATTATGGTATAACATGTGCACAACACATGTATCACCGCTATATTCATGCATACAATGTTTAAAACACTATGATCTCCTATTCAAATATATGAATCCGCTTTCATATCAAATTATGATCTTTGTTACTCTCTTACACCCACACAATCCTCTAACCTTTGTAGCTACCACTAACTTTCTCTCGTGCATGCACACGCCCTCCTCGCCCTCCCCCTCCCTCGGCATTCTATCCACCGGGCACATTCATTTTTTTTCTTTAGGTCATTCTCCCAGAGTCTCCACAACTCCTTTCCGACACACACTGATCGATAAACCTCTCCAGCGATGCCTACCTACAGCATACACACACAGCTTCAATCTCCTCCTTTATGTGTCCTTGCCTCGTGTCTCTCAAATGGTCAGACACACGTGTAAACTCTCGCCCCTCTTTTCATTGATCTTACAACCGCACACACCTCCCCCTATCTAGCTAGTAGTTGGGCCTCTCGCACCACCTCCTAGCTCCATTCTCTCTGTCTATCCGTCTCGCTGGGCCTTATTTGCCTCTAACAAATGGACGTACACCGACCGATCTCTCGCTATACATATAGCCAGCTAGGTCCTTATAACTCGTTTTTACCCACACATCGATCGATCTACCTCATTAGTTGTGTCTCTCCCTTCCTCCGACAAACAACAATTGATCTACTGATCTAGTTAGATTTGCTTACCAAACACATGGTTCCCCTTCATCATCCATGGATGCGTCCCGACAGATCTATCACGCACAGGCACACACAGAAACACATCCCCACTCTTATTGATAACATTGTAGTTCCACCCTCAGTTTGTCTTGTAGGTCTCTCCCAACATCTCCAAGAAGCAACTCCATCACCCATCCAGCACTCTACCCCTCTCCCTCCCTCTCCCTCCCTCTCTCTCTCCTCTCTCTCTCTGTCCCATCATATTTCCCGTCCTTCAGTTATGTATGGATGTCGACCGATCTCCCTCAAGACATAGCTGGGTCTCTCCTTCTCAACACATATACGAGTCGTTCTACCTCTATAGTTAGGCATCTGCCTACCCCTCCCCCCACCCCCTCCCCACACACACACCGATACATCAAGCGCTCTAGTCATGTCTCCCTGCCACACAAAAACTTGACATGTGCCCTCTAACGTTCCGTTAGGCCAGTCGCCCTATATCTTTGACTTGCACACACACACACACACAATTTCGATGGCTCTTTTCATCAATCTCGCACCCACCCACTTGATCCTCTCTTCGACTATATCGATAGCTATGACCCCTCCCTCTCTTCTCGTGGATTGCCCGACCCTCTATGTATGATATGGATAGGCCTCCATTTCACACACATTGCATGCAAAATTTTGTTTGAGATGTCATCAACACATATTCCCACAAATAATTCACGAAATCAACCCCCCACCCCACCCCCACCCCCACCACAAAACAAAAAACACTCACGAACGCGGTTTGTATCTCTCACACACACCCACGTAGGTGGGGGACGTGAACGAAGAGAAGAGGTGCATGCACGGCGCACGTACTCCCGTCTCTTTCCCAACCACACCCGCGCGGGTACATGGTGGAGCTCATTTTTGTACGAAAAAGGCAGCCCACGTGGTAATTTGGCACGTGTACTGGTTGTCCACTTGGTGGAGGGAGGATCGTCTACCACAAGTGAACAAACAAATTGCGACTTGACGCGTTATGTTAAATTAAAAAAAGAGGCAAACCATGTGGGGCCTACCTTAGAGGCAAGGATCTATACACTGGAGTACTTTTGATGTGTCCCGTCAACTCGCAGAACGAGGAGAAGCTTGCTTAGTACGCCATCTCCCCCGCCCATGGGCGCGGTGGCTCGCAGGTTGAGGTGAAGCTTGCTCCTCCCTCGCCCATGCACGCGGTGGCTCGCAGGACAAGGAGAAAATTTTACTACCCCCTCCGTTTACTCCTCGTCCCTACTACCTTGGTTATAGAGATTATATCATATTGTTTGGAATATATATGTCCTTTAGTAGATTTCAATATGAACTACTAGTACGTACTCCACACACTGATGTATATAGACGTATTTTAGAGTGTACATTCACTCATTTTTCTCCATATGTAGTAGCACTCTCCCTCGCCCCTCGACTCTCGCCCACGTGGTGGACGTGCAGCAATTCATTCGGTCTCATATAGCCAGAACGATATATATTGCACTACCATTATTGCTCGACTTCCCGAAGAGGCGAAGAGCCAATCGCAAGGTTAACATTTTGGAGATGCCAAGCGCAAGGTTATAGGAGAATGAGTAGTAGGTGCCGGCATCATTTATAAATAATTTTTTTTTCTTCAGTGGCATGTACGCAATATGATAGGTTCATATGGAGAGAAAAGGAAACCGCTCCACTATATACATAGTCAGTGCAGGCCAGCCTACACGGTTGCTTGCTGGGGTTGCTCTCTTCACACTCTCTCGCACAAAACGACTGTGGCCACATCTCTAACATCCCGGTGGATCACGTCCGCTTGGGGAAGGGGTGGATGCTTAATGTAGATGTGGTGGCCGTCGCCGACGGCGAAAAGCCACTGTCGGCACATCCCGATCAGGGGTCCCCGTCGTTCTCTCTCACAAAGTCGGTGAAGTTGCCTTCGTCCCTTGCTCACTGCCGCGACGTGGGCAGTTGACGCCTCCCGCCGCCCTCCTCAAGGTTGAGCTACGTCCCTCAGGTACAACTCCCTTTACAGCGGCTTGCACCACTGCTCCAGCTGCCCACGTCACTCCCTGTGGATATTTCTCCACTTCTTTGCCCCGCACATACCTGATACCTCTACTTGCTTCTACGTACTGTATTTGTGATGAGTTTATGTCTCATCAACTAGTCCTAGTAATCTTATTCTAATCACGCTTCTTCAATTTCTTTGCCACAGGGATGCTCATCTCGATTTCGGTGAAACTGCACAAAATGATCCGATGGTCAAAAGGTTGCAAACTTCATTTATTAGGAAGCTCGAACGTTGCCAACAAATTGAAGCCTGGTCAGGGTTCACGGTTCAAGGGCTAGGGACTGCATGGATCGTTTTTTTCTTTAGCTGCCTCTGTTCCAAAATAAGTGTCAAGTTTAGTAGTAGTACAACTTTGTACTAAAGTTTCACAAAGTTGAGACACTTATTTTGGAACGGAGGGAGTACATTTTTGCTATGATCTGTCAATCATTGAGATGCAATAGCATGCATGTTAGTCTCCTTTGTATTTGATGAAATGTTGCAACGGGTAACCTTGGATGCAAGATACATGTAACTGGAGCTGGAAGCTTCATAGCATTGTACAAATTTATCTCGCTAATAAATTACAGTACGTACTAGTACTATACTAGTACTTCCTCCATTCCTAAATATAAGTCTTTGTAGAGATTTCACCATTAACCACATGCGGATGTATATAGATGCATTTTAAGTGTAGATTCATTCATTTTGTTTCGTATGTAGTTCACCTAGTGGAGTCTCTACAAAGACTTATCTACTAGTAATAGCTAGCCCCCACTACTAGGAATTCTCTATTCTCTCCTTGAGCCACATCATCAAAATTAACGTACCCGTTAGATGAAGTAAATCAGTCATAATAGCCGTCTGATCTAGACGTTGAGAGGCTCCGCACTAAGCCACATGCAAGCATGTAGAAATACCGTGGCACATGCATATGAGTGGGTTTTAAATCACATCAACGTGTCTGCATGCAAGCATGCACCGGTAGCATGCATGTAAGTGAGCTTTTAAGTCCCATTAACATGTCAAAAAGAAAAATTTAATCCCATTATGCAGTAGGAGTTGGATGGTCTTTTTTCCTTACGTGGGATGATATAAATGATGATGGGAGTTTATTTAGTTTGGCTACCACATTTGTCATGCGTTTATAGATTTTTTTTTTAGTTCTATGAAATCGATAATTTTGCGCAGAGAGATATACCGCTGTTCCGCGGTAACACGCGGGGACTCATCTAGTAATATTTAGGAACGGAGGGAGTACTATGTAAAGAGTTAGGTGTCGCACGGTGATAGTGTGAGGTGGGCCATGTAATCACTAAGCCTGCGTGTTTTCACTGCTCTTGCACTCCTCTGTTGTAAGAATGGAGAAAATTGTAATCTACTACCTCCTTTCGCTGAAAGCGTGGGACATCCAGAAGTCCTACCACCTCAGTAATAAAGACAAATGAGCCGTCAAATCACATAGACCCAGCAGTAAGTTGGAAGGACGAAGCAACCATCACTCTTGCGCCAGTGAGAGGTCGCGTCCGCTCTGCCCGGGCATGAATGCGGCACCGATTCTTTGGAGCGGCACTCACCGTTTCGGGCGGGAAGCGCGCGCGGGCGATGGAGGGGCTTTGGGTGGTCCAGGCTGGTCAGGAGCGGGCGTGGCAGCTGTCCGCATGTCCCTACCGGACACGCCCGGAAACAAGAGGATGCACCGACTCTCACGGCTAAAATCGTACACTACACACCATATCTCTGCAGGAGTAGGTCGATCTGTCGCACTCTCTAACACACACATGATGTTAAACACACACACGCACACGCATGCACCTTGGTCCTGTTGCACCTTCTAACGTGACTTATTACACCTAGACGGAGGGAGTAGTAAGTATACGAGATACAGTGGCATACTGACTTAAGTCGAATACAAGTGCCCAAATTTTGTGTTCATGTTATAATAAGGATTCACTTAAAATAGTACGTGAGCGGACAGAGGGATCAATTGGACAGTGTTCCCGAGCAGTAGCGAGATGTGTGAGGTAGTAAGATACACCGCTGGCGCTTTTAATTTTTCTTATTAATTTGTTTGTTTCACCCTCTGAATGGTAGGACCCAACGTACTACATGGAGAGAGGTAAGGTGACTAAGGCTGCATTATTTCTGCACCACTGTGGATAGTCTTACCACCAAAGCCACATGACACGATTATGATTGAAATCCTAATGACTCCCACGCACACAAAAAAGAACACGGCATGCCTGTCACACGAATGCAGGAATGTATAAAAGGTTATTTTCCTCTCGTTGAACATAACAGGAGGGTTGTGTAGCTGGTTAGCCTGTTCGCTCATCAAACTTGAGGTCTCGGCTTCGATAACTACACTTGAGCATAATTTTTGCCAGGAGGATTCTTTTACTGGTCAAAATGTTTTCTAGGGTTTGCACGCTTCACACTCTCTCTCTAGTATATATATACACGTTGGAGCCTCAGCGCTTGTAGTTGCTCTCTTCACACTCTCTCGCCCTCTCCCGCTGGAGCCTCAGCGCTTGTAGTTTCTCTCTTCACACTATCTCCCCCTCTCCAGATCTAAACAATACTTCGTTGGCCTCTCTCTCTCCCCTCACTACTGCTCAAAGAGCCGGCAGGATCCGTCCGCCGGGAAGGGAAGGAGGCTTAATGTTGTCGCCGTCGGCAAGGGAGGGAATCCACTACCGGCGCTGCTGTTCACTTTGCACTCAGCGGCGGCGCGGGAGGGCCTCCAACCCCTTCTTCTTCGCCGTCGTCCCGTCGCCCACCAAACCACGCCCCAAGAACCTTAAGGTATATTTTACTTACTCCACATGCATTGCTCTAGCTGCATGTATACCATGAATCTAGGACGTGGTTCAAAGAGGAAAGGAGTGGGGGAAAGTAGTGGGAAAAGTTGTATATAGTATGAATCTAGGACGTGGTTCAAAGAGGAAATGAAGGGGGAAAGTTGTATAGCATGAATCTAGGATGTGGTTCAAAGAGGAAAGGAATGGGGGAAAGTAGTGGGGAAAGTTGTATCGCATAAATCTAGGACGTGGTTCAAAGAGGAAACGAAGGGGCGAAAGTACTAGTTCAAAAAGGAAAGGAAGGGACAAGGCTGTAGAGTTTGAGCAGGACTAGATTTGCTGCGCTCACATAGGGAAAGGTGTCCAAAGATAACAAAACTGGGACCAACACAAATATGCTCCTTGGTTGTTTGTTCTTTGTTGCAACAGACTGTGCATGACCACAGTACATCGGTAGATGCACATGGTGTTGGTGCATCCACTGTCCCGTGCAACTCATTAGCTGTTGTTAATCTAAGACCATGTTTGGTTAAAAACTCCCAAGTCCCTACCTGCTTGGTTCCACGGACTAAACATGGACTAGAGGTTATTAAATGACATGATAAAAGACCATGTTACCCCTAGTAATGAACTAATAGAAACAAGGTGTGATGCGTGGCAGGGGCAACTATTGGAAAAAGTCCCAAAAAGACTCCCTCGGGGTCTTCTTTCTTTAGTCCCAAGTGCCCACTTTTAGTCCCGAAAAGTCCCTCCTGTTTGGTTTAGATGTGATTGACACGGAGTTTTTTAGTCCCTACACCAAAATGTCCCTGTAAACAAACACCCTCTAATAATGTCGCTGGAAAATTGATGCAATGCCACAGTTAAAAGCAAAATACATGTTTAAGAAATTTTATTGTTAATATAATCTCTATGTTAATATTAATCAATGCCACCGTTTGAGAAATGCTACTGTCTTGCTTTCTTTCCCATTTAGATAAGGTAGATGCTTCTTTTTGTTGGCTTATGTGTCATCCACCGTTATTGACCACTAATTGTTTCCTTTGCACCTCTGTGTAAACAGGGTTATCTACTTCACCTCGTTGCCATTGTGACCTTTTGTTGCACTGCACAAAACACTTTTGTTTTAAGAGTGTTTTGTGCAATTCAACCAAAATGTCACACCGACAACGTTGCTTGATTGCTTGATCTTAGTGGAACTGCACAAGAGGAGATCTTACTTCCTATCCGTTAAGGCGAATTTGGTTCAGATCTTCTTCTTGTGAGTTGTTTGAATTCCGCATCATGAGAGGTCAATACTAGCCTTCTTTCACATGATTCTGCAGTGTGCTTTCATATGTTGTGCTACTTGTATGATAATGTTGCTTGATTTTAGTGAACTGCACAAATGGAGACAAGACTTCCCATCTGTATGTGCACCGTAATATCCCATTGAGGTAAGATAAGGATATTTCACAACTGCTGACCTGTATTTTGCCACTTTCATCAGAAAATTAAGTTTAGTACTATACTTGTGCTCCCTAATTGACATGCCAAATCTTACATTGAAGGTGAAGCTTGTCTGTTATTGAACCAAGTGATGAAGGGGAAGAACAAGTGGAAGAAAAACAAAAATCAACTCTCGGTTCTCTAATGAAGCTCTGGAACTGTGATGACACAAGTAATGATATAGTTTTGCATCTTAATTTATTGCTATGGCTGGAACGAGCAATTGTTTTGCCACTGACTTGATGCCATACGTAATTATCTCTACTTGTGCAAACAGGGATCTTCTTTGAAGATACCATATATTTTAGTGGAACTGCACAAGAAGATGTTGAAACATTAAACTAATCAAGGAGTATATAGTAAGCATAGCCACCCCCGTAGAGAGCAACAGATGGTTCCGAAGAAGTGCTTCATCTGTATGCTCTACACAATCAGCCTCTTGACAAATGTTGGTACTCGCCCACTAATTCATCCATATGATTGAGCTTTGTCATCTCTATTGGTGTTGTGCTACTGTTTAGATAATGTCATGAAAAAGTGGTATTGTCCTTGAGAAGTGCTTCATCTGTGTTGTTTTACATATTTCCTTTCCTTTTTTCGAGCAAATAGGGATGCTAGCATTTAGTTGTCCTCTTGTCTTTGCACAACAGGATCATCTTCCTCTGAAGAAGAATATGGAGTACGTGAAGTGACTAGTTCCGATTATGCCAGGATGAAGAAGCCATGTCTATCTTCTCATCAGAAGGAGCAGTTGAAGGATGGTCACATTACTCTCCACAAGACCAAACTAACTTCAGCTCAGAAGGACTAACAAATCTCCATTTTTTTGCTGTGATGCGTGAGTACAATGTTGTTCTAGGATTCTTTCTGGTGAGTTCCATTTTCTAAAAGTGTGCTCTACATGGACCATGTATGTGCCTATTGAAACTGTCAATTCATAGTACAGTTTGCTTTATACTAATCACTTTTTTGTATTTGTGCAAACAAGGATGCTCAGCTTGATTTCAATGGGAACTGCACAAAATGTTCATGAATACATCGAATCATTCATTTCCACCACAAGAAAGGAGGTGCCCATAAGTTCAAGGCGTTGTAACATGTAAGGGTGAAATCATACAAGCTACGCGGGAATTTGGTTGATTTTGGTGGAACTGCACAAAAAGAACAGCTGGTTTATTTAGCATGAGGTGCCATGTCAATGTCCGAACTGATGGCAAACCCTGCCCATTCCACAATCGTAGGCATTTGATATTTTGGAATGGGACAACCTTGTCAAATTTTGCTCATTGATTTTAGCAAGATATGCGTTTGATATTTTCGAATGGGACGCCCTTTGCTGTCAGCAGTGGCGATCAATTTTTTCTTTATTCTTTAGTTGTGAAGTAAATATTGCCTCGGACATGTGAGTCGCTGAGATGCATAATCATCGATTGTTTTGAATGTTCTCTATGAATTGCCAGGCCTGTGTGTTTGATTGCAATGTACAGAAACGCTAAAAAGCTGCTCAAACTCTTTGTACTCCTTCTGTTCCTTTTTAGTTCGCACATTGTGAAAGTGCATACTTTTTTGTATAAGATTGGTCAAAGTAGAGATACTTTGACTGCTGACAAAATTTGTATGCAGACTAGAAAGGACTGGAGGGAGTACATGTGAAACTGCTGCAAACGTGGTGAGCACCCTGGGAATAATGCTAGTACGTATTGTTTTGCATGTTCATCCAATGCCAGTGATACAGGAATTTGAACTAATCGAAATAAATTCATTCATACATGGTCGAATTTCATATAAACATGCCGGATTTCATTACATTTCATACATTCTTCAACTAAAAAGGGGTGTTTGTGGCCGCATGCATCTCCCAGATGCAGAGGTCGGGGGTCATCCTCCTTTTCTAAAAACAAAAAACTAAAAAGGGGTGCGTTGGAGGTATAATTAATTAACCGAAGCTACCCACATGTGTCCCGCTGAGCCAAACAGAGGCTTCAGTGAGTTAACTGCAGGTGCAGTTGCGTAACTGACATGTGGCCTGTTGGGCCCACATGTCAGTCAGCCAACTACACCAGCAGTTAAGTAGAAGCAGCGTTCTTCTCCAGCACAGCTCTCCAACTCCACGTCGCCGCCAAGAAGCTAACTGGCCGTCAATGGTCAACCCCCCTAGCTTGGCTTCAACCGGAGGGTAGCAGTGGTGGCCTTACTTGGACCTGAGCAGCGGCGACCTACCGTGTTCTACTCTTCCTCGTTTTCTGTGTGGCGCGGCCTCGTTGGCAGCGCGGCGGGGCCTCGGCAGAGCCGGCGATGTCCTCTGTCTCGTTGTCGGCGGGCGGCACCTCAGTGGAGCGGTGGAACTCCTCCCCCATGTTGCCGGTAGGGTGGGGCCTTGGCTGAGCCAGCGATGTCCTCTGCCTTGTTGTTGGCGGGGCGGGGCCTCGGCAGAGCCGGCGGTGTCCTCTGCCTCGTTGTTGGCGCCGCGGGGCCTCGACGGAGCAGGGCGTCATTGACACCAGCGGAGCGGGGACTCGTCGGTTCCGGCATTGTCCTCTGCCTCGTCCTCGGTCTCGCCAAATAGCGCCTCGCCCGCTTCATCGCCCTCTTTGCTAGCCTCTTTGTAGGCGGCCGCAGCCTCCGCCACCCGCATGCGGTACCGCCAGCGATCGAGGCAGCCCTTGTGGGCGGAGCAGTACGAGTCGAGCGGCGCCTCCTACTCTGCCCGCTCCGCGGTGATCTGCTCCTCCGCCTGCAGGTGCTCCTGGAGGAGATGGTTGTTGTAGGCGGCATCGGCCTGCGCCTCCCGGAACTGCTTCTCATGCATTTTCCTCACCCTGTCCATATATTGGGCACGGGCCTCGCCGATGGTCATGGTGCAATGCACCGGCAAGGATGGCGCGGAGGAGGGGGTTGGCGCCGGATCATCGACTACCATGTTCTCCATTGGACGTCGTCGTTCTCCGGCTGCCTGCCGGCCAGCCGGTCGGCAGCAATGGCTGCCATCTCCTTGTGGTCTGTCGTCCGCCCGTCCCAAAGAGCGCTGGAGCGCGAGGAAGCCATGGTGGGCAGTAGTGGTGTGGACAGGAGAAAGGGAACGGATGCGGATGCCTGCGGCTATGGCCGGCGCAGCAGTTTATATAGCAATGGTGGGCGGGCGGAGGGACGGACTTGTGGCGCCGGAGTAGTCGCCTCGGCAACCGCGTATCATTAATGTGTGCGGCAGATGGACGGACGGACGGCACTTGTGTTGTTTAAAGGCGGAGCAATCGCCTGCACCAGGAAGCGCGGCGGCCAGGGCTAATTGTTTCGGACGGAAAGCGCGCGCGGGCGAGGAGATGACTTTACTTGGATAGGATGACAACGGGGACCCACCAGGTCCATAGCCTCACGTACGCAAGTGCCTCCTTATTATATATATATAATTATAATTTATTTTGCTTCCTCCTGGTTTCCTGACATCACGGTCCCACACTATTGTCAACCTATGTACTCCCTCCTTTCCAGTTTATAGGGCTTATCTCAAAATTTTAGTTTTTCCATTTTATAAGGCTCAATTTGGTTGTTTTCCATCACATGTTCAGATTCCAAGGTGCATTAAATCATTGCATGCAAGTATTAAGAGAAAATTGACCAATGCATGTACTTTATGCATGCATGCATTGCAATTAATGCATTGATAAACATAATTTTTTTAGGATAACAAGAGCATTAATTAGGTGCTTTTGCAAAACTACAAAAAGTATTCCACCACTCGCCATCTATCTTGATTGGTGAGATTTTTGAATTGAGCATTATAAACCGGAAAGGAAGGAGTAGTCAATAAACGAGAGAATTGCACAAGAAGCGGCCGACAGCTGGGACCAAGCAGCTCGAGCAGTATTTGTGTTTTCGAGGTGTGAGCACTGCACAGTTTTTCGATGTTTACCCCAGATATTAATTTTTATCCTCTGAACAACAACGAAAGCATCGCTACAGGTATTAACTGGGCGGGCTGTGGCCCGTCTAGCCCAGGCCAGATATCCAGCCCAGATATTAATTTTTTTCAAGCTGAAAATGGCTAGCCCAACTATACTTTTTTTGAGGAATACCCAGGCAAGATCAAGTTGTTATTCTCCGCCCCGCTGGGCTGCAAAAATTTCCTAGGAGGGATGCATTAGGCTTAAGAAGAAAATGGGCTTTAAGAAATAATAAATGGGATGTAATTATAAAAATTGGGTAGTAACTATAAAAAAATGCACCAAACAGTGATTACTTTATACAATATTATTTTTGGAATATTGAAAATTTTAATTTCATTAATTGTTGCGAGCGCAATGATTCGTTGGATTTTTACGTAGTATAAATTTATATTGAAATTGTATTTAATCTGACTAGAAATTTCGAGATAAAAATATTCGGATCCCATCAAAATGTGGGAAATTTTATTGAATTCTGTTTTGAACGGTTGGTTGAAATGGGTTGTACTTTTAACAAACTGTAAATGGGCCGAAGTAAATTCCATTAGAATTCAAAAATGGGCTACGCATTCTTACAAATCTCAAATGGGCTATAAGTTCTCTGCCACACTCTTCTGGCCTTACTAAGTTGGCGCGTACCCTAAAAAATAGAGTTGACATGTATGCAAGGCTTTGTCAACTTATAGTCAACGCACGGTTCTAGCAGCAGTGGCCGTTGGATGTCCATCCAACGGATGTCGTGCTTCTTCTTCAATCTCGGATATTCTAGCTTCACCCGCCCAAAAAATGATTCCTGTCCCTGACATCTGGGGCGCACCGTTTCGAAAGCTGACCTATGGGCCTACTAAGTTGACGTACCAAGGGCTTTGTCAACTTAGTCAATATAAACGATTCTAGCTGCAGTGAACGTATGATGTCCATCCAACGGTCGTCGTGCTTCTTCAACCTCTCGTCTTCTTGCTCCAGCCGCCCAAAGCAGCGCCAGTCGTGCCGCCTGCTCCTACCTCCCGTGGCAGGCTGTGCTGCCACGGCGGCCTCACCCACACCCCCTGTTATTCTGCGGTGACGGCAGCGCAACTGAACCAGTGAACCCTCGTACTCCTCTCTGCGTGTGCATCCACTGCCGCGTCTTCCCCGGCTCCACGTCGTCCCCTCACCGTCATCCACCGCCGTGGTGCTCTTGGCGTGGCGTGGTCAACGTAGTCAAGGAACGACTTCCATCGGACGTGGACTGTACATGGAGAGGCTGACAACTGGGTCCACGGCAGCCGCAAGGAAGTGCCTCCTTATTACGCGCAAAATAATTATTCCTCCACCTGACAGTGGGGACCCACCAGACGGGCCACCGTATTTCGCGAAAAAATGATTCGCCCTGACTGCTGGGACCCATGAGCTACATCTTCGCACGCAAGGAAGTGCGTCTGAAAAAAAAATGATTTGCCCCCTGACTGCTGGGACCCACCAGCTACATCTTCGCACGCAAGGAAGTGCGTCCAAAAAAACCATTCGCCCCCCGACTACTGGGACCCACCAGCTACACCTTTGCATGCAAGGAAGTGCATCCGGGCAAAAAAAACGATTCGCCCCCCTGACTGCTGGGACCCAG
>NC_041393.1:75665983-75666841 GCF_002162155.2 Triticum dicoccoides
GCTGGGACCCAGCAGCTACACCTTCGCACGCAAGGAAGTGCGTCCGGGCAAAAAAACGATTCGCCCCCCTGACAGCTGGGACCCAGCAGCTACACCTTCGCACGCAAGGAAGTGCGTTCGGGCAAAAAAAACGATTCGCCCCCCTGACTGCTGGGACCCACCAGCTACATCTTCGCAGGCAAGGAAGTGCCTGACAGTCGGGACCCACCTGGTCAAAGCGTACGTAGCGTTGTCATCCTGGTCGCAAACGTGTACGTATATACTGGTCTATGTAGAGGCGCGCACGTGTCGTAGTAGAGGCGTGCACGTAGCACGTACACGTACGTACATCGGCCAGGGTGCAACAAAGAAAATACGGCCACGTATGTGTACATACGGGCGGGGTCTTGAACGCTTAGTCGCGCATACGTATGGCGAGGGCTCGTGTTCATGGGGAGGCAACGGAATGCTCGTGTTCATGGGGAGACAACGGAATGCGTCGTGTTCATGGGGAGGCAATGGAATGCGTCGTGTTCATCGGCAGGCAACGGAACGCGTGGGAGCCAACCGGCTTGGATGGAACAGGCGATGGAAACAAGGCCTGGCGTACAGCAGAACAGAGGAAACGGCCTTGTGTTCGACTGGCCACGTTCGGAACGGTGTCCTTTTGATCGGGAGGGGTGTGGCGTACCGCAAAACGGAGGAAACGGACCTCCTACGGTCGAAACGGGGGTCCTGTTGATCGGGAGGGGTGTGGCGTATCGCAAAATGGAGGAAACGGACCTCCTACGGTCGAAACTGGGGTCCTGTTGATCTGGAGGGGTGTGGCGTACTGCAAAACGGAGGAAGCGGACCTCCTACGATTGAAATGGGGGTCCT
>NC_041393.1:75667388-75696410 GCF_002162155.2 Triticum dicoccoides
GCCCCCGCAACGCTCACTGTTCATCCAATCGATCAGCTTCAGTTAGCAGCAGTAGCGAAGGAATCGCTCCATCGGGTTTAGTTAACAGCCATCGATCAATCGCTCGGATTCAATAACGCGTAGCCTGTAGTGCAATCGCCCGGGTTCAGTTAGAGCCCAACGCCTCGCTCGGGTTCAGTTAGAGCCAACGCCTCGCACGTGTACGAGAGAAACGCGCATCGCTCGGCCCCCGACCTCCTACCATAACCGGCAACTCCCCGAAATTCCCCCTCCCCCCTCGCTTCTACCACAGATTTTTCCGCCATGGACGGCCCAAAGAATGTCATGCAGCTGCGTCTCCGGCTCGCCCAGGACGAAAAGCCCATTTTCTGTCATGATTTTTTGTCATAGAAGTAGGAGCCCACCACATCTATGTGTTGGGGAACGTTGCATAAAATAAAAAATTTCCTACGTTCACCATGATCAATCTATGAGTTCATCTAGCAACGAGAGAGAGAGATGCATCTACATACCCTTGTAGATCGCGTGCAGAAGCGTTCAAGAGAACGTGGTTGAGGGAGTCGTTCTCGTCGTGATCCAAATCACCGGAGATCCTAGCGCCGAATGGACGGCACCTTCGAGTTCAACACACGTATGGTCAGCGTGACGTCTCCTCCTTCTTGATCCAGCAAGGGGGGAGGATAGGTTGATGAAGATCCAGCAGCACGACGGCGTGGTGGTGGATGCAGCAGGGTTCCGGCAGAGCTTCGCCGAGCTTCTGCGAGAGGAGGAGGTGTAGCAGGGAGGGGAGGGAGGCGCCAGGGTGTTCGGTGCGGCTGCCCTCCCACCCTCCTCTTTATATAGGGACCCCAGGGGGGCTCCGGCACTAGAGATGGGATCTCTAGGGGGGCGGCGGCCAAGGGGGTGGAGTGCCCCCCAAGGCAAGTGGAGGCGCCCCCTCCCCTAGGGTTCCCAACCCTGGGCGCAGAGGGGGGGCCAGGGGGGCGCACCAGCCCACTAGGGGTTGGTTCCCCTCCCACTTCAGCCCACGGGGCCCTCCGGGATAGGTGGCCCCACCCGGTGGACCCCCGGGACCCTTCCGGTGGTCCCGATACAATACCGGTGGACCCCGAAACTTTCCTGATGCCGAAACTCGACTTCCATATATAATTCTTTACCTCCGGACCATTCCGGAACTCCTCGTGACGTCCGGGATCTCATCCGGGACTCCGAACAACTTTCGGTTTGCTGCATACTCTTATTCATACAACCCTAGCGTCACCGAACCTTAAGTGTGTAGACCCTACGGGTTCGGGAGACATGCAGACATGACCGAGATGGCTCTCCGGTCAATAACCAACAGCGGGATCTGGATACCCATGTTGGATCCCACATACTCCTCGATGATCTCATCGGATGAACCACGATGTCGAGGATTTAAGCAACCCCGTATACAAATCCCTTTGTCAATCGGTACGTTACTTGCCCGAGATTCGATCATCGGTATCCCAATACCTCGTAAAATCTCGTTACCGGCAAGTCACTTTACTCGTACCATAATGCATGATCCCGTGACCAGACACTTGGTCACTTTGAGCTCATTATGATGATGCATTACCGAGTGGGCCCAGAGATACCTCTTCGTCATACGGAGTGACAAATCCCAGTCTCGATCCGTGTCAACCCAACAGACACTTTCGGAGATACCTGTAGTGCACCTTTATAGTCACCCAGTTACGTTGTGACATTTGGTACACCCAAAGCACTCCTACGGTATCCGGGAGTTACACGATCTCATGGTCTAAGGAAAAGATACTTGACATTGGAAAAGCTCTAGCAAACGAACTACACGATCTTTGTGCTATGCTTAGGATTGGGTCTTGTCCATCACATCATTCTCCTAATGATGTGATCCCGTTATCAATGACATCCAATGTCCATAGTCAGGAAACCATGACTATTTGTTGATCAACGAGCTAGTCAACTAGAGGCTTACTAGGGACATGTTGTGGTCTAAGTATTCACACGTGTATTACGATTTCTGGATAATACAATTATGCATGAATAAAAGACAATTATCATGAACAAGGAAATATAATAATAATCCTTTTATTATTGCCTCTAGGGCATATTTCCAACGGTCTCCCACTTGCACTAGAGTCAATAATCTAGTTACATTGTGATGAATCAAACACCCATAGAGTTCTGGTGTTGATCATGTTTTGCTCGCGGAAGAGGTTTAGTCAATGGATCTGCGACATTCAGATCCGTATGTACTTTGCAAATATCTATGTATCCATCTTGAACATTTTCACGGATGGAGTTGAAACGACGCTTGATGTGCCTGGTCTTCTTGTGAAACCTGGGCTCCTTGGCAAGGGTAATAGCTCCAGTCTTGTCACAGAAGAGAGTGATTGGCCCCGACGCATTGGGTATGACTCCTAGGTCGGTGATGAACTCCTTCATCCATATTGCTTCATGTGCTGCCTCCGAGGCTGCCATGTACTCCGCTTCACATGTAGATCCCGCCACGACGCTTTGCTTGCAACTGCACCAGCTTACTTCTCCATGATTCAACATATACACATATCCGGTTTGTGACTTAGAGTCATCCAGATCTGTGTCGAAGCTAGCGTCGACGTAACCCTTCACGACGAGCTCTTCGTCACCTCCATAAACGAGAAACATGTCCTTTGTCCTTTTCAGGTACTTCAGGATATTCTTGACCGCTGTCCAGTGTTCCTTGCCGGGATTACTTTGGTACCTTCCTACCAAACTTACGGCAAGGTTTACATCAGGTCTAGTACACAGCATGGCATACATAATAGATCCTATGGCCGAGGCATAGGGGATGACACTCATCTCTTCTTTATCTTTTGCCGTGGTCGGGCATTGAGCCGAGCTCAATCTCACACCTTGCAATACAGGCAAGAACCCTTTCTTGGACTGATCCATTTTGAACTTCTTCAAAATCTTATCAAGGTATGTGCTTTGTGAAAGACCTATGAGGCGTCTCGATCTGTCCCTATAGATCTTGATGCCTAATATGTAAGCAGCTTCTCCAAGGTCCTTCATTGAAAAACACTTATTCAAGTAGGCCTTAATGCTATCCAAAAGTTCTATATCATTTCCCATCAAAAGTATGTCATCTACATATAATATGAGAAATGCTACAGATCTCCCACTCACTTTCTTGTAAAGCAGGCTTGTCCATAAGTCTGCATAAACCCAAACGCTTTGATCATCTCATTAAAGCGAATGTTCCAACTCCGAGATGCTTGCACCAGCCCATAAATGGATCACTGGAGCTTGCACACCTTGTTAGCATTCTTAGGATCGACAAAACGTTCTGGCTGCATCATATACAGCTCTTCCTTAAGATAGCCGTTAAGGAATGCCGTTTTGACGTCCATCTGCCATATCTCATAATCATAGTATGCGACAATTGCTAACATGATTCGGACGGACTTCAGCTTTGCTACGGGAGAGAAAGTCTCATCGTAGTCAGTCCCTTGAACTTGCCGATAGCCCTTAGTGACAAGTCGAGCTTTATAGACGGTAACATTACCATCCGCGTCCCTCTTCTTCTTAAAGATCCATTTGTTTTCAATCGCTCGCCGATCATCGGGCAAGTCTGTCAAAGTCCATACTTTGTTTTCATACATGGATTCTATCTCGGATTGCATGGCTTCAAGCCATTTGTTGGAATCTGGGTCCGCCATCGCTTCTTCATAGTTCGAAGGTTCACCGTTCTCTAACAACATGATTTCCAGGACAGGGTTGCCATACCACTCTGGTCTGGAACGTGTCCTTGTGGACCTACGAAGTTCAGTAGCAACTTGATCCGAAGTACCTTGATCATCATCATTGATTTCCTCTCCAGTCGGCGTAGGCACCACAGAAACATTTTCCTGAGCTGCACTACTTTCCGGTTCAAGAGGTAGTACTTCATCGAGTTCTACTTTCCTTCCACTTACTCCTTTTGAGAGAAACTCTTTTTCCAGAAAGGATCCCTTCTTGGCAACAAAGATCTTGCCTTCGGATCTAAGGTAGAAGGTATACCCAATGGTTTCTTTAGGGTATCCTATGAAGACGCATTTTTCCGACTTGGGTTCGAGCTTTTCAGGTTGAAGTTTCTTGACATAAGCATCGCATCACCAAACTTTTAGAAACGATAGCTTAGGTTTCTTCCCAAACCATAATTCATACGGTGTCGTCTCAACGGATTTAGACGGTGCCCTATTTAGAGTGAATGTAGCTGTCTCTAGAGCGTATCCCCAAAATGATAGCGGTAAATCAGTAAGAGACATCATAGATCGCACCATATCCAATAGAGTGCCATTACGACGTTCGGACACACCGTTACGCTGAGGTGTTCCAGGCGGCGTGTGTTGTGAAACGATTCCACATTTTCTTAAGTGCGTACCAAATTCGTGACTTAAATATTCTCCTCCACGATCTGATCGTAAGAATTTTATTTTTCGGTCACGTTGATTCTCTACTTCATTCTGAAATTCCTTGAACTTTTCAAAGGTCTCAGACTTGTGTTTCATCAAGTAGACATACCCATATCTACTTAAGTCATCAGTGAGAGTGAGAACATAACGATATCCTCTGCGAGCCTCAATGCTCATTGGACCACACACATCAGTATGTATGGTTTCCAATAAGTTGGTTGCTCGCTCCATTGTTCCAGAGAACGGAGTCTTGGTCATTTTGCCCATGAGGCATGGTTCGCATGTGTCAAATGATTCATAATCGAGAGACTCTAAAAGTACATAAGCATGGAGCTTCTTCACGCGCTTGACACCAATGTGACCAAGGCGGTAGTGCCACAAGTATGTGGGACTATCGTTATCAACTTTACATCTTTTGGTATTCACACTATGAATATGTGTAACATTACGTTCGAAATTCATTAAGAATAAACCATTGACCATCGGGGCATGACCATAAAACATATCTCTCATATAAATAGAACAACCATTATTCTCGGATTTAAATGAGTAGCCATCTCGCATTAAACGAGATCCAGATACAATGTTCATGCTCAAACTTGGCACTAAATAACAATTATTGAGGTTTAAAACTAATCCCGTAGGTAAATGTAGAGCTAGCGTGCCGACGGAGATCACATCGACCTTGGAACCATTCTCGACGCGCATCGTCACCTCGTCCTTCGCCAGTCTTCGCTTATTCCGCAGCTCCTGCTGTGAGTTACAAATGTGAGCAACAGCACCGGTATCAAATACCCAGGAGTTGCTACGAGTACTGGTAAGGTACACATCAATTACATGTATATCAAATACACCTTTAGTGTTGCCGGCCTTCTTGCCCGCTAAGTATTTGCGGCAGTTCCGCTTCCAGTGACCCTTCCCTTTGCAATAAAAGCACTTAGTCACAGGCTTGGGTCCATTCTTTGACTTCTTCCTGGCAACTGGCTTTCCGGGCGCGGCAACATCTTTGTCGTCCTTCTTGAAGTTCTTCTTACCCTTTCCCTTCTTGAACTTGGTGGTTTTATTGACCATCAACACTTGATGTTCTTTCTTGATTTCTACCTCTGCTGACTTCACCATTGAAAATACTTCAGGAATAGTTTTCACCATCCCCTGCATATTGTAGTTCATCACAAAGCTCTTGTAGGTCGGTGGGAGCGACTGAAGGATTCTGTCAATGACCGCCTCATCCGGGAGGTTAATGTCCAGCTGGGACAGGCGGTTGTGCAACCCAGACATTTTGAGTATGTGCTCACTGACAGAACTATTTTCCTCCATCTTACAACTATAGAACTTGTCGGAGACCTCATATCTCTCGACCCGGGCATGAGCTTGGAAAACCATTTTCAGCTCCTCGAACATCTCATATGCTCCGTGTTGCTCAAAACGCTTTTGGAGCCCCGGTTCTAAGTTGTAAAGCATGCCGCACTGAACGAGGGAGTAATCATTAGCACGTGACTGCCAAGCGTTCATAACGTCTTGGTTCTCTGGGGTGGGTGCTTCACCTAGCGGTCCTTCTAGGACATATGCTTTCTTGGCAGCTATGAGGATGATCCTCAGGTTCCGGACCCAGTCCGTATAGTTGCTGCCATCATCTTTCAGCTTGGTTTTCTCTAGGAGCGCGTTGAAGTTCATGTTGACATGAGCGTTGGCCATTTGATCTACAAGACATAGTTTGCAAAGATTTTAGACTAAGTTCACGATAATTAAGTTCATCTAATTAAATTATTTAATGAACTCCCACTCAGATTTGATATCCCTCTAGTCATCTAAGTGTTACATGATCCGAGTCGACTAGGCCGTGTCCGATCATCACGTGAGACGGACTAGTCATCATCGGTGAACATCTCCATGTTGATCGTATCTTCCATACAACTCATGTTCGAACTTTCGGTCTCTGTGTTCCGAGGCCATGTATGTACATGCTAGGCTCGTCAAGTTAACCCTAAGTGTTTTTGCATGTGTAAAACTGTCTTACACCCGTTGTATGTGAACGTAAGGATCTATCACACCCGATCATCACGTGGTGCTTCAAAACACGAACTTTAGCAACGGCACACAGTTAGCGGGAACACTTTCTTGAAATTATTATAAGGGATCATCTTATTTACTACCGTCGTTCTAAGTAAAAAGATGCATAAACATAATAAACATCACATGTAATTATATAGTAGTGACATGATATGGCCAATATCATATAGCTCCATTGATCTCCATCTTCAGGGCTCCATGATCGTCTTCGTCACCAGCATGACACCATGATCTCCATCATCATGATCTCCATCATCGTGTCTCCATGAAGTTGCTCGCCAACTATTACTTCTACTACTATGGCGAACGGTTAGCAATAAAGTAAAGTAATTACATGGCGTTAAATCATTGACACGCAGGTCATACAATAATTAAGACAACTCCTATGGCTCCTGCCAGTTGTCATAATCATCGACATGCAAGTCGTGATTCCTATTACAAGAACATGATCTCATACATCACAATATA
The DNA here is from genome assembly GCF_002162155.2 of Triticum dicoccoides. Classification (NCBI taxonomy): domain Eukaryota; kingdom Viridiplantae; phylum Streptophyta; class Magnoliopsida; order Poales; family Poaceae; genus Triticum; species Triticum dicoccoides. Next base: position 75,674,363 of record NC_041393.1, read on the forward strand.
TCATTCATCATTCATCACAACTTTTGGCCATATCACATCACATAGCAATTGCTGCAAAAACAAGTTAGACGTCCTCTAATTGTTGTTGCATCTTTTACGTGGCTGCAATTGGGTTCTAGCAAGAACGTTTTCTTACCTACGAATAACCACAACGTGATTTTGTCAACTTCTATTTACCCTTCATAAGGACCCTTTTCATCGAATCCGCTCCAACTAAAGTGGGAGAGACAGACACCAGCTAGCCACCTTATGCAACTAGTGCATGTCAGTCGGTGGAACCTGTCTCACGTAAGCGTACGTGTAAGGTCGGTCTGGGCCGCTTCATCCCACAATACCGCTGAAGCAAAATAAGACTAGTAGTGGCAAGCAAGTTGACAAGATCTTCGCCCACAACAGATTTGTGTTCTACTCGTGCAATAGAGAACTACGCATAGACCTAGCTCATGATGCCACTGTTGGGGAACGTTGCATAAAATAAAAAAATTCCTACGTTCACCAAGATCAATCTATGAGTTCATCTAGCAACGAGAGAGAGAGATGCATCTACATACCCTTGTAGATCGTGTGCGGAAGCGTTCAAGAGAACGGGGTTGAGGGAATCATTCTCGTCGTGATCCAAATCACCGGAGATCCTAGCGCCGAACGGACGGCACCTCCGCGTTCAACACACGTATGGTCAGCGTGACGTCTCCTCCTTCTTGATCCAGCAAGGGGGGAGGATAGGTTGATGAAGATCCAGCAGCACGACGGCGTGGTGGTGGATGCAGCAGGGTTTCGGCAGAGCTTCGCCGAGCTTCTGCGAGAGGAGGAGGTGTAGGGAGGGGAGGGAGGAGCCAGGGTGTTGGGTGCGGCTGCCCTCCCATCCCTCCTCTTTATATAGGGACCCCAGGGGGGGCGCCGGCCCTAGAGATGGGATCTCTAGGGGGGCGGCGGCCAAGGGGGGTGGAGTGCCCCCCAAGGCAAGTGGAGGCGCCCCCTCCCCAAGGGTTCCCAATCCTATGCGCAGAGGGGGGCCCAGGAGGGGCGCACCAGCCCACTAGGGGCTGGTTCCCCTCCCACTTCAGCCCACGGGGCCCTCCGGGATAGGTGGCCCCACCCGGTGGACCCCCGGGACCCTTCCGGTGGTCCCGGTACAATACCGGTGGACCCCGAAACTTTCCCGATGGCCGAAACTCGACTTCCCATATATAATTCTTTACCTCCGGACCATTCCGGAACTCCTCGTGACGTCCTGGATCTCATCCGGGACTCCGAACAACTTTCGGTTTGCTGCATACTCATATTCATACAACCCTAGCGTCACCGAACCTTAAGTGTGTAGACCCTACGGGTTCGGGAGACATGCAGACATGACCGAGACGGCTCTCCGGTCAATAACCAACAGCGGGATCTGGATACCCATGTTGATTCCCACATACTCCTCGATCATCTCATCGGATGAACCACGATGTTGAGGATTTAAGCAACCCCGTATACAATTCCCTTTGTCAATCGGTACGTTACTTGCCCGAGATTCGATCGTCGGTATCCCAATACCTCGTTCAATCTTGTTACCGGCAAGACACTTTACTCGTACCATAATGCATGATCCCGTGACCAGACACTTGGTCACTTTGAGCTCATTATGATGATGCATTATCGAGTGGGCCCAGAGATACCTCTTCGTCATATGGAGTGACAAATCCCAGTCTCGATCCGTGTCAACCCAACACACACTTTCGGAGATACCTGTAGTGCACCTTTATAGTCACCCAGTTACATTGTGATGTTTGGTACACCCAAAGCACTCCTACGGTATCCGGGAGTTACACGATCCAATGGTCTAAGGAAAAGATACTTGACATTGGAAAAGCTCTAGCAAACGAACTACACGATCTTTGTGCTATGCTTAGGATTGGGTCTTGTCCATCACATCATTCTCCTAATGATGTGATCCCGTTATCAATGACATCCAATGTCCATAGTCAGGAAACCATGACTATCTGTTGATCAACGAGCTAGTCAACTAGAGGCTTACTAGGGACATGTTGTGGTCTAAGTATTCACACGTGTATTACAATTTCCGGATAATACAATTATAGCATGAATAAAAGAAAATTATCATGAACAAGGAAATATAATAATAATCCTTTTATTATTGCCTCTAGGGCATATTTCCAACACTATGATGATACCGGGTTTTGTCACAATTATCATCAAAGAAGTGTCATATGTATGACAGAAAAAAAATTCGTTCGGCCCAAAATGTCACGGATGTGTCTTTTTTTTGTAGTGGATGCTTCGGATGGTGTGGATACCAATTGGTATATGGACACGGGTGAAACAAATCACATCACTAGAGAGTTGGACAAACTAACCATGCATGAGAACTATCGTGGGCATGATCAAGTTTACACCGCAAATGGTGCAGGTATGGAAATCAGTCATATTGGTCAATCACTTATGAGAATCCCGCCAAAAAATCTTGAGATAAATGAATTTCTGCATTCTCCTAATGCTTCCAAAAATTTGCTATATGTTCATAGAATATCCCTTAATAACAATGTCTTTCTTGAGTCTCACCCATTCTTCTTGATCAAGGATCAGGTCACGAAGAAAATTCTTCATAGATAAATATGTGTGGTAGGGCTCTATAAATTGCTTCCTCAATACTGTCAATACAATAAACAAGTGTATGGTGCCATCGAGCTCTTTGCTTAAAGGTGGCACAATCGCTAAGGTCATCCATCTTTTTCTATTGTTCATCAAATTCTTAGTAGGAATAAACTACTACTTGTCGGGGAGAGAAACTCAGAAACTATTTGTGATTCATGTAAAAATGCGAAAGTTCACCAATTACCTTATCCTGACTCTACTAGTATGTCTACCAAGCCATTGCAACTTTTTTTCTAATGTCTGGGGCCCTGCATCAACTTGTGTTGGTAGACACTCTTACTATGTGAGTTTTATTGATGACTTTAGCACTTGTTTAATGCAAATTTGATAGCAAAATCATTGCCATGCAATTAGACTGGGGTGGTGAGTATGAGAAACTCAATTCTTTTTTTAAAAAGATCGGCATTTCTCACCAAGTCTCTTGTCCACATGCACATCAACAAAATGGGTTAGCTGAACGTAAACATAGACACATCATTGAAGTTGGGTTAGCTATTTTAGCTTCAGCCTCCCCATGCCACACAAATTCTGGGATGGAGTTTTCTTATTGCCGTTCATCTTATCAATATGTGGCCTAGTCTCACTATCTCCAATGAAACTTCTACTGAACGTATTTTGGATGCCACACCATATTATACCACTCTTCGAGTCTTTTTGTTATGCATGTTGGGCAACCTTCATCCCTATACTAATCACAAGCTAATGTTGTGCTCTAAGCAATGTGTATTTCTTGGATATAGTGCTCAAGACAAAGGTGTCAAATGCCTTGACGTCTCTTCTGGTCGTGTTATATTTCACATGATGTTATTTTTTATAGAACATAATTCCCTTTTGCAAAACTTCATTCCAATGCCGGTGCTCTCCTTAGGAAAGAAATACTTCTTTTTCCTACCCATCTCTCTGGAGTCGATCAAGTGGGTAAGGATAATAGTGATGATCCTTTATTAACTAATGTTTCTCCTACTATTTCACCCGTGTTTGATGGTACAGGAAGCAACAGTGAAGGAAATGGTATGTCAAATGATGCAATTCTGCAAAAACCGCTATCTAGGACGATTTTGTATGGCACCTACCACTAATCTGGCGAGATCCTCCTCTGGATCGGCGCGCCAAACTACGTTAGACCCGACCGAATCTTCCTCGGGATCTCCAATGTGTCAGGTGGACCGCAGCAGCCCACCTTCCCCTGCTCCGCGTCGCTCTCCACCCGCCGTGAGGTGGCCTATCGCTAAGTTCGACCCCGCGAGCGCGTCCCACCAATCGAAGCCTAGGGACACTCCAACCACGCAGTTCGGGACAATCCCGCGCGTCAACACCTGTCAGGAGTTACGTCCCGCTGACCCCCGTGCCAGGAGGGCCCGGTGCGGGCTCTGAGGCAGCTTCAGTTCCCTCGCCTGGATCATCTATGCCCGGTTCCTCCACGTCTTTGCCAACCCAGGTTGAACCTACTGCAGCCAATCTAGTGGCTTCGTCTCGGCCTGGTATCTTAGAATCGGGTGGATCACATGCACACCCGGACAACGAGGCTCCTGGATCTTCTGTGCTCGCGCTGTGGCCACCCCCAACTTGCCTCCAAACGGGAAAAATCCAGCCTGTAAATTATAAAACAAAATATGTTCTTGTTTTTTTTGCTGACAAAGGTGAACCACGTACTATTCATGATGCTCTTGCGGGTCCTAAGTGGAAGCAAGCTATGGTTGATGTATTTCATGCTCTTCAGAAAAATCATATGTGGCATCTTGTTCCTCACCGTTCAGGTAAAAATGTGATTGATAGCAAATGGGTGTTTCACATAAAAAGAAAGTCAGGTGGTACCATTAATCGCAATAAAACACGGCTTGTTGCAAAATGGTTCAAGCAGAGGTATGGACTAGATTATGAGGATATATTTATTCCGGTTGTTAAAGCTGCCACCATTCGTCTTGTTTTCTTTATTGTTGTGTCCATAGGATGGAGTCTAAGATAGCTAGATGTGTAGAATGCGTTTCTTCATGGTGTTTTGAAAGCGGAAGTGTACATGAAGCAACCTCCTGGTTTTGAGAACCCTGACAAGCCCTTTCATATATGCAGGCTTGATAAGTCTCTTTATGGACTACAACAAGCCACCGAGCATGGTACTCTCGCTTGAGCATGAAATCACAAGGACTTGGTTTTCTTCGCTCCAAGTCTGACACATCCTTGTTCATTTATAATAACTCCAACACAGTCATTTTCTTGCTTACTTATGTGGATGACACCATTGTTACTAGTTCATCAAATGAGGCAATCACCGCTCTTTTTGTATAATTTGCATTCTGAATTTGCTCTCATGGATCTTGGGGACTTGCATTAAATTTCTTTCTCGGCATTGAGTTAAAAAGGAATAAAGAAGGTGGTCTTCATCTTTCTCAAGAAAATATGCAACTCATCTTTTGAGAAAGGCATGGTGGCAGGGATGTAAACCCTCTCTAACACCACTTTCTAGCTAAGAAAGATTGTCTCTTATAGAGGGTGATCTCTTGAATCAAGAGGATGGGCCCCAAGTACAGAAGCTTGGTAGGTGCTCTTCAGTACTTGACACTTACTAGGCCTAATATCTCCTTTGCGGTAAATAAAGTATGTCAGTGTTTTCATGCCACCACTATAGCTCATTTGACTACTGCTAAATGCATACTGAGATACATGAAGCATACTTTGGGTGTTGACCTCACATTCAGCGAGTCATCCTCTACTCTTATAAGTGCCTTTTCTGATTCTGACTGGGCACGATGTTTGGATGATAGGAGATCAACAGGTGGTTTTGCAGTTTTCTTTGGACCTAACTTGATCTCATTTTGTGCAAAGAAACAGGCAACAGTGTCATGATCCAGTACCGAGGCAGAATACAAAACTTTGGCAAATGCAACAGTCAAAATCACATGGGTTAAATCTATGCTCAAGGAGCATGGCATATGTTCCACAAAAACTCCATATATGTGGTGTGACAATCTTGGTGCTACATATCTATCTGCTAATTTATTTTTCATGTAAGAACTAAGCATATAGAGATTGAGTATCATTTTGTGTGGGGAAAAGTTGCTAGCAAGGAGTTGGACATTCGTTTTGTTTCCTCTAAAGATCAAGTTGCGGATGGCTTCACAAAAGCTTTGTCCACAAGACCATTTGAAGAACTCAAGCGAAATCTAAACTTGCAAAGTTTAGATTAAGGGAGGGTGTTAAACGTTGTTATGATGTTCAGGTCTTGTACACACGATCGTGATAGGAGACCTGATCGTGTCATGTCTTGAGGTTTACGTATAGGATATATAGTAGTTAGAGAGATGTGCTCCATTTAAATCTCTTTCTCTCATCTATCTAGATTCCCTATTGTAATCTCCTTGGGTCTTCTCAACGACCTGTGTAACACCTCGAGGGAATACCTCTCACTGTCAATATAACGCACACGGCCCTCTCTGTCAAGGGTTGAGACGCTTCATCAGAATCTTACACGTCAGACACTATTTTGTTGTTCCACGTTTCCACTAACGTCAAAGAGTAGCGTGTCCTGTTGGATCCAGAGTAGCCCGACTTGTATGGGCAGAAGGTCGCTTTGGAGGCACTTAAGCTGCACTAGATGACCACTTGAGTGATGTGGACGTGAGAGACAACATTGTTGTATTCTTGTAATTCCTGATGCCTCCTATTCGTAACCTTGCAACTTCTACTATAGGCTACAACGCTGTGTGATAGCCAGATATTAGCCAGCATTATCAAAGCAAACGAATATATTAACTCGACACGAATGGAAACAGACCATGACAAGCAGCGTCCATACATCTTCCTTCGCTTCCAACTCGCACATGGGTTGTGTTATGAAGAAACAAGTAAGGAGCTAGGGTAGCAATGGCTTGCACTGAGCACCCACAACTAATTTTCCTCTGACGTCGATGGTGGGAAAAAGTACAGGCAGACCTAAGGGCATCTCCAGCCGCGTCCCCAACAGGCCCTTCCCAGGCGATTTTGCCGCGCCGGCGCCAAAAAAAGGCCCCAGTCGCGCCTCAGAAGTCCGTTTTTCGCCGGCTCGGGCCAAAACTGGTGCCGGTGGACCCAGGCCGAACCCGGCGCCCTGAAGGGCGCTTGAGGAGCCGGCACAAGCGAAAAAGGCGCGTGGACCCGCCCTAGAGGCGGCCCGAGGGCCTTTTACCGCCGTTTCTTGACGTTTTTCCCTCGCATCTCTCCCGCTCGCTCGCCTTCCTCCCGCCATTCTCTCCCTTTCTCCCGCCAAACCCCCTCTCGCTCGCCGCGAAGAAGTACGCCATGTCGGCGAAGAAGTACGCGGCCGCCGCGTCTCCCGGGTTCGCCACCCAGGACGAGGTAGTGGACCTCAGCGGCGACATCGAGGCCGAGCTCGGCTACGTCTACGGCGACGACGCGCAGGAACCCGAGGAGGAGGAGGAGGAGGAGCCGGCTCCTGTTCCGACGAAGGGGCGCCAGAAGAAGAAGAAGCGGGCGGCTAGGTCAGGCGAACCGCGCATCAAGTGGACATCCAAGAAGGAGGAATGCCTCGCCGAAGCATGGAAAGTCGCCCGCATATCTTCGTCCCCTACGCCCGCCGCCCGCCAACTGTTCGTCCCTCCGCCCAGCTACTGCGTATGTTCGCCATGTATCGGGGCGACAACCAAGACGCCGACTTCAAGCACCTCCACATCTACAAGCGCATTGACAAGTGCGAGAAGTGGGCGGAAATCCGACGTGCCATCGACAAGGCCAAGGAGACATACAAGCCAGACGCGACGACTCCGGGCGCGTCAGACGGGCAGCCGGACGGCCACAAATTGGCAAAGAAGAGGAAAGCGCCGACGCGGCAACCGCGCAAGTGCGGGAGTCCATCGAGCATTGCCTCGCCGACGCCCAGGCCCGGGCCGTCCTACGCGAAGAGAAGACCGAGGTGCGGTGGTCGTCGCTAATGAAGAACAACGCCATCAAGCTCGACCTGCTCCGGACGAACGTCGCCGCGAAGAAGAGGAACACCGACAAGGCTTTTCTGATGGGCGGGGCGGACATGCTCCAGAGCAACGACGAGAAGCTCAAGGCGTGGTACCTGGTGCAGCGCGGCCTCATCCTGAACGAGCTGACGACGGCAACGCCGACGACGCCGACGACGCCGACAACCACACGGACGCCAAGCCCGAACGACGCCTCTACATCGCCGCCCAGCAGTGCCGAAGCCGCGCCGACGCAGCCCAGCACCGAAGGAGCTCCACACCGACGAGCCCGTGCACGCCGACTCCGTCAACGCCTGGAGCCGACCCCGTCGAGTGAATCGTTGCGCACGCGAACTTGCGGCGGCGGCGCTCTGTTTTTTGTAACGCCAGACTACGTCCGATCGCCGGATTTGCGGCGTCTTTTGAGAGCGGAAACGACCAAGTTTAAATTTCCCGCATCCTGGGGCCGCCGAGAAGTTAACGTGACTGGGAGCTAGGTCGCCCCCAGGGACCGAACTAGCGCCGACACGCCCCCAGGCCGCTCTATTTAGGCGCCCTGAGGGGCCGAACGGCTGGAGATGCCCTAACTAGCTAGTTGTATCCAAGGACACTGATATGTAGGTCCATAAAACGACTACTATTAAATCAAGGACACGGTTGCTCAGAGAATTCCAATTTTCTCAAATCTGCGCATGTTTGCAACATCTAATGAGTTGCGACAAAAAAACTAGAAATTGGGAAATAGAGGTTCAGCTAAATGCTGGGACGACTCACTAAGTGATCATTTATAACAAGACCCGCCATTTAGCTAGTGGATTTTCCTAAGAAGGCCATTTTTTTAACCATAAATAGGCAAGGCTGCCCTCCTTGTTCCTTTAGGATTGCAGACAATATGCCAAACTTCACAAGTATATATATAATTTAGTTCGGGATTGTCACTCTTCCAAAAAAATATTGACCGGCAAAATCAAAAATGTTTGGGCATGTCTATCAAAATCTCGAAGAAAGACAAGGCATAATGGAGAATACCAAAAGTATTCGATTGATTCACGCTGCTTTCCAGCAGCTGAACCTTTTTATTATTCTACCCCTACCTCCCCATTCAGCATACCTTAATTTTGTAGGTAATTTAAAGGGAAATTGTTGACATTTGAGCCTGAACAACTGATCTTTCTTTATTTGAAAATTGACAGCTAATCTAGCTTCCTCGTTAATCCACATCATCTTCACATATTTAAATGGTTGTATCCACTATGTGTATAGTTAAATTCGCCAAATTTGAATCACACCAAGCACATGATTAGTGAGGTAGTAGCCGCTTGTTTAAACTTTGTCCCACTCTTATGAAAATCTTGAACTAACATCTAGAAGACAAATAGGCCTATATTGTTGAATTTTGGTCACCACCAGAACTTTAGTGATTGTGATTACCTCAAAATTGAAATTGTATAAAAGAAGTACAACCTTGTGAAAATCCGCTAAAACTGCGAGAAGGTCACCTTTTGTTGGCTTTTGATTGTTGCTAGACCAAATCCACCGAAGCAACCCGTACGTGCAAGCTAGCTAGACAAGCAAGCACACAGGCACCTTAATCGATGACCAGTAGCCACCGTAGATTAGCACACGTACACGTACGTGAAAGCTAGCTTCAACTCAACTTGGCGAACTCAACAGGAAACGGATCGGTAGACTTATTTGATGGCTAAAGGCCCGTGTCGAGCCTTTGCTTTGTATTGCTTTTCTGATCGGTGCAGATTACAGGGGGTATACGTGAGTATATATAGCATCTAGGACTAGCAATCTAACCTACTCGGCTAGGAGTTCTAATCCTACTACTACTATATGTGCCTGATTAGTGTCCGACTAGGACACGCTATTACATCGTCATGTTTATTCCTACATTCACCCTCTAAACATGACGTCCTTATGCAACCGGGATCCCAAATGCGATGACTACTACTCGTACGAAAAATCCTTGGCATTGCTTTTGCCGTTCTTCGTAGCATTTCAGGGATCGTCTTTGCTGTCGTCGGCTCGTTTGAAGCTTGATGCCAACGCTGCTTCTTGGTCGCGTTTTCAACCTTCACCTGTTCTTCGGTGCTTGGTAGACTGTCATTTGGTTCGTCGAGGGGTCTTTTGAACCCGAGTGAGACCAATCTTTGGTCTAACTTTGAGTTCCAAGCTCTCGGCGCTTGCTTCAATCCGTAAAGTGCCTTCTTGAGCTTGTAAACTTTCTCTTCTTCGTATTTCTTCTCGTAGCTGAGGGGTTGTTTCACGTACACTTCTTCTTCGAGGTCTCCGTTGAGGAAAGCGGATTTCACATCCATATGATGAACCTTCCAATCCTCTTGTGCTGCCAAACCTAGGAACACTCTCACTGTCTCGATTCGAGCAACCGGTGCAAACACCTCCTCATAGTCAACTCCTTGACGTTGTACGCAACCCTTTACGACGAGTCTTGCCTTTTACTTCACAATGGCACCCTTCGTGTTCTTCTTCAACTTGTAAACCCACTTCAAACCTATGGCCTTTTGGTTCGGATGTCGGGTTACCAAAGTCCACGTGCCATTGCTCTCGACCGCCTTCATCTCCTCATCCATGGCGTGCATCCAACTTGAACTTTTGCTCGCCTCTACGAAGTTCGCTGGCTTCTCAACTCCGAGTAAACACAAATCAGAGCACTCGAGTGTAACTGGCTTTGCGTACTTGTAGAATTTCTTGAGGGGCTTGTAGCGACGAGGCCCGGAAGAATCCGTCGTGGCTTGCGAAGGAGGCGACACAAATTGTGTCGGCATCGATGCACTTGAGGAATACGGTTGAGTCTCGGGCGTGGTAGATGCCGGGTCGTTGGCATCCTCGTTGTCGGCGTAGTCGCCGTGACCATGACCATCATCTTGATTGTCATCGTCACTATGCGCCTCATTGTCGAGATCTCCGCCAGTGTCGTGCGCGTCATTGTCGCTATCACCTCGCGACCCGTGCGCGTCGTCGTCGGTGTCGGCACCATGGTGATCGCTGCCATTGCGGTCACCTTGGTTGTGCGTCTTGCCAACCACCTGGACATCCTCCCCTACATCTTCATCAGTTGGAAATTCAACAGTGAATATGTTATCGTTTGGAGCATCGTCGGCTGCTGCGCTCCAATTCCACGCTTGGTTTTCTTCAAACACGACGTCACGTGAAATCCGTAGACGCTTGGTTTGTGGATCGTAGAAGCGGTATGCCTTGGTGCCGGAACTCCTCTCGTATCCGATGAACACCATCTTGGTGCTGCGATCGGCAAGCTTTGAGAGATGCGGCTTCGTCGTCTTCACATGCACCACACACCCAAACGTCCGTAGATGAGACACATTCGGCTTTCGTCCGTAAATTGCTTCATACGGAGTCTTGCCGATTACCGCCTTTGTTGGAGCCCGGTTGAGAAGATAGACCGCCGTCGAGACAGCTTCTCCCCAAAAAGTCCCCGGCAAATTCTTGCTCTTGAGTAAACTTCTCGCCATGTCAACGACGGTTCGATTGCGCCTTTCAACAACACCGTTCTGCTGTGGCGCATAAGGTGCTGTGAGGAACCTTTTTATGCCAATCTTCTCACAGTAGTCATTGAACTCGTTTGACGTAAACTCTCCGCCGCGATCTGTCCGTAGAGCGCGAACCTTCAACTTGTGTTCCATCTTCGTTGCAGCCTTCAGCTTCTTGAACGCTTCAAACGCCTCATCTTTAGATCGTAGGAGAACGACCCACATGTATCTCGAGTAGTCATCTACCACAAGGAAGAAGTACTTCTTTCCTCCGTGAGTTGCTGGGGTGATAGGGCCACATAGATCACCATGGAGCAGCTCGAGTGCATCACTTGCGCGATAGGTAGACTGAGCAGGGAACGGCCTGCGGTGCTGTTTTCCAACCAAGCACCCGTCACATACTCGATCAACATGGTCGATAAATGGCATCCCAAATACCATCTCCATCTTTGACATCTTCTTCAAGGCGTAGAAGTTAACGTGTCCAAATCTAGCATGCCATAACCACGAATCATCATCACTCTTGGCGAGCCAACACTCCGGTTGAGTTTGATCAAGGTTGAGGATATAGAGCCTGTTCCGTGTGCGATTCACACGCGCTAGCACGTTTCAGAGGTTGTCGAAGATCGTCATCACTCCGTTCTTAATATCCACCTTGCATCCATTCTCATCAAGTTTCCCGACAGAGATGATGTTGTTGCGAAGCCGTGGGATGTAGTACACTCCGGTGAGTATGCGATGTTCTCCTGTGAGACCCTCGAAGAGGACAGAGCCTTTCCCGCAAATCTCCACATTTGAACCATCACCGAACTTGACCGAGCCTTGAACATCATATTCTAGCTCAAGGAACTTCTCCTTGCACCCCGTCATGTGGTTACTGGCACCCGTGTCGAGATACCACGACACGTTCTGGCTACCGGATAACTTTGGTGTTACTTTTTTCTCATGAAGTAGCACCTTCCGGTTTGGTTTTACAACCACCGTTTGGACGAGATCACAAACTTTGGCCATCAGAAGACCTGGACGTTCGTCTTCCTGCTTCGCCAAATTTGCCTTGATCTCCCGCTTGTTAGGCTCCGGACAATCCTTTGCAAAGTGACCCATCTCGTTGCAGTTATAGCACTTGACCTCGAACACATCCAAGTTCCGTGGCTTCCGCTCTTTAGATAGGTCCGCCTTACCACGACCTTGTGGCTTGCCTTTTCCTTTGCCTTCTTTGGTTTGTCCGCCGCGCTTCGCGTTGCTTGAGCCTTCGCCAATGTTGCGCCTTCCTTTGCTACTTGGGGACTCCCAATCTGCGCGTGAGTACATGAGTTGGTCACCACCTCCTCCTTTGCCTTTCCGACAACCACGAGCATTCTCTTCCCATGTCCGCAAGCGTCCGATCGCCTCCGTTATGGTCATGTCGTCGATGTCGTAAAGCTGCTCGAGCGTGCCGATGATGTACGTGAATTTATCAGTCACTGAACTGAAAAACTTCTCCACAATCTCGGTCTCCTCGAGCTTTGCACCAAGCGCGCGGATCTCTCCCATCAATGTAGTCAGACGCATGGCATAGTCATTCACCGATTCAGTTTCCTCCATCTGCAACTTGTGAAATTGGCGCTTCAGCACTTGTGCCCATTGTTGAGGAAATCGTTAACTGGTAGTTGCTCGGCTGGCTGGTGAGTAGGGGATTAATTGGCTAATCGGCAAGTTAATCGGACGATTTATCGGTTTATAGGCTACTCTGTGACCCTACGAGTAGGGATTAATCGGCAAGTTAACTGGTTAGTCGGATGAATTCTTGAATAGGGCTTGTGCCCGAGCCTTGGTGACGCGATCTTCTTCGATCCTCATCTCTTTGAGTGCGTTCCACGCCTCTCTTGCTGTCTCGAACTCCGCCAATGTCATCAGCACGGAATCTGGCACAGACTAGGCTATGGCGGCCATGGCACCTTCGTCGCACTGCTTGTCGACGTCGTCGTCCGTGATGGCCTCCCACACTCGAAGGGTTCGGAGAATGATCTTCATCTTCACCGTCCACACGCCGTAGTTGGCGACGGTGAGCATCGGGTACTGGATGGGGATGTTGCGATGCGCCAGTACGTTGGCGCCGCCCATTCCGCCACCACTGGTTGCTGACTTGCCGCCCTTCTTCACCTTGTCGCCGTTCTTGTTCGCCTTGGAACCGCTGTTGCCGGACTTGACCGACTCAGCGTCGCTGTCCATCATCGTAGATCATAGATCGTCGAGGCTCTAGATACCAATTGTTGGCTTTTGATCGTTGCTAGACCAAATCCACCGAAGCAACCTGTACGTGCAAGCTAGCTAGAGAAGCAAGCACACAGGCACCTTAATCGATGACCAGTAGCCACCGTAGATTAGCACACGTACACGTACGTGAAAGCTAGCTTCAACTCAACTTGGCGAACTCAATAGGAAACGGATCGGTAGACTTATTTGATGGCTAAAGGCCCGTGTCGAGCCTTTGCTTTGTATTGCTTTTCTGATCGGTGCAGATTACAGGGGTATACGTAAGTATATATAGCATCTAGGACTAGCAATCTAACCTACTCGGCTAGGAGTCCTAATCCTACTACTACTATATGTGCCTGATTAGTGTCCGACTAGGACACGCTATTACATCGTCATATTTATTCCTACACCTTTAATCAAATCCCAAAATGTATTGTAAGACTTGGCAGGAAAACCATCTGGACTCAGCTCCTTGTTATGCTCCATCTGAATGACCACTTGTCTTACCTCCTGTTCCGTGAACTCTGCCGATAAGACGACACTCTCATCACGGAGACCTGAAGTGTATCATCAACCCTGATCTCATCCTAGGAAATTTAGCTATCACCCTGAGATCCGAAAAGTTCCTGGTAATAAGAGTTCATGTTACCTTTCAACGCCTCCTCTCCGTCAATTAACAATGTAATATAAACATTAAAGTGATCAATGATGTCATCGATCTGTCCAATTCCTCCAGGTGGACTTCATTCTGAGCAGACGTACTTCCAACATATATTAGCAAACTCACAATGGAAAAACAAGAGATCTCTGCTTTCCAAAACCACATGGTCGCACTCTCAAAAGAAAAGAAAAACACATGGTCGCACATGGCACAAGTATTAGTAATGAAGAAAATTTTAGCTTGTAGGAGTTCTCTTGTATAGCATTACAATTAGTTAACCTTTTCTTGACAAATAGAAGTAGTTATTCATATAGGAGTCAAATGCACTGGCGGTACTTGAACTTGCGAAGAAAGCACGCTTTGGTCATTATACTTCAAAATACGGTCAATACGGTCACTCAATACATCTACACGTGATTGTACGGTCACTGTTCACCCGTATGCCACTCGTCGCCTCTCCATTTGACCGCTCCAAGGCGACAGCTGGCGCTCGCGGGGTTTTTTTGTAAATTAGCTCGCGGGGGGTTATTTCCATCCACCACCCTTTGCCGCCCATGCCAAATCCCTAGTTCGCCTGCCGCCGAGGCCGCCTGCTGCTTGCTGATTGCCGCCCCCCCCCCTACTGCTTGCCAGCGCCCTCCCCCTGCTGCACTCCGCCGCCCTCCACCTGTTGCTTGCCGCCGCCGTCCCCCTGCTGCTTGTCGCCGCCATCTGAAGCTCCGCCATGTCGACAAGCTCGGTCAGGTCATCGGTCGGCGGTCGTTCGGTGGTGGTGCCACTGATAAGATGCCCTACTTGCGGCACTCGTGTGAAGTTCTACCTCTCGAGCACGGACAAGCACGAGGGCTGGGTCTTCTACAAGTGTCCTATTGGTGTAAGTGGATCTTGCGATTTGTTAATTTTGGTAGATTTTTGTGGATCTTGCGATGATGATTTTTGGCGTGTGTTTGTTTCTTCTGATCTTCAGGACCATTTCTGGCATTGGGAGTTGGAATACGTTGCCTACTTGCTGGATAATCAGTTTTTGGTTGGCAATGCAGCCGTAGATGCATTAGGAGCTGCAGAGGACAGGAGGGAAGAACTGATGCGAGCAAGGAATCGAAGATATGCAGTTGGCTTTGAAGATGGAACTCATGGAAGAGTTGCATGTCAAATGAGCAATTGTCAAGCAGAAGCACTCGTAGGGTTAGCCAATCAAATCTTGGTGATGCTGAAGGCACTCTTGGCAGCTTTCATTATACTTGCAGTGGTTGTAGCTGTGTCTCTGATGAAGAATTGATGGATTTGATGCAGTTTGTAGTTGATGCAGTTGAACTGCTAGTATGAAGTGATGGAGTTGATGCAGTATGTAGTTTGTTAGCAGTTGAACTGGTAGTATGAAGTAATGCTTTTGCAGATGAACCGGTAGATGCAGTTTGTTTGCTGCTGTAGTTGATGTAGTGACAATCTTTTGCATTCTAAGTGATGCTTTTGTAATATGTAAGCATTTTACTCATGTTGTAATGCAAATGGAAGTTAATTTGGCATGTTGAAGCTGTTGTTGCTCTCATATGAAGATATCATGTTGATGTCATATCACTTTATGCTAGTTGATGTTGTCCAAGTTATCATGTTGTGCAAACTGTTGATGCAAGTTATCATGTTGAAGTTATCATGTTGGTGTCATATGTACATCATATTTGGCTTCTGTGTATATTTGGCTCCATATGTAGAGATCATCATATCATGTTGCTGTCATATCATTTTTATGCTATTTGATGTTGTTATCATCTTGTTGTACATTCCACCATTTGACCATCTGTGTACAAGTGCATTTAGGTAGAAAACATAGTGCATTCATATAAGTAGGGAGAAATCATAAGCATAACAGCAATCCATATCTGGGAAGTACCAACAAGTGCATTCAGTTACAAAATGATCAACAATTGATCAATACTCATGTGTACACATCAGTATGGATCAATTAAAACATTTCTCATCAGTCACATCCTACTACATGAGTACTCCTACTACATCATGCTTAAGAAGTAAAGGATGCTACACAGATCATCATCTGAATATGTCAAACATGGAAGTGCTTTTGGTCTTGCTGGGAAGCACAAGATCATCATCTGAATCAGGCTCTGGATCTGCAGGCCTCTTGCCTAGAGCAATACCTATCAGCCTCAATTCCTCCTTCCTAGCCTCAGCAGCAGCAACCCTGTCTGCTCTTTTTCTTGCTGCTGCAGCTTCTTTTTTTGCTCTCTTCTTGGCAGCAGCTTCCTCCTTTTGAGCCTTCTTCTCAGCTTGCTGCTTTGCTTTTTTCTCAGCGGCACAAGCTTTCTTGGTCTCCATAATGATCTGCCTTGTCTCTTCCCTAGCCTTCTTTGCTATTTCAGCTTCTTCTTTTCTCTTCTCTCTCTTCTGAGCTTGTGACTGCCTCTTCCTCCCTGCTTCCAGTGCTTTCTTCTCCTCTTGTTGATGTCTCTTCCTGGCAGCTTCCTCTGCTTTCTTTAGTTGTTCATCCCTTCTTGCTGCAAGAAGTGCTTGTTTCTTATCTTCCAGTTCTTTGTCTCTCTATCTCTCGAGGAGAAGCAATCTTTTGGCCAATTCACCTTGTTGGATTGTACTTGAGCTCCCATTGTTGCTTGTGTTACCTTGGGTTTCATTGAGCATGGCCCTGGCAGCAGATATGAAAGTTGATTCTGGTATAGGCCCTGTTGCAACCACTCTTGGCAGAGGCCTCTGGATGACAAATGTACATATTGCAGTTCAAAATAACAATTTTTATCAATGATATTATGATCAATTTCAGCAAACAAGGACATTTCCTTACATTCTGAACCATATGATCAACCATAAGATCTTCTATGACATGATTTTCTAGAGAGTTGTGCTCCTGTTGAAGTGCAAGTAATTATGAATCATATCTTTGCAATATTTCTGATTATCAACGGTGCAACAAAACCTACAGTACAACTCATCTTCAGGATCATGTGCTTGTGGCTCATGTGCTTATTTCTCATTTGCTTTAACAGGCACTTTCTTTTTTTGTTGCTTCTGCTTCTCTTTCAACTTTATGTCTTTAGGCTCATCCATATCCACATTATCAGCATATAGATCATCATCACCACCACTAATATCATAATCAGAGTCCACTATGGCCCCAGGATCAAAGTCAGAGTCATCTGAATCACTCTCATTTGTTTCCATTTCATTACTTGCTCCTCCAGATGAGTTGCACTGTTTGTTTTTTCTTTTGCAGTATCTTCCTCTACCACCTTCACCTTCAGCTTCAACATCATCACCACCACCATTTGGTGTAGGCTGAATCACACTTGGCTCCTCCACACTTATATCATCACTCACATAAGATGCTTTCCTTTTTGCAAACACAAACTTGCTTACACCATCATCTTCTGCATGCTCTGGAGGATAAACTACCTGTATAGGAATTGGGTGAGGCACATTTGCATCTTCAGGCTCAACATCAATATCTGCAATGTCTGGCTCATTTGGTTTACTCTTGCAAGGACTAAGCACTTCAGGTAGCTGCCTTATTGGGAAATTGACCACATCATCCTCTGTCAAGTTTGCATTCAAGCTGTCATCATGATCAAGGTACAAACTAAATGAGTAATGCCCTAGTGACACAAATGTTAGCATCTGATCTGTATCCCTATCACCTCTAATTTCTCTCAACCCATTCTTGTTGATTGACGGAATGGGAATGCAGTAATACACTTTCATCCTGCCTGTCATCTCCCATCCTATCTCTTCAACTAAGTTTTCAACCATGATTGGAGACCAAGTATCTGCATCTAATTCATCATACCACAGTTCATGACCATTCACATAGGAACGATTGCTACCTTGCCCAAGGAAATAACCACCATGGTTGAACTTAACTGAAAACTTCTTGGTGCGCTTATCTGCATACATCAAAATAGAGCAGAATAGAGTTTCAGAATTTCTGTTCTACCTAATCTGCAAGAAGTAGATGCAAGCAACCACCTTTGAGTATCACAATCACCTACACAACCAGCATCTTCAACATGCAGCAAAAGATAGCACATTTCATCACCAAATAAGCTACAAACAACCACATTCTCCAAACCCAAAAACCCTATACGCTGAAACCCCCAAATTGCGGTCGAAAACCCTAGGCAAATCTTGAACATACAGATGGGCATATCTGACTAACAAATCAAACCATCCACAATGTCAACCTCTAGATTTCTACCCTTCAGCTTACAGCGCAAGAACCATGGCGGGGCGAGTCGAGGGCTTACTGTAGGTGGGCGGCGGCGCACCATCGGGGCGACGCACAAGCGACATCCACTACACCACAACGCTGATGCAAGGACGGAATAACTGCCAGGAAAAGACACTTTAGAGGGCAGATAAACTGCCAGGACAGTGTTTCTCCCGGCAGATAGAACCGCCACGAGAACGGCTGCCGGGGATTACTTGTCCCGGCAGATAAACTTCTCCCGGCAGTTTGTTTGCCCTTGCCCATCTATTTGCCGGCAGTCCATTTTCTCCCGGTACATTGGTCAAGGGACATGCAACTGCAATTACCGGCACTTCTACCGGCACTTCTACTGCCAGCACAAGTATCTTTATCCCGCAGTTTTTGTGCCAGTACATTGATTTCACTAGCAAACTGATCTAGGCATCCCTAATGTAATATCCATTCATTTTATTCAAGCGATCATGACATACCACACAATTTATACATTCACTTCATCAATCAAAGTAATATATAGGCCTCATCAAAAACCTTAAAGTTGATTCAATAAACATATATAACAATCATATATAAGGAGGTTGTGCCACAAATGGAGAAGTACATATATGTTTCTAGATGTGCCACACAACCAAAATGAAGTAGTGCCACAAATGGAGAAGTACATATATTTCTAAATGTGCCACATAACCAAAATGGGCAGAGCAAGTCTCCAGGTTCAACAAGGCATATGACATTATCACCCCACCAACTTAATTACAGGTCTTCCAAATCTTCAACGGCTTGAAGGTATTTCAAGCGTCCGTCAACTTGTGTGCCTTTCGGAAACCTGCAATAGATTGCAAACTCAAAATGAAGCTCTTGTTTCAGATTTTTTAAGAGACAAATTAAAGATTTTGACATGTAGCAATTTAACTCATCGGCATAAATAAAACTCTTCTAAATGTGTTGCACTTCATCATCACAACAAGCAAAATCACATAATTAGATCAAGCAAGAATCATTTGCCCTCATACAAAGATTATCGATGGTAAAATTTGGCAGACCAAAAATTTGTACATAATTGATTTACACCGAACATACCAAGAGCTAATTCTAAGTAGACAAAGTAATACCTAGTGAATATAAGCAGGATTCCATGGCAAAACAATATGTCAAGTTACAACTTACTAGTGAAAGCTTTTTTTTATCAGCGGCATATAAGTGCTTTTGGGATTTAAGTGACATTTGTGGATGTAGGATAAGCTGATATTGCTTCCTGTTACTACTTCTAACATCGATATTGTTCCCTTCTAAAAAACACGACCACAAGTTAATATTCAGTGCAGAGTATATATTTTTACTTTGAGCAACCAATGTAAATATTCAATACAGAGTAATTTAGTTTTAAGGCAACCATTGACGGAGACCACAGGGAATCTGGAGAAAGCAATTGCTGGAGATTATAGCTATGGTGGCGTAAGGAGGCAGTTGAGAAAGCAAGATAAACATGATGCTAAATGTGAGGCCTTTGTTCTATGACATGTCCAAAACTCGATGTTCATGATTCTCAATATTTGTCATGCTACTTTCAAAATTTACGTAAATATTTCCTTTGCAAGAGTGCAGTTTTGTAGTGATCAAAAGCTCCCTGTATGCTCTATGTACATAGTTAAATAGGAGAACAATAGGGGGGAAACTATTACTCATCCCCTCAAACTGAGTTTTTGCCTAGGAAGCTGGCGATTGGTGATGAGTGATCAAGTTGAGGATTTGTGGTTATGGTATGTTGCCTAACAGGGCCTAAGTAAGCATATTATGCAAAAATATAGATCAATCAAGAAAAAGAATGACAGAATATCGATATAGAGAACTGTGTTTTACGATGCTGCTAATATTATTAAGCTGGACAAGTGAACATCAGATGGAAAACCGGACAAGTGAAAATAACATATAATAAATAGAGAATTGTGTTTTGCGAAGCTGCTAATATTATTAAGCAAAGAAAACGAGCTTGTCACCTAACCCAGACTAGCAGATGAACAAGATCAAAGACCTACCTATGAAGAAATTTTTACCAAATGAGCATTTTTCACCCAACTTGTTAGGCATACAAATAAGCCACCAATAGTTAATGCCATCACATCCAAATACTGTGCTTGTTACCTACGAACCATGAGGGTAGAATACAGAGAAAATAACGGGATAGAGTTCTCCATAGAACAAATGTACAGTACAGATAACCTAGAGCAGAAGATAAACAAGATCAGGGACCTACTCATAGAGAAAATTTTAGGAAATGAGCAAAGCATCGCTATCTAGATAGACTGCCATTCAAATCTGCATTTTATCACTTCCAATTTGATTCTACGAGGTAATACTAGCAGTAAGCTAACAGAGCAGGGTTCCGATGTGACAAGCAAAACTAAGAGGTCTGACTTGGCCAATATTTCCTGTTTCAATATTTTAAATCGCCTAACATCACAAACAAAGGTGCATGCAGTATAAGCAATGCATCTTATAAGCTTAGCTCTTTCTGAAGTGATCAATGCATCTTATAAGGTACTCCTTATAAGAAATAGTATTATCATGATTGAGAGGCTTTGAGTTCCTTCCAAATTTATCAAGATAACGATTGAATGGCAAACAACAAAGAAATAGTATCACATGGCGATAGCCAAGAGAAACATGTATATACCTCCTAGCTTGCTTGTGGTCACATTCCTGCTTTTGCCATGTATTTGTCTTCAACATCTCTAGTCGTTTTGGACCTAAGAACTCGAGTTGCTTCAACAGTAGGCATTTATGCAGTGCGCTACAAATAACCAAACAAGATGGTGTATAAAGTGCCTCAAAACTGAAGTAGTAGATGCAGTTTTATAATTGATGCAGTAACCAAACAGAAGCATGTCATATCACCTTCCTCCTGTTGGTTTGTCATTGACTGGCTCGGCCTCCAGGATCTTCATTTATATTTTAGGACCCAAAACGTTCAAAGTCTGCACCATTCCTTGCTATAAGTTTTGCTAGCCTCTCTCGCACTCGTGCTTCAGCATCATCTTCATATCTTCCCTTTTTCCATTCTTTTTCCTTAAAAGAAAATTTATGGCACATTATAATTGACAGATTAGATTTCAAGTAGATAAGCAAGTAACTGTAGAAGGAAAAGGAACACACTTTGGTTGCTAAATTGTAGGAACGAGTGTTCCATCTATGTATGTCCTACTATTAGGTATATTTCTAACACCAACAGATCTAAATTAGTATCTCAGTAGGGTGGTAAAAATTGAACTTTGGCTTTGAGAAACCTAATGCCACAGTTATAACGATTCAACATGTGTAGTCCTACAATCAAGCACTCTACGATATAGGAAAGTAAAACTTAGACAAAATAGCACTTGTTTGCCCCCGATGCAACCGAAGGCTAAATACAAAAGTTATATATGTTATGTTACGTAGAGCAAACATTTATTTGGGCTATAAACCTCACTTGGGTTCAAAGTGATTAAATCAGAACCGTCACCTTCAGAGAATACAAATATTACGTCAGTGCAATTAACAGAACCACCACTGATTTGACTTCCCTGGAGAAAAAGAAAGTCCACACACTCCAGCACTATTGCACTCACCAACCCCATCTGAAGAACTCCTGGCTCAATCGACTGCACGAGGATCATTATAAGAAAAATAGTAGCATCAACAACATCATCTAGGACAAAAGCAGAATCTGAAAATGAGGGCAACAAGGTATTCGTCGCACGCGCCATACCAGCGTAACAACCTTTGCGCCCTCGATTCTGCTCTGTGGCCACGCACCTAGGGAGGA
>NC_041393.1:75696882-75703224 GCF_002162155.2 Triticum dicoccoides
ACGTCTGTGGCTGGGTGTGGACGACGGTCGACGGCAGTGGGATGGTTTGGGGCGGCGGTGCTTGCCGGCGGTGCTGTGGGGTGGTTGGGGGCGGCAGCGGCGGTGGTCGGTGTGGGGACCGACGGCAGAGCTGTGGTGGTGGGGGCCGACGGCGGCAGTGGTTGGGTGGGGGGCGGCCGGCGGCAGATGCGATCTGGTCGAGGGTAGGAGTGGGGCGTCGATTTGGGGGCGGCTGCGGCCTCTGTGGGTGGAGGGCCGGGGCGTCTATAGTTCATTTGGGCCAGAAAATTTCATCTCTCGCGCGCTTTCCCTCGCCAGCGCGCTCAGGCCCATTATATTTTTGGTCTCGCGCCCAAGAAGGTCCCCGGCAGTAAATGGGCCAGGTTTGGGTTGTCCCGGCAGATTGTGTGCCTTAAAATGTACCAGCAGTGTTCGTGCCCGCGTTGCTCGGGTTGTAACGGCAGTTTCTATGCCTCGAGGTACTTCTGCCGGCAGTAGCTAATGTCCCGGCAGTTCATTTGCCCTTGTTCCGCTATTTCTCCCGGCAGTTAACTGCCCCCAATCAAGTGTTGTGGTGTAGTGATCCCGACGAACAGGCTCCGGCGATGAGATGCGCGGCGCCTGCGCGTCGCCTCTCCCCCTTGTGCGGCGACTCCGGTGGTGGTGGTGCGGTGCCGCCGACGATCGCCTCCCCTCCTCCCCTGTCTCTGCCTCCCCTTTCATTGTGATCGAAACCGAATAGACAAGGGTGAGCAGGAATTACAGAGCCACCCAAGGGTTTTCTTGTAAAAATGCAGCGGAAAACCCCCGTGAGCGCCAGCTGTCGCCTCGGAGCGGTCAAATGGAGAGGCGACGAGTGGCATACGGGTGAACAGTGACTGTACAATCACGTGTAGACGTATTGAGTGACCGTATTGGCCGTATTTTGAAGCACAGTGACCAAAGCGTGCTTTCTTCGCAAGTTCAAGTACCGCCAGTGCATTTTACTCTTCATATAGTATCAGAATCAAGAAGCATCTTGGAGCAAGGCAACCTCAATCCTCAAAGACCATGACGGCCCATTGGAATGTTTGCCAATTAATTTACATGTCCGCTTCGAGTGGTGACGTCGGATTCACCAATCCCTCCTAGACCTAGTCACACTAGATAGTTTAGGAGACAATGGTCGAGAGATCTCACAAACATGTTAAAAATAGTTGTAACTAAAGTATATCCGAATCTTGCTTCCCTTAAATTCAGCAGGTCTTTTCTAAAGTATAGATGCACGCATGAGGCAGTTCCCTTCTCCCAAATTTATAAGGAGAGCAAATGCATAACGTCTTGATACACATCACATGGTCATTGACTGATAACTGTATTATTTTTTTGCGAGAGAACTTCCCGATCTATTGAGTACAAAGAAGACTAGAGGTAATAAAAAATACAATCAGGTCCATGGACCACCTAGCAACGACTACAAACACTAAAGCGAGCCAAAGGCGCGCCGCCGTCATCGCCCCTCTATCACTGGAGCCGATAAATCTTGTTGTAATAGACAGTCGGGAAGTCATCGTGCTAAGGCCCCAAAGGACTAGCACCGGAGCAGTAATCATCACCGATGAAGAGAGTCATAGATCGGAAATCAAACCTATAACCACACGAACTGATACAAATGAAAACTGGATCCAAATGGATCCACCGAAGACCAGTACCGACCAAATCCCGTGAGATCTGATGGTGACACACCTTCACACGCCCTCCGACGATGCTAGAAGCACCATTGAGATGGGGATCGAACATGGAAGACATTATACTTATTGAGGGACATTGCCACCGCCCCACAGCCCCAACCAAGACATTGAACCTAACAAAAACGACATCGGGGTCCCTCCCGCCCACGGGGTGCCATGATCCTCCGCACCTTCACGGCCCAAAGGCCATCGGAGAAAGGGTAAACCGGAAGCGGCACCGATGGGAGGAGGAAGAAGGCTTTTCTTTAGGAGGACTCGTAATTGTATTTAAGTCACTACCGGAATCGCCAACTTTGCCGAGTACCCAACACACTCGGTGTAGGCCCAAAAAAACTCCACAACACCTTTGCTAGGAACTGTTCTCAGCAAAAGGCGTACCATGTACACCCCGCAGGCAAACATAACTTTGTCGAGAACCGTTTTTCAGGCACTCGCCATACATTTTGCCAAGAACTATAGGCGGGTTGTTGGCAAAATAAAGTGACTCAAAATGGGGTGGGAGACAAAATAAAGTGAATCGAAAGCCAGGTTGTCGGCACCGAAGTCGATGCGCCATGGGTTGGGGATGGTCCAGACGACAGAGGAGGAAAAAAAATACTCCACGAGTAGGCGGCTATGGTGTAAATTTTTGTACTCATCTAAACATTATGAGGGATCAGTTAGCTGTAATTTAGAGGAGACACTGATTTTTTACTCCACTGAAGCTTTATATAGAATGGTTAGAGATGCTTTGACAATATGGGTTGTAATGAGGTCATGATTTGCGATTTTAGAAATGATTGAATGAGTTTTACATTAGTTTCCCGCCCAAATGGCAATGTGCTAGCTGAGAATGATTCAGTTTTTACTGAAAAAGGCTTCCACCCCGTTTTGTATATAAAGCACCATAGTCAAACGGATACAAGGTGATGAGGAGAACCTCTTACAAAGTAGGTCAAAGAAAAAAAAAATAGGAGAATCCACACCCTACCAAAAAGCACCCTAGACTACTAACAAGGAAGACGACTAGCGACCAAGGGAAATCGCCGGACCTCGTTCTGCCACTCATACCAAACTGTTGCCAGAGAAGACCCCCTGTCCTCCCGCTCCGGATCATGGAGCCCGAGCGTGCAATCATGCAACGAGGACCTGGAGTGGCACCAACGAGTACACGTGTAGAAGATACAGAGACAAATGCAACTGCCACGCCAGAGTAAGAAGACCTCAAGGCAGGATCTGAAAATGTTCATTGATACTAGTGCGGCGCACCGAAGGAAACCTGAGCTCCGCAATGACGTCCTCAGGAGGGGAAGACGACGCGCTCCATCAACGCCGTCGAGACCGAGGGTACGATCAAGGATTTTCACCCGGAGCCCTAGCTTGGCAAGAGGGACCCCAGCGGTGCCCCAAGGACATGATACCTGACGGGGGGATGACCCCTGGGTAGGCCCAAGACGGCGAACGACACTTCAAAAACATTGGGGCCAGCAATGCCCCTCAATCCAGCTCGCACTTGGCCGGGTTGCTCAACCCGGCCGGACTCCTCAACCCGGCCGCCCGGCCGGGTCCCTGTCCGGCTGCTCCAACCGTCCTGCTACGCGAAGTCAACTATGGCGTCCCATCTGATTCGACACCGACAAAACGGCCATACCGCGACCACTATTGCTGATAAAGCATACAATGTTCACTCATCACATGCGTCATCATCTACAGTGTACTTGGTCCCCGGGCATTGATTTATAAAATGCACCAGGGACAAAACTTAACCTAGCTCCCAAGCTATACACAACTTTGGATGTAAGCTACACTAGCTTACATCCCAAGCACACATCCATGCCTACCTAGCTTACCTCACAAGCTAGCCCACACTCATATATAAGTCAACATCCATCCATCCATCCGGGATACACTCTCCCACGCACACAAGCTAGCTAGCAAGCAAGCTAGCTAGCCATCCATCCATCCATTCGACCACACGCATACATGCTCAGGCCATCACGCCACACACCCACATACGCACAAGGCACTCTACTGCCCTCTGTAATACAGTTTTAGGAGCACTTTGTACTGTCAGACATGTATACTGCATATATATTTAGACATGCAGGAGTAGAAGTATTATATCTTCGGAAAGGGTAAATCACCGCGTGTTGTTTGACCAATCCCGTCCCTTGACCTCCAAAGCAGTTTTGCCCTCACCACAAGCCACCTCGTGGCATCTGTCGTCTCGCGAACCCGCCCGCGAGATAACCCCGACAGTTGGCGCCCATCGTGGGGGTACTATGATACCATAGCTGCCGCGGAACCGCGGTCCGGGCGGGACCATCTTCATCATCGTCACTGCGGCGTCGACATCAGCCCGCCCCCGACGCGTCGTCGTCGTCCGTCTTCGGTCTGCGCGCTCGCTGCTCCGGCCCTTGCTCCGCACCACCTTCGTTCGCGCATGCATCCTCGATGCCTCCTCGCTTCGGTCGGCCGTGTGCCCGCTTTCGCGCCGTCGCGTCCGCGCGCCGGGTTTTCTTCACATCGCAAGCTTTGTACACTTCCCAGATACATTAGTCAGACACTAGCCAAACATCTCCCAGATGCAAGTCGAAAACTACCCAGATACTATCCATACATTAGCTATACACTACGTCGTACACTAGTCAGATATTACCCAGACCATGCCCAGACAATGGCATGTTGTACATCGCCTCGTGCATCTCCGGCCAGGAACCGGAACCTCTAATATTCTCAAGGGATGTCACGTGAGCTACAGTAATCATGACATCCCTCCTTCACATTCATATAATTAAGCCTAAAATGATTATAATTAATTTGCAAATTACAAATCTACTGTATGCATTTACAAAAATTACATCCAAATAAAATTATGGTGCAATAAAATTATTTTTTATTTATTTTTGTACATGCTACAGTAAATCCGTACAGTGACTGCTACAGTAACCCTAACATTCCTTCTTCATTTTACACACACATTGCACCGTAGCTTCATGACATCACTTGAGAATGTTAGAGGATCCACTTCCCTCCGGCCGTTCCCGTGCCGGCCTCATCCACGAGCAGCTCATTGCCTCTAGCGCGTCGTCCAGTCCCCGTCGCTCTCCCTTGCGCTCCGTCCTAGCTTCGTCCGCGACACCGGTGACCAAAACCTGCTACACCCAACGAACAGCATCCGTGACGCCCCTGCCCTCTCCGCCTCCATGCGTCGGCGCCGGGTCAGCTCCGGGTTGGCGTCAGCTCGACCCGCCGGCTCTGGACCCCGCCTCACGCCGGGTCACGCCAGGCTTCCCGAGCCGCCCGTTCGCCGGCTCCGCCCCGGGTCTCACACGTCGTCTCCGCGCCGGCTCCGCGCCTCCGTCCGGTTCCGCGCGCAATGCCGGCTCCGCCCGCATCCCGGCCGGCTCCGGTCCCACTCGTGCCCCGCGGCACCACCACCTCGGCTGCCTCTAGAGGCACGCCGGCCTCCTCCGCTCGTCGCCTCGACCCCGACCAGCAGCTCCAACCGCCGGGCCTCCTCCTGCGCTGGCCCGGCCCCGCTCAAGCCTCTCGCGCCTCGACCATAGTAGCCGGAAACGGGGAACGGTGGGCTGTCCCTCGATCCGGATTCATCGACCCGGAATCAGATTCGGGAACGAGGGTCGATTCGGTAAGATTAGATGCGGATTCGGCGTTTGCACAGTCGGATCGTCGATTCAGGTTCGGCGACTCGACAGTCTTGGTTCTTGAATCGATCGAGTAAGCAAAAGGTCAGCCATATCAATCACGAACTCCTCGTTTTAATCTCTGCCCCGTTTTTCCCACTGCCCTAAATAACTCCTCGTTCTGCTCTCCAATTACTCCAAGGCTGCTAATAAATTTTCCATTGGGAAGGAGATGATGTATTTTAGTCTTCATGAATCGACGATGCAGCCAGTTGCTCCCAGCCCAGCCAGTTCCCTGTATAAGTACTCCCTTGGTCCCTCCCAGCCAGTTGCTCCCCGCATCCGTAAAGATTCACGTTCCTCGTTCCATGGTACCGTACCGGATTCATCGTACCGGAATTGATTGGATCGAGTTTCCACTTTAGAAAAATCGTTCTAGAGATGTATACCCCCACTGTACCTTATTTTTTCCAGCCCCCGACTCTCGTCCTCCATTCCCGTTCCTCGTTCCCACCGTACCGGAAACATGGCAACTATAGCCTCGACCTCCCTGCAGCCGCACCGCCGCCCACTGCTCCCGCTGCGCTCGCCGCTTGCGCCTCGGCTTCCCGCGTGCAGCTCGTCCGCCTCCACGCGTGCAATGTCCGCCCTGCACCAACCGACTCCGTGCCCGCACCGCCGTGGCCACGACCCACGTGTCGGCGCTTCCGCGTACCCGCCCGCCGGGTCCGGCTCCGCCCCCCTGGTCCGGCTTCTCCTGCGCCGCTGAGCCGGGTCCGACTCCTCCCGCGTCGCTGCGCCGTCCCGGCCGTCAGCGCCGGGTCCAGCCCAACCCACGCAGGCCGGTCTTCGCCCGCTTCCCGGCCTCTCGAGCTCCCCGCCGGGTCGCCGTGTCCGCCACCCGGCTCCCCCACGCCCACTGGCCGGCTCGCCGTCCCACGCCTGCTCCGCCTCCGACCTCGCCGCCGACTCCCGCGCCTGGCGCC
>NC_041393.1:75703467-75707638 GCF_002162155.2 Triticum dicoccoides
CCCAGCCGCCAGCTCCCGGCCCCGCGCGCCCTGGCCGGCTTCCGCCACCCGGCCGCGGCTCTTTCCGTCAACACGGCGACCCGTCCGCCGCGCCGGCTCCTCCACCTGTGACGCGGCCTGCCGGCTTCGCCGCGCCGGCTCCTCCACCCGCAACCCGGCCGGCCCTGCCGCCTTCCGCCTTCAGGCGTGTCCGGGCCGGTTTCCGCTGCTCTGCAGTTGTTGCCGGCTGAGAAAAGAGAATGCAAGAAAAAAATGTGCCCAAGCCGGCTGAGAAAGAAAAGTCAGCCCCCGTGCTAAAAAAAGGTGTGCGTCCAGCTGCCCTGGTCGGCTGGAGAGTAAAAGAAAAAAGGAAAAAAAAAGGGCTCAGAGGCCTTCGTCGGTTCGCGACGTCGCTCCAACGATGGTCCTGTCCGCCTCGACGTCTCACCGGCTGTGCCAAGCCGGCCCGGCCGCTCGTCTGCCTCAACGCCTGACCGTTCCGGTCCGCCGGCTGGGGCACCTCTCGAGCCACCCGGAGGCTCGGAGGCTACACCCAGTGGGCGGAACGCACCGGCAATCATCGATCTCGTCCTCCGTCTCGTCTACACAAAAATTAATGTGAGCTTCTCACCCGCTTATTTTTGCATCACATGCAAAACCGGATAACCCTGAGCAACCCTTGGGGACCACCTCCGTCTTTATTACAGTTGCACTACTGTTCGCCCCGGCGCCATCTAGTCTCGGCTCGGAGGCTGGCCGCTCGGCCCGATACGTTCGTTCTCGCAGACGGCTAGTAGCGCACACGGTACCAAAGGCCCACCTCTCAGCCACAGACCGCAGCGTGGCTGTCCAGCAAGCGAGAGCAAAGCTGGAGGTCACCCCACGCGAAAAACGCCCGGGAGAAGACGACTTGGGCAACCCGGCCGTTTCCTTTATAAGTATTTACTCGGTCGAGTCCGCTCCTGTAGTCCGAGTATTGTACGCTCCACTCCGCGGCCACTCTTCGTAATAGCTACAGACCGGCTCCGGGCTGTCTAGCTAACAAGAGGCAAAGCCAGAGGGCGGAGGGGACAAGAAAAAGACTGAAGGGGGCTCGGACGAAACCGAGTCGGCACCCTCTGCATAAAACTTACAAATGCTAAAAGCAAACATTTCATATATCTAAGCAGACTAACCTTGTCTTTTGCACGATCATCATTGTGGGAAACCACCTCCTCGCCCGGAGGCTCGGAGGCTACACGCGGGTTGCGGGCCCAACGCCGGCCGCAACCAGCGTTTCCATCGTCGTTGTCCACATCACCAACAGCAAGACCATCCGCGCAACTTTTCCAAGTTGCCCGGAGGCTCGGAGGCTACATCCAGTGGGTGCGCTCGCGCGCCCCCACTCAGGCGGCGGACTCCGTGTCCGCGCCCGGCACCCTCAACGTCATCGTCGGCTTCTTCATCAACAGCAAGACCCTCCGCACAACTTTTCCAAGTTGCCCGGAGGCTCGGAGGCTACACCCAGTGGGTGCGCTCGCGTGCCCCAGTCAGCCGGCGGACTCCGTGTCCGCGCGCGGCACCCTCGACACCATCATCGGCTTCTTCATCAACAGCAAGACCCTCCGCGCAACTTTTCCAAGTTGCCCGGAGGCTCGGAGGCTACACCCAGTGGGTGCGCTCGCGCGCCCTCACTCAGCCGGCGGACTCTGTGTCCGCGCCCGGCACCCTCGACGTCATCATCGGCTTCTTCATCAACACCAAGACCCTCCGCCCAACTTTTCCAAGTTGCCCCGAGGCTCGGAGGCTACACCCAGTGAGTGCGCTCGCGGGACCCCCACTCGGAACACGCCGCGCCTGTTGCATGCCCGCCGCCAGCTGTGACCGGCATCTTTGAGGTCATCTACTGCTTCATCGACGCCCGTTAAAACCCTCAGTGCAACTTTTCCAAGTTGCCCGGAGGCTCGGAGGCTACTGACGGGGGGATGACCCCCCGGTAGGCCCAAGACGGCGAACGACGCTTCAAAAACATCGGGGACAGCAACGTCCCTCAATCCGGCTCGCACTTGGCCGGGTTGCTCAACCCAGCCATGTCCCTCAACCCGGCCGTACTCCTCAACCCGGCCGCCCGGCTGGGTCCCTGTCCGACTGCTCCAGCCGTCCTGCTACACGAAGTCAACTATGGCGTCCCATCTGACCCGACACCAACAAGACGGCCATAGCACGACCACTATTGCTGATAAAGCATACACTGTTCACTCGTCACACGCATCATCATCTACAATGTACTTTGTCCCCGGGCATTGATTTATAAAATGCCCCAGGGACAAAACTTAATCTAGCTCCCAAGCTACACACAACTTTGGATGTAAGCTACACTAGCTTATATCCCAAGCACACACCCATGCCTACCTAGCTTACCTCACAAGCTAGCCCACACTCATATATAAGTCAACATCCATCCATCCATCCGGGATACACTCTCTCACGCACACAAGCTTGCTAGCAAGCAAGCTAGCTAGCCATCCATCCATCTATTCGGCCACACGCACACATGCTCAGGCCACCACGCCACACACCCACATACACACAAGGCACTCTACTGCCCTCTGTAATACAGCTCTAGGATCACTTTGTACTGCCAGACATGTACACTGCATATATATTCAGACATGCAGGAGTAGGAGTATTATCTCTCCGGAGAGCTCCGAACCTGGGTAAATCACCGCGTGCTGTTTGCCCAATCCCGTCCCTTGACCTCCAAAGCAGTCTTGCCCTCACCACAAAGCCACCACTTGGCATCTGTCTTCTCACGAACCCGCCCGCGAGATAACCCCGACAATACCAATAAGTATCACCACCGCTGGCACCAGAGCACAAGGCTTTCACCCGGAACCTCTGACCCACACCATCCGATGAACTCCGCACACCTATCCACCCTGTAGGAAAGACATGCAGCCACCAAACGAGACCTCCAGAACACGATATGCGAATCTCCACTGCCAAGGCACTACCGATACTGGCTCAGAAAAAGAGGCGCTGCCGATACCAAGACCATAGAGTGCTACATCCTCGGCCGCCCACACGGCCAAAAGATGCAACCATCACCGTCGCCAAGACACCTACTGAGATAACCCCTCCAACCCCCGAGAACCTCACTGACCGACAACGGGACAAAAGGGACCCTCCTTTCCAGCCCATGGCACACCATGGACGAAAGGGAGTCCCACGCTGGTGCTAGCACCACTTGCAGCACTGACCCAAATATGGTGAATCCTAACCAGTTAGGCGCGCAACACGAATCACTGCCGTTGCTGGTGCAAGCGGATGCACGCCCTTGCATGTGCGTGGATACTCTCTCTCTCTGTTCCTGCACAAGTACTGACACATGCATGGCCTGCATTAGCTTCCCTCTCTTCTCTAACTCCCATCGTTTTTCATTTTCTTTTGGCACTTTAGATGGTACATATCTTTAGAATCAAAAAGTCATTTTCAAAACTTTTTACATATTTGAACTCATGACGCCAAGCCCTTTAGAACAAGTACAGTCTTGGATACATTTGAAACACTTTTTTTAAAAAACTTTTGCTTTAAACAGTGAAGAACTTTTCATTTTTATTCTAAAGTGCCAAATAAACAGAATCAGGGCTGAAGAACTTTCTAAATAGTGGGTCTGCACTTTGTTACAAATATGAAAGAACTTTGCTAGAAAATGTATCTAGAAACAAAGAACTTTATCGACAGCTGGGCCGAACTTTGATGAAATGTTTATTGAACTTTGTTGAGCCACACACAATTCAATTTTATCTTGGGCTCGCAACTTAATTTGAAATATATTGATGTTAGACTTGTTTTGAAGAGCTGACTGTGAGAAACTCAAACACATAAACGAAAAATTTGCGTAATTTATTTGAAAGTAACTGTGACATTTTTGGTTATTCTGTAATTTTATTTAAAGAGCCGCAGCATGCATGTGAATATGACGAGGAAGTACACTGCATGGCTCACAACTCGGTGGGGCAGGTTGATTGGACATGACCCTAGATGGAGGGCCAGGATACAGGTTGTGCGCGTAACTGGTTAGGAAAAATCCACTTCCGTGCCGACCAGCATACCCAAATCGGGACCAAAGACCAGATCTGGCCGGAGCATCCATCCCATCTTCCTTCACCACAACACGAGGAGGACGGACTACCACCCCGGCAGCAACCCG
>NC_041393.1:75708702-75728320 GCF_002162155.2 Triticum dicoccoides
TGAGACGGAGGGAGTACTACTTTGAGGCCGGAATGTCAAAGGGCGCCTTTTCCGACTTGTACAACTGAATTTTCATATGCCTCCCGTGTCTAGTCCTACTATGGGCACCGAAAATAGTAGCGCCAGAATGAACATCATGTCAACGAGCTTCTGTGCAATATTAAGGGAGTTGGTAACCGAAAGTACTATTGTGAGCTCGAGCTCAGATGAGCTCGATATCTCAGCCTTCAGCTTGCGTCTAGATTTGGACCACCTCACGTATATTACTCTGTATTTCAAGCTATATGTGTGGTTTTTTTCCTGACCCTGGCCCATGCAACTGCCGCATTTAATGCGACTGCCGTTACCCCCGCGAGACGGCTCAGCCGGCCAGCTGGCTCAGATGTTACCTTCCAAACAGTGGTCGTTGGCCGTCCAAACCGCCCCATTAATTGGGCACCACAGCCGCCCCTAAATAAAAGTAAATAAAAATATGGCCAAGTGATCCATCCTTCCTCCCGAAGATTCGTTCTCTTCTCCCATTATCTTCTTCAACTTGGCCTGGTTGACACTTGCCTCCAAATGCTCTCAGCAGGAATCTGAATCCATGCTACTTGGATTACAGAGAAGAACCAAACAATGGAAGGACAGGAGGAATCCAGAAAACTTCGAGTACGCACCTCATTGCTGGTCGTCAGGCCTGTCAACACAGAATCATATCCATCGCTTGCTGACGCTTTCATCTCCTTGTACGCCCAAAGGAACTCTCCCAGCTTTGTGTTTTCAACTCCTACTCCAAGATCAGCCACAAGCTATCAGGCAGCTACCTCTAGTGCCCTCCTTTTATGATCTTAGTGGCAGCTGTGTCCCACCCTTGCTGTTCAAAATTCAAACATTCGAAGTGCATCCAGATGGACACTTACCATCAGACAATAAATTGACATATCTAACAACCTGTGCACTATTTGCATCACAACCATTCTAGAGGAGCCGCATGCCAAATGACAAGTCATGTTAAATTAAAAAAAAATAAGGCACCTACCACGATGCAGACCACAGTCTTACGACTTTCATTATTCAGGCATCCACCAAAATTCAGAAACAACTGACGCAGTACAACACCTGGGCCAATAAAACAGAGATCATCACGTGCCACCGAAGGTTCAAGTATTGTATTAGCTTATGCAGCGATCAACCAAAATCAGAAATAACTGAAGCAAGGCGGCAGGTGAATCTAAAGCAGGAGCATAAAGGCCAACACAATTCCAAAGTTCACATTACTCCGTTTCAAAAAAAAAAAATTCACATTACTCAGGTATTACCAACATTCATCAGTAAACCAAAGCGTGGCATAACCTGAAACCAAATCATAAACAAGATCAACCAAACACTAAACGGAACGACAATTCTAGTCTATGCCTACAGCAGCACACATAACACGACAGAGTTTAGGTCCTAGCTGAACCGTTGCTCTCAATGCAATGGCAACTATATAAGTTCCATTGCTTCATTACAATTATTCCACCAGTGGCCCTCAATGACACAGTTGTTGCATCTAGTAGGCTTCAAAGATTGCTTTGGAACATCACCATGGTTTGGGCATGTAGTTCGCTTGTGTCCCCTTCCAATCTGTTGCTTGTCCTTGAAACCAAATCATTCTCATCAAGAGACCAAATTTAACATCTGGTTGATCTGAGTTTGTCGAGTCTGCGCACCAAATTTTGGAAGAGAGGAAGCTCAACCAGGTATTACTATCCAACCACAGTACCTTGCTTGACCTGCTTGAAATCCCACAACTTATGGACACATATCTGACATGCTCTGATAGTTCCGGTCTTGCCTGGGATATTTGTTTTGTACTCTATTTGACTTGATTGACATTGTTGATATATCAAATGGTTCTTCTCCTGTACTGCACAGCTTCCACTGTTGTATCAGTGATGACAAGGTACTACTTACTTATGCAAAATTTTCAGGTTGCAAAATTTTCTACTTCATGAAGTTTATCTTAGAGCAAGTGCAAACCTTTTCATTTTAAAGCTTACAACCTTTATGCCTACAATAGTTTGGTTGCAGTTGGAAGAAAGTTTGGTTGCAGACCTTCAAGCACCAGGTAGGCATTCCCTTCGTGTTTCAACTTCATCTCGTCGTTGTGAACACTTGTCTCGGTAGGATCCATGACGAGAAGATTCCGTTCTTCAACGTCGACCACGTAGAAAGAGTACCCATCCATCATACGCACCGGGAGAAACAGCTGTGTGAACACACACAACAGCAAAATGTTATAGCATCGCCCTACTGGTTATGCAAAAAACCATGTGGAAATTTATTTTGCATTACCTTCTTTGTCCATTCTATCCTGAATCGAAGCACATCTTCCCGCATCATATTCCGTGGTAGTTCATAGTCAGGCTCTTTATAACTGTACATTAACTTCTGAAATCAATTTGTGTTACAACAGACTACACACTATAAAACATGCAACAGCTAGTGCAGATATTGCTTTCACGTACCACAAAATAGGTACCAAACAGATGTCTCCATCTTATTTTCCATGATCCATACGTCCTCACATCCTTGAATATCAACATGCATGAAATTACTGTTCAGCCGAGATTGGTTAATTCCCCATAAGGACCAAACTCAGCTATGAAGAGGGTGTTTGTTTCCAAGGACTTATTGATTTAGGGAATTAAAAAGGTCCCTATAAGTCCCACCTAAACCAAACACAAGGGACTTATTGGGACTTATTGTGGTGATTTGGGACTTATCAAATAAGACTCTCAGGGAGGAGCTTATTGGGACTTATCCCGGGCCGGACCTACCCCGCGTCGCTCCAGGCTCGTTCCCCGCACGCCGCCTGCCTCTCGGTCCAATCGTCGCCGCCGCCCGCCTCTCGCTCCGTTCGCCGCCCCGCCTCTCGCCCCGTCGCCGCCCCGCCTCTCACCCCGTCGCCGCCCCGTCGTCGCCCCGTCGCCGCCCCACCTCGGTTCGTTCTGCCTCGGTTCGCCGCCCCGCCTCGGTTCGTTGCAGCGGTGCCTCCAATTGCCGGACAGGCCCTCTCCTGAGCCTCGTTGCAGCGGTGCAACATGGACTTATAAGTCCCTGTAAACAAACAGGTAGGGACTCGGGACTTATAAGTCTCAGTAAACAAACAGGTAGGGACTTATGACTTATAAGTTGGGACTTAAAAAAGTCCTAGGACTTATGAAACAAACAGGGTCGAAATCATCATCACACAGGAGGACCAAAGTCATAAAGACATGTTTGAACCATTTCCTGTGAGCAATGACACAGATTTATTCGTTACCACTTTTCTATAGCCTTATGTCGAATTAGCAATTTGAGACATGTTACAAATGTACTGACCTGTCAAGGTCTGATCGTGTGCAGCGCAGTATCCTGCCGTAGAAATGAAGCACATTCCGAGCATTTGGTTCATCGTGCTTAAGCCCAACCTTTTTGGGGAACTTATCACCCATCTCCCCTTTCACTTCAACCCTCACCACTCCTACTTGCAACCTTAGGTTCCTCGCCGTCCAGCTAGATACTCTGCCTGCAGAGCCATTAAGAAGACTTGCCATCGGTAGAAATGCTTAGTATTTATCGCATCGGAAATGTGCAAACTTCACATACTTAAAATTCTTCAGAGGAGCAGCAATAACCAGTCATACTTTCACGGCAATCCACAGCACACGATGGGTTGCTATGGGGCTCATAGATTGAAGTAACAGTACAAACCAACCAGCAATAACACCAATTCATATCACATAATCATTTTCTACCAGCAAAAAAATCAAGCAAGAATTCAAATCCATGCACGGTCTGTATTTATTAATAACAGTGTTCAAATTTATATTCCATTCCCCTCACCTCTTATTCCAAGCAGAGCCTGGGGAGTTATCTTCCCCGTCGACAGCTCAGACGTGTGAAGCGAGCTGTCCCTTCTCACCACCGCCGCCTGCACCGTGCTGCAGATTAGCCATTCGCGGCTCATTGCCATCGCCTGCGTAGTGCTGCAGATTCGCCCTTGGCCGCTCATTGCCGCCGCTCCTGACGCCCCGCAGACCCGCTCGCAGACCCGCTCGTCGCCGCTCAAGAACGTGCCCTCCTGCATCATCACCTCCACCACAGTTCGCCTTGTACGATCCGCCGACGAACCTTCCGGCACCAGATTCTCCCCGACCTCCTCAATCATAGTGGATCCATGGCATTGAAAGCAGAGAGGACTAAGCAGTTTGACCTACACACTTCAAATCGGGCGCCATGCTAGAAAAAATCGCACCAAAGTGGCACACCTGCGGATCGGATGCATGAGGAACTCCATGGCGCGGCAGTCGCCTCTTCTTTTCCTCTTGACGAAAATGCGTGCGGCTCTGGGGCAGAAGAGTCAGGGGCCGGAGGGCTTGCAGTCAATGCGCATCTGCCGTCCTTTGACGGAAAGTGAATTTTCTGAGCCACGGATCAGATGAAACTACTGATTCTGGCCCACGGTTCAGTCCATCGCCGGTGGACAGCCGTCCATAGACTGGCCCACTGCACAGCTCTAATGCATGCCGTATTCTCGTACCCATCCATTTTCCCGTGGTCCAAACCGCAACCTATAAAGAAATAGCGCACATCCCGACGCCTCCACAAACGCATGTGATATCGCGCGCATATGGGCTCGCGCACAGTTACTCCATGTCCGTTGGTACCCCTCTATTTATAGGAGAGCACCGAAACTTCACTCCATTTTATTTGCAAGATGTACAGAGCTTGTTCGTACTCAGCATATAAAAACAAATGTTCATCAATTCCAAATTGTACTTTGTTTGGTGAACTTTCTGACTGGTTTGATAGAGGTACCTACAGGTGCAGAGTAACAGTACCTACCACATTATTCTTATCTTCATTTTGAATTTCTATAATTTATTTTTGGAGGAGTTGTTTTATGTTTCTGCTACACAACAATATATGCGGTCAGTCAAGAGACTTCAGGTGAGGAAACTTTGGTCAAGAGGCTGCTGCTTGTGCTCAGGGACAAACAATGAGCCTCAGCAATACTCATCGAGACCTTTCTTCAGTAATAAGGCTGCAAGCATTTTTTTCGCATGCAGAGGCCGGGGGTAATCGTTCTTTTTCTTAAAAAAAAAGTACTTATTGAGACCAACTCTTTTTTATACTTGAACTGCACATGTTTGATTATTTGGTCCCCTTGATTCGGTAGTAAAAGTTTGCAGAGTGCTTGTGTAGGCTACCATGCTTGAATTAAGTGCAAATTAAGTGTCAACGTCCGTAGCTGAGCCGAGTTAAGCAAAAGATGAATATATACCAATTATTAGTGAGTAGAGTGAATAACTACAAGGAAGGAATTAACAGTAAAAGACAAAAGTATATCTCTATGAAAATTAACAGTAAAAGCCAAAAGTATATCTCTATGAACCCTAGCCGCCTCCTCCTCCCAACCCTAGCCGCCCCTCCTCCCTCCCTCGCCGCCGCCTGAGGCAGCCGTCGGGCAAGCCCGGGGCGCCAAGGATGGTGGCGGCGGGGCCTCGGTTGCCCTGCTCCCGTGTGGGGATCCCCGGATCTGGAGCGGCAGCTCCATTGGTAAGGCACGTCCGGCTAACAGCCATTCGGGTGGTGGATCCGGTGTCCCGGCCGCGCGGGCAGCGGGATCCGGTGGTCGTTGGCGGCCGGCGGCGGCTTCTATGGCGGTCGGTGTGCGTGATCTGGCGCGTCCCTTCCTCCCTTGTTCGGCGTGCGGGCCAGTCTGGTCGGGGCGCGCTTCCTCTTGGTCGCCGGTTCTATACAGGAGGTGTTGTTGGTGGCGGGGATCTAGTTCGGGCGAAATCCCTGGCCGGCCATGACCGGCCGCGCCGACGGCGACGCGGGAGGGCGTTGTTTCCCTCCTTGAAGGCGTCGGTATGGACTGATCTCCTCACTTCACCTTCCCCTAGGTTTCCCGGGCGAAGGTCCTAACTCTGTTGGGCGGCGGCGGCGCTCACGGCGTCCTTCCCTTCTTGAAGGCGCCGCTTTGGAAACCTTGGGGTTGGGTGGCGCTTGTAGATGGTGGGCGACAGCGGTGGTGCGTCCCTTTCCTAACATGGATTTATGTCCATTGCTTGAAGATGGAGTCGCGTAGGTGGAGGTCCTCGGCTGGCGTCGTGGTGGCGTCAATGACGGAGGATCTGCCAAGGCTCGCGTAGGTGGAGGTTGTCGTTTGGCGTCGTGGTGGCGTCGATGGTGGAGGACCTGCCAAGGTTGTTGCCTCAATCTGCTCTGAAGATGGACCAGTGAAAGATGGCGGTGACAACACATGTGAGTGCGTCAGACCGGTTTGAGTCCCGGACCCGGCAGATGGCTCGGTCCGGGCCTCCGGCTTTAGATGTTAGGCTTAGGTGAAAGGTATGGGTATGTGGCCCAGCTTGCACCCCTTCATCATTTGAATAGGAGTAGCGGCAGATGCTGCCAAGATGGCGGATTCAGGCATATTGTTATTATACTTTGTAAAGTCTTTAAGAATAATCAATAAAATGGCCGTATGCATCTCTCAGATGTAGAGATCGGGGGTCATCCTCTTTTTTTAAAAAATGGGTATATCTCTATATGTTTTCGCCTCCTTACTGAGTGCCCAAGACACTTGGCGAAGGCCCCAAAACACTCGACAAATCCTTTACCTAGCACAGTTCTCGGTAAAAAACCGTCCGTCCGTCGGACACTCGGTATACTCTTTACCGAGAGCTAAAGGCATGTTGTCAGCAAAAATAAAGTGATTTGACGGCTGTCGTCCTGAGAGCGACGGCTGCCGCCTGCATCCTGCTGCATGGGTCGCAGGGGCTGGAGACAGACTTCAGGCGGAGACGCTCCATGGGAAAAAGAGGTCGGCCCTCCGCCCTCTCTATAGAGATCACAGATAGGCTGGCAAGATATAGCTTAGCTAGTCCACAAGTATCCTGGTAAATGTTCGTTCGTTGCACTTTCAAGTAGACTGAATCACATGCATAGTGGCATATTAAAGGTGGCATGGTTACATATTAAGAGAAGTATATTTAGTTGAGTGAACTATAGAAAACCGTCACATTCATGCATAGGTTTGCAGAAAACACTGGATTCCAAATTTGGAACAAAAACACTGATTCTTTGTCTAATCTTTTGCAGAAAACACTGATCAGTTGCTTTAGGAATTTTAACCACGATTGTGACATCCCCTCCATTCAATCGGGACCGGGATCCGAGGCCACCGCCACCAAACTGCACCGCCAGGCCGTGGTGCTGGTCGCCTCCTTTCTACTGGGCGTAGCACCGGAGCAAGAAGCAGCGGCACAGCCACGAGCGGCGACGGCGGCGTGCATCACTGGAGCAAGCAGCAATGGGCGGCACAGATCACTGATCAAGCAACGGTGGCGGCACGCATCATTGATCAAGCGCGGCGGTGCGAAGCAGCGGTGAGCTGATCCGGGGAGGTGAGCTCGCAGCCGCCCAAGAGCTCCGACAAGGTAAGCTTGCAGCAGCCGCACGCCTGTGCCGGTGCCCTCTGCTCCTGCCGACAACCCAAAATCCATAGATGGAGAAGATTGCTTTTTTCTTGACGGTTGTCCCTTTAAAATTAGAGGGACTGTATTGTAAATCCAGAAAATCCAGCATCTAACGTCGTCTATTGTGAACTGTTACGCCACGTCATCTTATGCAGGTCCCACATGTCATAATCGTGGCTAAAATGCCTAAAACGACTGATCAGTGTTTTCAGCAAATATTTGACCGAGAATCAGTGTTTTTTCTCCCAAATTCGTAAACGAGTGCATCCATGTGGTGGTTTTTTGCAACAGTCATATTTAGTTATTATGGTTCATGGTTCCACAAACCAAACATCACTAGAAAAAATTCCTAAGAAACATAGGAATTATCAAAAATTCCTACGGAAATCATTTGAACCAAAGAGAGGCTAGCCCTTATAGCTATGCAACTCAACAATACAGCAATTATAGTTGTTCTGGTTTGGAAGTTAAACACCACAACCATCTAGATTATATCTTAGACCATTACAGCAGTAACACAAATCTGGCATGTTCTTCACATTTTTCATGAACTATTTATGATTATATCGAATGCACGCACTGTATACGCACGGCATGAGTAGTAGCTAGTAAGTACAGCATGTGGTTTCGAAGGTGCCAGTTTTGAAAAATAAGTAGGCAAACTTGCATAGATAGATAAAAAAAAATTAGAATGACATCTCTGCTCCATTACTCGAATGAAACCAAAGCATCTCAGACATCACTCAGAGACCAATCCAGCAAGTAAAACTAGATACCAAAATCGAACTAAGTGGTGCCAGAGGCCTAATGAGACGATACCAGTTGATAATTAATGCTGCAAAGCGCCATGTCATCTAAGCTGGATGCGTTCATCTGGTGGCTTGGCACGACAAGCTGGACTCAGCTCCTCTGACGTACTGAGGCGCAGTTGGCTCACCGACGTGTGGGCTAACCTGCTTCTTGGCGCACATGTCAGTGGCCCGTCAGAGGAGCCTCGCCTCGACAAGTTGGTTTGGGGCGTCTTGAATTCGTTGGACACTGTCCTAACATTCCGCACTTTCACAAATGGCCAAGAGCAGCGTCTCTGTGGACCCACAGGAAGCCAACCCGTACGTGGGGCAGTTAGCTAGGCACGTGCTGAAGCTGCACCAGAGCACCAACTGGATGACGAGGATTCCACATAGAACGGTAGTGTAGCCTTGCAATCCCTGATGCTTCCTACTCCAAATCTTGCAATTTTCGCGGCCGTATTGTGTGAATAAATTAGCTCGGCACGAATGGAAACACACCAAGATAAACTAGATTAGCATCGTTCATCCATACATGTTCCTTCACTTCCTACTAACAAGTGAGTTGTGTGTTTGTGTTATGAAGATACACGTACCCTAAGCTTCTCTGCTCCAGCTCTCCAGGAGGGTAGGTTAGCTATGGCTTGCACTGAGCACAGTGCTGGGAATGTGGGGCAAAGTAGCCGAAATCACTCTCTAGTGGTCGACCCACCTTAGTACTAGCTTGTGGTAATATCTTGACACACTGCAGATATATATAGGTCCATGGCACCGTCATTATTAAATGAAGGACATGGTTGGCTATGATTCCGATTCTCTTCAAATCAAGAACTTTTGCATGATTGCAGCATCTTATGAGTTTTAAAAAAAAAAGAAGGATGACCCCCAGCCTCTGCATCTGGGCGATGCATACGGCCACTTTATTAATTATTCTCACAAAACCTTAACAAAATCATACAACAGTAAGACTAAATCCGCCGTCTAAGCAACAAACTGGCTACACCTATCCAGTTGATGAAGGGGCGCAGATAGCCTGGGCCTAATACCAAACAGAC
The DNA here is from genome assembly GCF_002162155.2 of Triticum dicoccoides. Classification (NCBI taxonomy): domain Eukaryota; kingdom Viridiplantae; phylum Streptophyta; class Magnoliopsida; order Poales; family Poaceae; genus Triticum; species Triticum dicoccoides. The sequence continues at coordinate 75,718,042 of NC_041393.1, forward strand.
ATCGCAGCCAAGCCTAACATTTAAGACCTGAGACCCCAACCTAGCCACTTGCCGGGTCTGGGGCACACACTGGTCCGGCGTGCTCTCAGAGGCCGCCGCCGCCAACTGCCACCACTCCATCTTCAGAACTGTACTGATGCATCAACCTTACTCGGCCCAGCTATCGTCGACGCCACCACGGCGCCCAATGACACCTCCTCCCTGAGCGCAAACAGCTGAACACGTCGCGGTCGCCACTGATACACCTCAGCACCATGCTGCCAAGTACCACCAACCGACACAACTTGAAGTCCTTGGAGGATCTGTCGTGCGTAGCACCTGCCGACCAGGCATGACCAAGCGTAGCATCTGTCGGTCAGGCATGACTTGACATCTCCACCGAAGCTCCGTGCAAGACGAAGCCGCTCCACCTCCTGCCTCTGACTTCCAGCGCTGCTCCACAAACGATGCTCCCAAGAGAGAAATGACACCGTAGTGCCGCCATCGTCCGGTCTGGAACACCAGATCCTAGGGTTTCCTCTGGAGCAGTACGAGTGGGTCGACGGTAGTCACATGATGATGCCTTCATCAAGGTAACGACGTGGAACGCCACCATCGTCCGCCGTTGGCTCAGTTTTCACCGGCAACTACGTCTCCCCGACTCGCCGCAGGTGCCAGATGACGGATCCCGAGATCCGAACACCCAGCCTCAGGCTGACCACCTCTGACGAAAGAGATGCCACCACCGTCGGCTGCACCGGTCAGAACAGATCTGAACGGAGGTGCAGCCGACGAGACCACTAGGCCCTCCACGCCGCCGTCGCTGATCTGAAGGCAGCATGCACGCCACCGCAGCCAAGCCGTCATCAGCCGACCGCAGACGCCGCCGCCGACCGAAGGGCCATCCGTAGCGCCCGCAGCCCTGGCCGCCACCCGTGACTGGGTTGCCCGCCGGACCAAGCCGTCGCCGTCCGAGGAAGGGCCGACCTCCCGCCGCCTGCTGCAGCCATCCGCCGCGTCGCAGATCCTAGATCGGTCGCGCCACCACACGCCTTGGGGTCCGCCCCACCCCGGAGACGCGCGCGAGAGGAGATCCCCCGCCACCGCCGTCTGCCCCCCGGCTTAGCCCGACGGCGTCCTCCAGCAGCGGCGGTGGGAGAGGAGGATGGAGTTTGCAGCAGCGGCGGCTAGATTTCTGGCTCCGCCCGAGTCGCCCTAGGGGGAGGACGACCACGGGCGTCACGCTCCCGAAGATCAGTTAGATCAGTTAGAGGAGCCGGCATCTTGTGAGTTGTGACAAAAAAAGTAGAAACTGGAAACATGATTGCCAATTTAATTTATCATGAGGCAGCCTTGCTTGTTTGCATATAATATGCCCAAGTGTACAAGTATGTACATAATTTCTTGTTGGATCGTCACTCTTTTGGAAAAATCTGGAAGGGTAACATCAAAACATTTGTCCATGCCTCTCCAAAACTCCCAGGAAAGATGGTGCAAGTTTATGAGGAGAAGTGTCGGCAGTGCTAGGATAACATAAACACCCAAGAATACGCAAACCATCATAAGAGGGTGGCGTACCGAAGAGGAGGTGATGAGGCGCGTAGTTCCAATGCGGGCGACATGGCCACAGATTAAGAAGGAGCGACACGCGGTAGCGAGTGCATCCGACCAGAAGCAAGGCCTCACGTTGGCATGAAACAGGAGCGTGCGAACACAGTAATAGAGAGTGCGGGATGTGTTTGGCTCGACCTTTTTTTTAAGTATACGGGCAAGCGAGACGAAAAACGGTGCCATGGTGCGATAGAAAAGTGCGGAAGACAATGTTGTCAAACTCTTTTTCATTGTCAGTCTGAAGAGCAAGAATGAACGCCAAAAATGCGTGCTGACATAGGAGTAAAAAGCCGTCAATGTGGAAAGCGCATCCAACTTTCACCGCAAAGAAAAAGTCCACACATAATGAGAATAGTCATCAAGGATAACAAGATAATATATGTAGCCCGAATTACTAGGAATTGGAGAGGTCCGCACATCAATGGATCAACTCAAAAGGAAAAGAAGCAATGGTGGTGGAGTTATTAAATGGAAGACGAACATGTTTGCCAACACGACAAGCATGACAAGTGTGATCCTCTATCTTATTACAACTAAAACTAAAACTCCTAAGAATATAACGAAGAGTGATGGGGTTGGGATGACCCAAACGAGCGTGCCAAAGAACGATGCCATCGGAGAGCAGCCGGTGCGGTGGTGGTGGAGGAAGGCGGATGCATCGGATAGAACACGTCAGGGCTGTCACATCGGTGATGTACCATCCTGATTCGAGCGTTCTTGACACAAAAACTAAGTTTGTTAAATTCAACAGTAATAAGATTTTAACGAGTGAAACAATGAACAAAAATAAGATTTTTAATAAGATGATGTGACACAAATATGTTATATAAGGATAAAGGCATGAACTTAGAAGGAAACGAAGTGTGCCCAACATGTGAGAGGGGAAGGGTTGAACCGTCGCCGAAAATGATGCAGTGGGTGGTGGTGACGGGAGAGCAAGAGGCAAGAATACCAGGATTAACGAACATGTGAGCAGTAGCCCCGGTGTCCATGTACCAATCACCGCAGCCGGTGTAGTTGTTAGGTGAAGGAGCAGTGGCAGAGCGGCGAGTAACAGCTGGTCCCAAGGTGCCGGTGGCAGCGCTTGCTGAGGTGACGGAGATGCCATCGTGAAGCTGTAGCTGCCACTCAGCTGCGGTGGTGGGTACCCTTCATACGGCTGTGGAGCCGCGTAGTACGCCTGATGCGCCGGGGGACGTGGCACCGGAAGAGTCGGGGTCGGCGCCCGTGGGACCGGCATGGTGTACGCGTGGACAACGCTGGTCCACGGGTTGTACCCGCCGACCCATGGGGGAGGCGCCTGCTGCTATTGGTGACATGGGAGGCCCGCGGGCACCGGCAGCTGCTGCTGTTGCTGCTAGCAACCGCACCGGCCACCCCGGCGCCGATCAGAAGGGGGCGGGTGTGGGTCGGGCACGTCGTAAGGGGTCGATGGCAGGTGCAGCAGCGGCGTCTGCTGCTGCGGGTATGACATGGGGCCCTGCGGCTATGGAGAAGCGGCGGTGGCGGCAGATGGTGGTGGAGGACCGCCGCGGGTGGCGCCGGCAGCGAGGGCAGTGTGCATGGCCCGAGTCTTGACTTGCTTCATTCGACGCTCCTCTAACCGGAGGTAGACCACGAACTTGGTGAAGGAGGGCTGGGGGATGAGCGTGAGGTTCACCACGGCGTCGCCGAAGTCCTCGTTGAGGCCTGCGGTGAGCATGTTGAGGAGGAGATCGTCATCGATCTTTGCGTCGATATCACGGAGCTCGTCAGCGAGACTCTTGGGAGGGAGAAAGTAGTCGTTGATAATCCCCAAGTGCAGGGAATCATCGTAGCAATTTCCAAAGGTGGAAGTGATAAGTATGGAGTGTCGAACCCACAAGGACCTAAAGGTAAGATCAAAATTCTCTCAAGCCCAATCTGCCACTAAAACGACTCTACGTACACCGAACGTTTGCTTCCAACTAGAAACGAGAAATAAAACTACGTCGTGGGTATGCAGAGGATAACTTTGCATGATATCGGAGAGCTAAAATGTAAAAGTAGGTGCTGTTATCATAAAGTTAGAATATATTACTAAATATTATAAATAGCGAGTGTGGAGTAATGATGGATCGGTGTGCGGAATTGTCCTAGGCAATTGTTAATAAGACCGGTAATCACTATTGCAATTTCATATGAGGGAGAGGCATAAGCTAACATACTTTCTCATCTTGGATCATATGCACTTATGATTGGAACTCTAGCAAGCATCCGCAACTACTAAAGATCATTAAGGTAAAAACCAACTATAGCATTAACATTTCAAGTCCCCTTCATTCCCATACGCCGTGACCCACTTATCCGTGTTTATGCTTCTGCCACTCAAGCGATGCAGACAATAAGTAAACCATGGACATATTGCAACACCCTACAGTGGGAATCCCTCACGCTTACGCGACACGGAGGGCACAATAGGACATCACCAAAATAAAACATACAACTCGTACCAATCTAGATCATCAATCAACCCAAGGACAAAAGATATCTACTCAAAACATCATAGGATGGCAACACATCATTGGATCATAATATGTGGCATAAAGCACCATGTTCAAGTAGGGATTACAGCGAGGTGCGGGAGAGTGGACCGCGTAAAAGAGATGAGGATGGTAATGGTGATGGTGATGTTGATGAAGACGATCATCGCGGCGATGATTCCCCTCCCGATGGCCCTCCGGTGCCATTGAGAGAGAGGAGGAGAGGTTCTCCCCCTTATGCTTCCTCCTCCATGGCTTCCCCCTGGATGGGGAGAGGTCCCCACTCTGGTCATTGGCCTTCATGGCGATGATGGCCCCTCCGAGATCCTTCCCCATGTCGTCCGGTGATGATGGTCCCCTCCGGCAGGGTGCCAGAGAGGGCCTAGATTGATTTCTCGTGGCTACAGAGGCTTGCGGCGGCGGAACTTCCGATCTAGGTTAATTTTTGGAGGTTTGGGTATTTATAGGAGAGGTTGGCGCCGAGAACAAGTTAGGGGCCCCACGGGTAGTCCACGAGGCACAGGGCGCGCCCAGGGAGGGTGGGCGCGCCCCCCACCCTTGTGGGGTCCACGGGACTCCCCTCCGGTTGATTTTTGTTCCAGTATATTTTATATTTTGTTGAAAAATTCTCCGTTGATTTTTAGCGCATTTCGAGAACTTTTATTTTTGCACAAAAACAACACCATGGTAGTTCTGCTGAAAACAACGTCAGTCCGGGTTAGTTCTAACCAAATCATACCAAAATCATATAAAACAATAGTAAACATGGCATGAATATTTCATAAATTATAAATACGTTGAAGACGTATCAGCATCCCCAAGCTTAATTCCTACTCGCCCTCGAGTAGGAAATGATAAAAGAAATAATTTATGAAGTGTGAATGCTAGCAAGTTTTAAGTTTGATCAATGATAGTTTCAAACACTTTTTATATCATCATTATATATCATAACAGTAGCTCATCTCATAAAACTTTTCATGATCAAGTAACAAGCTATTCACATGTTAAAATATAGATCATAAACTTTCTTGAAAACTAACAAACAGTGCTCTTAGTCATCAAACAACTGCAATTCATCTTATTTTCAGGGTCTATGTAAGAGCTTTGATTTAGCAAATCCCACATACTCAACTATCATATAGTCTCTCACCATTGTTAACACTCATGTGATATTTATGGGTTCAAAGTTTTAATCGCACACAGAGAAAGATAGGGTCTTATAATTTTGCCTCCCAACCTTTTACCTCAAGGGTAATAATTTATGAAAACCTACATCCAAGTGGATATATATCCGGATCGCTCCAACACAAGGTGCATGCCAAAGGAAAAAGTGTAAAAAGAAAAGTGAAAATCACCATGACTCTTGTATAAGGGTAGAAGGTAAAAGTAAAAGATAGGCCCTTCGCAGAGGGAAGTAGAGGTTGTCATGCCATTTTAAGGTTGGATGCACAAAATCTTAGTGCAAAAAAACGTCACTTTATATTACCTCTTGTGATAGAGACCTTTATTATGCAGTCCGTCGCTTTTATTTCTTCCCTATCACAAGTTCATATAAAGCTTATTTTCTTCGCACTAATAAATCATACATATTTAGAGAGCAATTTTTATTGCATGCACCGATGACAACTTACTTTAAGGATCTTACTCAATCCATAGGTAGGTATGGTGGACTCTCATGGCAAAACTAGTTTTAAGGGATGTTTGGAAGCACAAGTAGTATTTCTACTTGGTGCAAAGAATTTGGCTAGCATGAGAGGGAAAGGCAAGCTCAACATGTTGGATGATCCAAGAGAATATAACGTTTCGGATATAGGAAAACATATCCCATTAAGTTGTCTTCCTTGTCCAACATCAACCTTTTAGCATGTCATATTTTAATGACTGCTCACAATTACAAAAGATGTCCAAGATAGTATATTTATATGTGAAATCTCTCTTCCTTCAATATTCTTTCATGAATTGTTCAAGTGACCAATTTTGTGTTTGCTAACTTTCAATAAGTTTACTACCTATACTTATTCTGTGTGAAGTCATTGCTCCCCATGGTATAAGCATATGAAACATATATAAATACAGATATATGATATTCAATTCATTCAACCATTTATGGTATAAGCATGTGAAGTCATTCTTGGAGGATCCTTTTCATTCAAGATTTCAGATCCAATGATTTTATTCAAACAACAAGTAAAATTGAAAATACGCTCCAAGCAAAACACATATCATGTGACGAATAAAAATATAGCTCCGAGTAAAGAGGGGATGCCTTCCGGGGCATCCCCAAGCTTAGGCGCTTGAGTCTTCCTTGAATATTACCTTGGGGTGCCTTGGGCATCCCCAAGCTTAGGGTCTTTCTGCTCCTTATTCTCCTCATATCAATTTCTCACCCAAAGCTTGAAAACTTCAATCACACAAAACTTAACGGAACTTCGTGAGATAGGTTAGTATGATAAAAAGTAAACCATTCACTTTGGTACTGTCATAGACAAGTCTCATAATTGTTCTCACACAATGCCTACTGTACCATATCATTTCTACAATTTATATTGAGAAATATAAGCCATAGAAACTAGGAAACAAGCACTATGCAATGAAAACAGAATTTGTCAGAAACAGAACCGTCTGTAATGATCTGAACAAGAACCATACCCATGCTACTCCAACAATTATGAAATAAATTGGTGGACGTGAGGAATTTGTCTATTAATCTTCTGCAAAAAGAATCAACTCAAAATCACTCTTCTGTAAAAAATGGCAGCTAATCCCGTGAGTACAAAGTTTCTGTTTTTATAGCAAGATCACATTAACTTTCACCCAAGTCTTCCCAAAGGTCTTACTTTGCAATTTATTGAAAAAAAGCTATAAAACATGATTAACACAGCATCTTAATCATGTAAATACACAAAGACAGCAAGGGTAGATATTGGTTTGTCTCCCAACAAGCGCTTTTCTTCAATGCCTTTTGGCTAGGCATGATGATTTCATTGATGCTCACATAAAAGAAAAGAATTGAAACATAGAGAGAGCATCATAAAGAATATGACTAGCACAGTTAAATCTAAACCACTTATTATGCCTAGGGATTTTGTGAGCACATAATTTATAGGAACAAGAATCAACTAGCATAGGAAGGCAAAACAAGTATAACTTTCAAAAGTTTAAGCACATAGAGAGGAAACTTGGTATTATTGCATCTCCTACAAGCATAAACTACTCCCTCATAATAATTTTTAGTAGCATCATGAATGAATTCAACAATATAACCATCACATAAAGTATTCTCTTCATGATCTACAAGCATAGAAATTTTTCTACTCTCCACATAAGCAAAATTCTTCTCATTCAAAATAGTGGGATCACTAATTCCTAAAGTTGACACTCTTCCAAACCCACTTTCAATGATAGTATTATTCATACTCCAAAAGATATAAGTGAAGTTCCTGGGGCATTCTACAGTTAATATAGACTAACCAATATCCAAGCTCAAAATATGTAAGTGAAGCACACAAAGCATTCTATAAACCATACTCAAAAGATTTTAAGTGAAGCACAAAGAGCAATTCTATAAGATCATACTTAAAAGATATAAGTGAAGCACCTGAAGTATTATAAAAATCAACGAAGGGATAACTCATACTAGAATGGTTCTTAAAGTAAAAAAATAAAAACACAAAGGACACAAATCATGTGAACAAAACAAAAACCGAGGTATACCGATATTTGTTGAAGAAGAAAGATGGGATGCCAACCGAGGCATCCCCAAGATTAGATGCTTGAGTATCCTTTGAAATATTTACTTGGGGTGCCTTGCGCATCCCCAAGCTTTATGTCTTGCCTCACTTTATTCTTCTCATATTGATAGCTCCTCGATCTTCGAACACTTCATCCACACAAAATTTTAACAAAAACTTTGTGAGATTCATTAGTGTAATAAAGCAATCCACCACTTTAAGGTACTGTAATGAACTCATTATTTATTTATATTGGTGTTAAACCTACTGTATTCCAATTTCTCTATGGTTTATACCCCCGATACTAGCCATAGATTCATCAAAATAAGCAAACAACACGCGAAAAACAGAATTTGCCAAAAACAGGACAGTCTGTAGTAATCTGGAATTTTAGTAAACTTCTGTAAATCCAACACTTATGAAATAAATATGAAAATGTGAAAACTTTGTACCGAAATAGTGTGCAAAAAGTTTCAGACCCGTTTGACCTTTCAGTAAAAAATGTAAAATCACGCGCTACAGCCAAAATTTCTGTTTTTGTTCTGCACATAGTAAACAAGCAATCTAATCATCCTAAAACCAAAGATTGGCACATTATTTTTTATAATACAATGGATATATACAAGAGATGATTATTTACATAAACTTCCATGAAAAATTCTACATTGTTTCCGTGAGCATGAACACAAGTGCTCAAGGTCTACCCTTACTTCTTCAATGCATAACTTTCTAATCACTTGTCTTTTTGAAAAAAAAATAGGCATGAGAGGCAAGTAATTTTTTTTTGTATTTTCATTCTTTATATTTTTGTATGTTTCACCCACAACTAAACAGAAACAAAAAGGAAAAATAAAATCTACTTAGTGAAGAAAGCAAACAAGCACACACGAGAATATCAACCCCACGCTATTGCTCCCCGGCAACGGCGCCAGAAAAAAGCTTGATAATCCGCAGCAATTTCCAAAGGTGTAAGTGATAAGTATGGAGTGTCGAACCCACAAGGATCTAAAGGTAAGACCAAAATTCTCTCAAGCCATATCTACCACTAATACGACTCTACGCACACCGAACGTTTGCTTCCAACTAGAAACGAGAAATAAAACTACGTTGTGGGTATGAAGAGGATAACTTTGCATGATACCGGAGAGCTAAAATATAAAAGTAGGTGCAGTTATCATAAAGTTAGAATATATTACTAAATATTACAAATAGTGAGTGTGGAATAATGATGGATCAGTGTGCGGAATTGCCCTAGGCAATTGTTAATAAGACCGGTAATCCCTATTGTAATTTCATATGAGGGAGAGGCATAAGCTAACATACTTTCTCATCTTGGATCATATGCACTTATAATTGAAACTCTAGCAAGCATCCGCAACTACTAAAGATCATTCAGGTAAAACCCAACCATAGCATTAACATATCAAGTCCCCTTCATTCCCATACGCCGTGACCCACTTATCCATGTTTATGCTTCTGTCACTCAAGCAAAGCAAATAATAAGTAAACCATGGACATATTACAACACCCTACAGCGGGAATCCCTCACGCTTGCGCGACACGGAGGGCACAATAGGACAAAACCAAAATAAAACATACAACTCGTACCAATCTAGATCATCAATCAACCCAAAGACAAAACATATCTACTAAAAACATCATAGGATGGCAACACATCATTGGATCATAATATGTGGCATAAAGCACCATGTTCAAGTAGGGATTACAGCGGGGTGCGGGAGAGTGGACCGCGTAAAAGAGATGAGGATGGTGATGTTGATGAAGACGATCACCGTGGCGATTATTCCCCTCCCGATGGCCCTCCGGCGCCACCGAGAGAGAGGAGGATAGGTTCTCCCCCTTGCGCTTCCTCCTCCATGGCTTCCCCCCTGGATAGGGAGAAGTCCCCCCTCTGGTCCTTGGCCTTCATGGCGATGATGGCCCCTTCGAGACCATTCTCCATGTCCTCCGGTGATGATGGCCCCCTCCGGCGGGGTGCCATAGAGGGCCTAGATTGATTTCTCGTGGCTACAGAGGCTTGCGGTGGCGGAACTTCCAATCTAGGTTAATTTCTAGAGGTTTGGTTATTTACAGGAGAGGTTGGTGTTGAGAAGAAGTCATGGGGCCCACGGGTAGTCCACGAGGCACAGGGGCGCGCCTAGGGGGGTGGGTGCGCCCCCACCCTCGTAGGGCCCACGGGACTCCCCTCCGGTATATTTTTGTTCCAGTATTTTTATATTTTCCAGAGAAATTCTCCGTTGATTTTCAGCGCATTCCGAGAACTTTTATTTCTGCACAAAAACAACACCATGGTAGTTCTGCTGAAAACAACGTCAGTCCGGGTTAGTTCTAACCAAATCATACCAAATCATATAAAACAATAGTAAACATGGCATGAATACTTCATAAATTATCGATACATTTGGAGACGTATCAGTCGTTGACGGAGGAGTTGTC
>NC_041393.1:75728482-75730003 GCF_002162155.2 Triticum dicoccoides
TAGAACCACCGAATGAGTGTGGCGTCGATGGTGGACCACTCATGATGCGCGGGCATGAGGCTGGACTCGACGGAGCCATCCACGTGGTCGAGAAGGTTGTACTCGTGGAACACGCGGGAGAAGTACACCTTTGATGCGTAGTAGGAGGAGTCTGTCTGAGCAAGGCGGACCGGAACCTGCTCGTAGATGTTGAGGTTACGGATGTCGGCAGCATCGGGAGGGGAGGGGGGTTGGCGTCGGCAAACGGGTTGGAGGCTGAGGTGACGGAAGACAGGGCGGGAAGATTAGGGTTAGGGGCAGCGGCTAAGTTTTAGGGAGCGGCGGCTGTAGGGGGTGCGTTAGTGGCTTGTAGCGGCGGGAAGAGGGGTCGCGGAGGCGCCGAGGGTGGGAGGCAGCGGCGACGCTAGAGTGAAACACGGCGGCGGCGAGAGGTCGCGGCTAGGCTAGGCTAGGCGGCGGCGGCAAGGGAGGATCACGGTGGCGGCGGCACGAGGGAGGAGCGTTGCGGCGGTTGCAGCAGCGGTGGAAAACACATGTCTATGGTTAGGAAACATAGTCATCTTTGATTAACGAGCTAGTCTAGTAGAGGCATACTAGGGACACTATATTTTTTATATGTATTCACATATGTACTAAGTTTCCGGTTAATACAATTCTAGCATGAATAATAAACATTTATTATGAAATAAAGAAATAAATGATAACTTTATTATTTACTTTAGGGCATATTTCCTTCACTGCTTGACAGCCATCACATCTAGTTGCTACCATAATAATATGGATATGCAGGGGGGTCATGACTGAACCAATGAACATGCTTACCGCGGACAAGCTGTGGATCTTCACATAGTGACGAACTGATCGACATGATGCAGTAAGGATGGTAGGCATGTAATATATCTCATTGATCGGCAGCCGTAGTAAGAGTGGCTCCAGTTAGCAATCGGCGATTCAGCGTCCAGAACATCTGTCCACAGAGAGAGGAGGGAAGGAGAGAAAGAGAGGGCATTTTTATTTTATTTTTTATTTTTATTTCATGGGTGCCCAGTCAGCGGTCAATGTGGTCAAAACCACTTGATTTAAGACCAGGGTAGATTTTTGAACCACATGGTTAGTTCGAGGTGTATGTCGACCGGTTTTGAAGTTCAGAGTTGAATTTTAAACCATGTAGTTAGTTTGGGGTTGAAATGTGGACTTTTCTCATATAAGAACTACTTCCTCTATTCCTAAATATAAGTCGTTTTAGACATTTCAAATGGACTACAACATATGGATGTATGTAGACATATTTTAGAGTGTAGATTCACTCATTTTGCTTCGTATGTAGTCACTTGTTGGAATCTCTAGAAAGACTTACATTTGGGAACGGAGGGAGTACATAGTTGTATTTATTGAATATATGTAGCATGCATGGTTGCATTTTGTAGTAGACATTTTCGCAGGCATTGTGGATATTAAAGGTTCATGGTTCTACAAACCAAACAAGCAGTTGAAAAATTCCTAAGAAATAGAGGAATTATC
>NC_041393.1:75730157-75736490 GCF_002162155.2 Triticum dicoccoides
GCTTTTGTCCCGCTTTATATATAAAGTAAACTGCCCAAGCCAAATATCCAACAAGGTTCCACACACACACGACAAGGTGGGGCGTCTTGAACTCGTCGGACACAGTCCTGACGTTCCGCACTTCCAAAAACGGCCAAGAGCAGCGCGTCCCCGTGGATCCACAGGTGTCCGACTTGTAAGGGGAGCAGTTTGTCTGGGAGGCACCGAAGCTGCACCGGAGCATCTACTGGGTAACAAGGACGGTACACAGATTTCTATTGTAGCCTTGCAATTCCTGATGCCTCCTACTTCTAATCTGGTAACTTCTACCGCCGCTTTTGTGAATATATTAGATCGGCACCGATCAGAACACACCAAGAAAAGCATCATCCATACACATCTTCCTTCACTTCCTACTCACTAGTTAGTTGTGTAGTTGTTGTGTTATGAAGAAGTAAGTACCCTAGCTTCTCTCCAAATTTTAAGGAGGGTAGCTATGGCTTGCACTGAGCAAAGTGCTAGGAATGTGGGAAAAAGTAGCCAAAATCACTCTTTAGTGGTCGACCGATCTTACTAGCTAGTAGTAGTATATTGAGGCACTGCAGATGTATATATAGGTCCATGTCATGCCTATTATTAAATGCATGACATGGTTGGTTGGAGGATTTGGATTCTCTTGAAATCAAGGACTTCAGCAATGATTGCATTTTGTAGCATCTTATGAGTTGTGACTGAAAAATGTAGAAACTGGAAACTATACGATCCCTAAATGACCAAAGGACTTTTTTTAGAACGAAGATGCAAGAAGCGTCCGGCTTTAAATTAATGAAGCCCACCAACAGGCAGCATCCAAGTTCGAGACACACTTAGCGAACCACAGGGACGAGACCCAAGTCATAATACATGTAACCGGCCAAAGCATGAAATGAAAGCTAGGTAGTCTAAACTGCCAGCGAGAAGGAGTCCAACTACTGCAAAACACCCATGGGGATCAATGTCGAGCAGAAATCTGAATGGCGCAGATCCTCTCCATGGCTTCTTCCATCCGCTCAGTGTCTTGCTATTTCCCCAACGGTATCCAGGTCTGAAGGAATAAATGGCATTTGAAAATAATGTCAGCAGGATGGGAAGGGATCTTATGTTCAATAGTAATCTTGGTACGCGTGGTCCAGAGAGACCACAACCGCGCCCCTACGCACCGCTTGAGTCTTTCTTGAATATTACCTTGAGGTGCCTTGGGAATCCCCAAGCTTTGGGTCTTTCTGCTCCTTATTCTCGTCATATCAATATCTCACCCAAAGCTTGAAAACTTCAATCACACAAAACTTAACGAAACTTCGTGAGATAGGTTAGTATGGTAAAGAGTAAACGATTCACTTTGGTACTGTCAAAGACAAGGCTTATAATTGTTCTGACACAATGCCTACTGTACCATATAATTTCTACAATTTATTTTGAGAAATATAAGCCATAGAAACTAAAAAACAAGCAAACTATGCAATGAAAACAGAATTTGTCAGAAACAGAACAGTCTGTAATGATCTGAACAACAATCATACCTATGCTACTCCAAAAATTATGAAATAAATTGGTGGACGTGAGGAATTTGTCTATTAATCTTCTGCAAAAAGAATCAACTCAAAATCACTCTTCTGTAAAAAATGGCAGCTAATCCCGTGAGCGCAAAGTTTCTGTTTTTTATAGCAAGATCACATTAACTTTCACCCAAGTCTTCCCAAAGGTCTTACTTGGCAATTTATTGAAACAAAAGCTATAAAATATGATTACTAAAGTTGCATAATCATGTAAACACACAAATACAGCAAGGGTAGATATTGGGTTGTCTCCCAACAAGCGCTTTTCTTTAATGCCTTTTGGCTAGGCATGATGGTTTCATTGATGCTCATATAAAAGAAAAGAATTGAAACATAGAGAGAGCATCATGAAGAATATGACTAGCACAGTTAAATCTAACCCACTTACTATGCCTAGGGATTTTGTGAGCACATAATTTATAGGAACAAGAATCAACTAGCATAGGAAGGCAAAACAAGTATAACTTTCAAAACTTTAAGCACATAGAGAGGAAACTTGGTATTATTGCAACTCCTACAAGCATAAATTACTCCCTCATAATAATTTTCAGTAGAATCATGAATGAATTCAACAATATAACCATCACATAAAGCATTCTCTTCATGATCTACAAGCATAGAAATTTTTCTACTCTCCACATAAGCAAAATTCTTCTCATTCGAAATAGTGGGATCACTAATTCCTAAAGTTGACACTCTTCCAAACCCACTTTAGATGATAGTATTATTCATACTCCAAGATATATAAGTGAAGTTCATGGAGCATTCTACAATTAATATAGACTAACCAATATCCAAGCTCAAAATATGTAAGTGAAGCACACGAAGCATTCCATAAACCATACTCAAAAGATTTAAGTGAAGCACAAAGAGCAATTCTATAAGATCATACTTAAAAGATATAAGTGAAAAACATGAAGTATTATATAAATCAATTAAGGGCTAACTCATACTAGCATGGTTCTTAAAGAAAAAAAAAACAAAAACACAAAAGACACAAATCATGTGAACAAAACAAAAACCAAAGTATACCGATATTTGTTAAATAAGAAAGATGGGATGCCAACCGAGGCATCCCCGAGATTAGATGCTTGAGTATCCTTTGAAATATTTACTTGGGGTGCCTTGGTAATCCCCAAGCTTTATGTCTTGCCTCACTTTATTCTTCTCATATTGATAGCTCCTCGATCTTCGAACACTTCATCCACAACAAACTTTAACAAAAACTTTGTGAGATCCGTTAGTGTAAGAAAGCAAACTACCACTTTAAGGTATTGTAATGAACTCATTATTTATTTATATTGGATTTAAACCTACTCTATTCCAACTTCTCTATGGTTCATACCCCCGATACTAGCCATAGATTCATCAAAATAAGCAAACAACACGCGAAAAACAGAATCTGTCAAAAACAGGACAATCTGTAGTAATCTGGAAGTTTAGTAAACTTCTGTAAATCCAACAATTATTAAATAAATATGAAAATTTGAACAACTTGTACAGAAATAATGGGAAAAAAGTTTCAGACCCATTTGACCTTCCAGTAAAAAAGGTAGAATCACGCGCTACAGCCAAAGTTTTTTTTCTGCACATAGTAAATAAGCAATCTAATCGTCCTAAAACCAAAGCTTGGCACATTATTTTTACATACATTGTTTCCGTGAGCATCAAAACAAGTGCTCAAGGTCTACCCTCACTTATTCAATGCATAACTTTCTAATCGCTTCTCTTTTTGAAAAACTTTTTTAGGCATGAGAGGCAAGTAACTTTTTTTGTATTTTCATTCTTTAATTTTTTTTGTATGTTACACACACAACTAAACAGAAACAAAAAGGAAAAACAAAATCTACTTAGTGAAGAAAGCAAACAAGCAGACACGAGAATATCAACCCCACGCTATTGCTCCCGGCAACAGCGCCAGAAAAGAGCTTGATAATCCCCAAGTGCAGGGAATCATCATAGCAATTTCCAAAGGTGTAAGTGATAAGTATGGAGTGTCGAACCCACAAGGATCTAAAGGTAAAATCAAAATTCTATCAAGCCCTATCTTCCACTAAAACGACTCTACGTACACCAAACGTTTGCTTCCAACTAGAAACGAGAAATAAAACTACATTGTAAGTATGAAGAGTATAACTTTGCATGATATCGGAGAGCTAAAATATAAAACTAGGTGCTATTATCATAAAGTAAGAATATATTACTAAATATTATAAATAGCGAGTGTGGATTAATAATGGATCGGTGTGCGGAATTGTCATAGGCAATTGTTAATAAGACCGGTAATCACTATTGTATTTTCATATGAGGAAGAGGCATAAGCTAACATACTCTCTCATCTTGGATCATATGCACTTATGATTGGAACTCTAGCAAGCATCCGCAACTACTAAAGATCATTAAGGTAAAACCCAACCATAGCATTAATATATCAAGTGCCCTTTATTCCCATACGCTGTGACCCACTTATCCGTGTTTATGCTTCTGTCACTCAAGCAACGCAAATAATAAGTAAACCATGGAAATATTACAACACCCTACAACGGGAATCCCTCACGCTTGCGCGACACGGAGGGCACAATAGGACATCACCAAAATAAAATATACAACTCATACCAATCTAGATCATCAATCAACGCAAAGACAAAAGATATCTACTCAAAACATCATAGGATGGTAACACATCATTGGATCATAATATGTGGCATAAAGCACCATGTTCAAGTAGGGATTACAGCGGGGTGCGGGAGAGTGGACCGCGTAAAAGAGATGAGGTTGCTGATGGTGATGTTGATGTTGATGAAGACGATCACTGTGGCGATTATTCCCCTCTCGATGGCCCTCCGGCTCCACCGAGAGAGAGGAGGCGAGGTTCTCCCCCTTGAGCTTCCTCCTCCATGGCTTCCCCCTGGATGGGGAGAGGTCCCCCCTCTAGTCCTTGGCCTTCATGGCGATGATGGCCCCTTCGAGATCCTTCCCCATGTCCTCCGGTGATGATGGCCCCCTCCGGTAGGGTGCCAGAGAGGGCCTAGATTGATTTATCATGGCTACAGAGGCTTGCGGCAGCAGAACTTCCGATCTAGGTTAATTTCTAGAGGTTTGGTTATTTATAGGAGAGGTTGGCGTTGAGAACAAGTCAGGGGTCCCCACGGGTAGTCCATGAGGCACAGAGGCGCGCCCAGGAGGGTGGGCGCCCCCCACCCTCATGGGGCCCATGGGACTCCCCTCCGGTATATTTTTGTTCCAGTATTTTTATATTTTCTGGAAAAATTATCCGTTGATTTTCAACGCATTCCGAGAACTTTATTTCTGCACAAAAACAACACCATGGTAGTTCTGCTGAAAACAACGTCATTCCGGATTAGTTCTAACCAAATCATACCAAAATCATATAAAACAATAGTAAACATGGCATGAATACTTCATAAATTATCGATACGTTGGAGGAGTATCAGTCGTTGACGGGGGAGTTGTCCTGGTGGCACCGAAAAAACTCTTGCTGCAAAAAAACACGACGTTGGAGACGATTGTCGGTGAAGAGTCCGTTCAGCTTGGTCCAAATGGCAAGGGCATCATTACCGTCCTTCATGATCGTGTGAAACAGATCCGACGAGATGGTGAGGAAGAACCACTGGATGAGTGTGGCGTCGATGGTGGACCACTCATGATGCGCGGGCATGAGGCTGGACTCGACGGAGCCGTCCACGTGGTCGAGAAGGTTGTACTCCGGGAACACGAGGGAGAAGTACGCCTTCGATGCTTAGTAGGAGGAGTCCGTATGAGCAAGGCAGAGCGGAACCCGCTCGTAGATGTTGAGGTTACGGATGTCGGCAGCATCGGGTGGGGAGGGGGTTTGGCGTCGACGAACAGGTTGGAGGCTGAGGTGACGGAAGACACGGCAGGAAGATTAGGGGTAGGGGGAACGGCTAGGTTTTAGGGAGCGGCGGCTGCAGGGGGGTGCGTTGGTGGCTTGTAGCGGCGGAAAGAGGGGTCGCGGCGGCGCCGAGGGTGGGAGGCGACGGTGACGCTAGAGTGAAACACGGCGGCGACGAGAGGTCGCGGCTAGGCTAGGCTAGCCGGCGGCGGCACTACACCACGGTAGAGCTTACGTGACACATTTATATGGGCAAAGGTCTACTAATCTTCAAAAATAACTGTCACCGTAGCTTTTAAGTTTTTTCTTCAGAACATATGTAGGCAAAGGTACACCATTCTAGACATATTATGTGTCGGCAACCACTAAATAACTATCTCTTAATTACGTGTCATGTGTCGGCATATGTAAGGGCTTTGACAGTTTATCAGTCGGTGTAGGTATGTATTTAGCGATATAAAATGTGTCGGTGTATATAGGGTGTATAGACTCAGATTAAGTGTCGGCGTAGAGAGACACGTGTCAATCGACTGCCTTGGCGCACAATTTCGGCATGCGAGTGAAATTTTTGGCTGTTCATGCAAAGTATCCCCGCAAAATACTCCCCCTCCCCCGCAAAATACCCCAAATTGACCCCAATCCTAACCCGTGCATGCCGCTGCTGCCCTCGCATTCGATCCACTCCATCGGCTGCCGCCGTCGCGCTCCACCCCGTGCTCGCGCCCCCTCCTCCCTAGCTCCATCGCCGTCCTCGCACCCCCCTCCCCCCGAGCTCCAGCCCTAGATCGACTCGCCGTCGTCACGCTTCACATCCAACCGCCGCCGCCCCCATCCCCCCTGACATGTAGCCGCTGTCCTTTCCAATCCCCATCCCCGTCCCTGCTG
>NC_041393.1:75736868-75742577 GCF_002162155.2 Triticum dicoccoides
GGGACCCATCTCTGGGCTCCCTGCTGTCGCCGGGGATCCGTCTCCCTGCTGTCGCCGGGGTTCCATAGCTGGGCTCCCTGCTGCCGTCAGGGTTCCATTGTCGGGCTCCTGCCACCGCCGGAGCTCCATCTCTGGGCTCCTGCTGCCGCCAGACCTCTGCTCTACTGCTGCCGGAGCTCCATCTCTGGGCCTGTTGCTGCCGGACGTGTGCTCTGCTACTGCCGGAGCTACATCTCCGGGCTTGCTGCTGCCGGACCTCTACAGTGCTGTTGCCGGATCTCTGCTCTGCTGCTGTCAGGCTCCATCTCCGGCCAAGCTCCATCTCTGCTCCCCTCCCGCAGCTCCGTCTCTGTGCCCCGAGTAAGCATCAACTCCTCCGTAGACTACATTCTCCGTATTTGAATCATATGACGTTGTTTGTGGCAGTAGACAACTGGACAAGAATGTGCGTTTGTTGCTTGAATGGTTATTGTTTTGTACTTCTATTGCTTGAATAATGATTGTCACTTCACCGATGCAAAACTAACACTACCGCACTGGCCATATTCAGATACTTGGAAACTTTGATATTAAGGTTGCATCATGGACAAAACCTGGTTGTCTAAGCCTAGGTACATCAAGTTTCCTTTTTGCGAACTCATAAACGGTATAATTTTGTCATGAACTATTTTGATATCTAAAAAATAACAATTTCATGTAGGCACACAAATGAGTATCTGCAGGGGTTAGACAAGTTTATAGAGTTTGCTTTTATTAATTCAACAAATGGAAACAAAATCTTATGTCCTTGCAAGATATGTTTGAACTCTAAATGGAGAACAACAACAGAAGCACGTGACCATTTGATATGTGATGGTTTCATGGAGGGGTATCATACATGGTTGTTTCATGGAGAATCTAGACATGCTAGCCCTAATATTGAGGAGGTAGAAGTAGAGAGTTCACCGACAGAAAATGAATTAGCTAATTTCTTGCGAGACATAGCTTCTAGATTAGATGATGGGGGGAGGGGTGTTGGAAGAGAACAATGAGGACAATAACAACCCTAGGACGGATGGTGATGATGATACCAAGGCTTATTTGAAGATGATTGATGATGACAACAAAGAACTATACCCCGGATGTAAAAACTTCTCAAAATTGCGTTTTATTGTCAAATTGCTCCACATCAAACTTCTTGGGCGATGGAGTGATGCTACGTCTTGAGCTAGCGTTGGTTTTCCCCGAAGAGGAGAGGGTGATGTAGCAAGTGTAGCGTAAGTATTTCCCTTAGTTTTTGAGAACCAAGGTATCAATCCAGTAGGAGGCTCCTCAAAAGTCCCACGCACCTACACAATCAAACTGAGAACTCGCAACCAACGCAATAAAGGGGTTGTCAATCCCTTCACGGCCACTTGCGAAAGTGAGATCTAATAAAGATAGTATGATAATATAAATATATTTTTGGTATTTTATGATATAGATGCAAGAAAGTAAAGATGCAAATAAAAGTAGATTGAAAGCAAATATGATAAGAGATAGACCCGGGGGCCATAGGTTTCACTAGAGGCTTCTCTCGAGAGCATAAGTATTATGGTGGGTGAACAAATTACTGTCAAGCAATTGATAGAAAAGCGAATAATTATGACGTTATCTAGGCATGATCATGTATATAGGCATCACATTCAAAACAAGTAGACCAACTCCTGCCTGCATCTACAACTATTACTCCACACATCGACCGCTATCCAGAATGCATATAGAGTATTAAGTTCATAAGAACGGAGTAACGCATTAAGCAAGATGATATGATGTAGAGGGATAAACTCATGCAATATGATATAAATCCCATCTTGTTATCCTCGATGGCAACAATGCAATATGTGTCTTGCAACCCTTTCTGTCACTGGGTAAGAACACCGCAAGATTGAACCCAAAGCTAAGCACTTCTCCCATGGCAAGAAAGATCAATCTAGTAGGCCAAACCAAACCGATAATTCAAAGAGACTTGCAAAGATAACTCAATCATACATAAAAGAATTCAGAGAAGATTCAATTAATAACCATAGATAAATCTGAACTAAACTCACAAATCATCGGATCTTGACAAACACACCGCAAAAAGGGATTACATCGAATAGATCTCCAAAAGAGAGGGGGAGATCATTGTATTGAGACCCAAAAAGAGAGAAGAAGCCATCTAGCTAATAACTATGGACCCGTAGGTCTGAGGTAAACTACTCACAACTCATAGGAGGGGCAAGGATGTTGATGTAGAGGCCCTCCGTGGTCGATTCCCCCTCCGGACTGACGGCCAAGGCTCCAAGATGGGATCTCGTGGATACAGAAGGTTGCGGTGGTGGAAATTCTGTTTCGTGGTTCCCCTGGATGTTTTCGGGGTCCATAGGTATATATAGGAGGAAGAAGTACGTCGGTGGATGCCCGAGGGGCCCACGAGAGAGGGGGGCGCCCTCCTATCTCATGGGGCCCTTGGAGCTTTCTTGACTTGCACTCTAGGCTCCCCGGATCAGATTTGTTTCAAAAATAACGCTCCCGAAGGTTTCATTCCGTTTGGACTCCATTTGATATTCCTTTTCTTCGAAATACTGAAATAGGCAAAAAAACAGCAATATGGGATGGGCCTCCGGTTAATAGGTTAGTCCCAAAAATGATATAAATACGAGAATGAAGACCATAAGCATCCAAAACAGGTAATATAATAGCATGGAACAATCAAAAATTATAGATACGTTGGAGATGTATCCAGCATCCCCAAGCTTAATTCCTGCTCGTCCTCGAGTAGGTAAATGATAAAAAGAGAATTTTTGATGTGGAATGCTACCTAGCATAATTCATAATGTAATTTTCTTTTATTGTGGCATGAATGTTCAGATACAAGTAATACAAAATAAAAGTTCATATTGATATAAGAAATAGTAATACTTCAAGCATACTAAACAAGTAATCATGTCTTCTCAAAATAGCATGGCCAAAAGAAAGTTATCCCTACAAAATCATATAGTCTGGCTAAGCTCTATCTTCATCACACAAAGTATTTAATCATGCACAACCCCGATGACGAGCCAAGCAATTGTTTCATACTTTAATAATCTCAAACTTTTTCAACTTTCACACAATACATGAGTGTGAGCCATGGACATAGCACTATATGTGGAATAGAACGGTGGTTGTGGAGAAGACAAAAAAGAGAAGATAGTCTCACATCAACTAGGCGTATCAACGGGCTATGGAGATGCCCATTAATAGATATCAATGTGAGTGAGTAGGGATTGCCATGCAACGGATGCACTAGAGCTATAAATATATGAAAGCTCAACAAAATAAAACTAGTGGGGTGCATCCAACTTGCTTGCTCACGAAGACCTAGGGCATTTTGAGGAAGCCCATCTTTGAGGTCATCTACTGCTTCATCGACGCCCGTTAAAACCCTCAGTGCAACTTTTCCAAGTTGCCCGGAGGCTCGGAGGCTACTGACGGGGGGATGACCCCCCGGTAGGCCCAAGACGGCGAACGACGCTTCAAAAACATCGGGGACAGCAACGTCCCTCAATCCAGCTCGCACTTGGCCGGGTTGCTCAACCCAGCCATGTCCCTCAACCCGGCCGTACTCCTTAACCCGGCCGCCCGGCCGGGTCCCTGTCCGACTGCTCCAGCCGTCCTGCTACACGAAGTCAACTATGGCGTCCCATCTGACCCGACACCAACAAGACGGCCATAGCACGACCACTATTGCTGATAAAGCATACACTGTTCACTCGTCACACACATCATCATCTACAATGTACTTTGTCTCCGGGCATTGATTTATAAAATGCCCCAGGGACAAAACTTAATCTAGCTCCCAAGCTACACACAACTTTGGATGTAAGCTACACTAGCTTATATCCCAAGCACACACCCATGCCTACCTAGCTTACCTCACAAGCTAGCCCACACTCATATATAAGTCAACATCCATCCATCCATCCGGGATACACTCTCTCACGCACACAAGCTTGCTAGCAAGCAAGCTAGCTAGCCATCCATCCATCTATTCGGCCACACGCACACATGCTCAGGCCACCACGCCACACACCCACATACACACAAGGCACTCTACTGCCCTCTGTAATACAGCTCTAGGATCACTTTGTACTGCCAGACATGTACACTGCATATATATTCAGACATGCAGGAGTAGGAGTATTATCTCTCCGGAGAGCTCCGAACCTGGGTAAATCACCGCGTGCTGTTTGCCCAATCCCGTCCCTTGACCTCCAAAGCAGTCTTGCCCTCACCACAAAGCCACCACTTGGCATCTGTCTTCTCACGAACCCGCCCGCGAGATAACCCCGACAATACCAATAAGTATCACCACCGCTGGCACCAGAGCACAAGGCTTTCACCCGGAACCTCTGACCCACACCATCCGATGAACTCCGCACACCTATCCACCCTGTAGGAAAGACATGCAGCCACCAAACGAGACCTCCAGAACACGATATGCGAATCTCCACTGCCAAGGCACTACCGATACCGGCTCAGAAAAAGAGGCGCTGCCGATACCAAGACCATAGAGTGCTACATCCTCGGCCGCCCACACGGCCAAAAGATGCAACCATCAACGTCGCCAAGACACCTACTGAGATAACCCCTCCAACCCCCGAGAACCTCACTGACCGACAACGGGACAAAAGGGACCCTCCTTTCCAGCCCATGGCACACCATGGACGAAAGGGAGTCCCACGCTGGTGCTAGCACCACTTGCAGCACTGACCCAAATATGGTGAATCCTAACCAGTTAGGCGCGCAACACGAATCACTGCCGTTGCTGGTGCAAGCGGATGCACGCCCTTGCATGTGCGTGGATACTCTCTCTCTCTGTTCCTGCACAAGTACTGACACATGCATGGCCTGCATTAGCTTCCCTCTCTTCTCTAACTCCCATCGTTTTTCATTTTCTTTTGGCACTTTAGATGGTACATATCTTTAGAATCAAAAAGTCATTTTCAAAACTTTTTACATATTTGAACTCATGACGCCAAGCCCTTTAGAACAAGTACAGTCTTGGATACATTTGAAACACTTTTTTTAAAAAACTTTTGCTTTAAACAGTGAAGAACTTTTCATTTTTATTCTAAAGTGCCAAATAAACAGAATCAGGGCTGAAGAACTTTCTAAATAGTGGGTCTGCACTTTGTTACAAATATGAAAGAACTTTGCTAGAAAATGTATCTAGAAACAAAGAACTTTATCGACAGCTGGGCCGAACTTTGATGAAATGTTTATTGAACTTTGTTGAGCCACACACAATTCAATTTTATCTTGGGCTCGCAACTTAATTTGAAATATATTGATGTTAGACTTGTTTTGAAGAGCTGACTGTGAGAAACTCAAACACATAAACGAAAAATTTGCGTAATTTATTTGAAAGTAACTGTGACATTTTTGGTTATTCTGTAATTTTATTTAAAGAGCCGCAGCATGCATGTGAATATGACGAGGAAGTACACTGCATGGCTCACAACTCGGTGGGGCAGGTTGATTGGACATGACCCTAGATGGAGGGCCAGGATACAGGTTGTGCGCGTAACTGGTTAGGAAAAATCCACTTCCGTGCCGACCAGCATACCCAAATCGGGACCAAAGACCAGATCTGGCCGGAGCATCCATCCCATCTTCCTTCACCACAACACGAGGAGGACGGACTACCACCCCGGCAGCAACCCG
>NC_041393.1:75743855-75744300 GCF_002162155.2 Triticum dicoccoides
GCTATTCAAACAACCCCTCAATCCAAACAGATAGTATAAGCAGTGTACAACTTTATATTGGCTTTCATCCGGCCAAGTAAATCACGAGCTGAAATCATTACACGTGTGAAACTTTACAGGGTTGCCAAGCTCCCCTTTTAGTTTCATGGGAAAGGTGTGACTGCTCCCAGGTGTACTCATACTTTCCCACGAATGTCTGAATACCTGTAAAGCTTTTGCAGTGCGTGGTCTGTAATCGCAGCCCATTAACAAAGCTAGCACGTGAACTTGCTGCAGCCCCTGCACATCTCTTTCCGTTCACGCTAACAAGTCTCTTCCTTCATCTAGATGGACCCATCTAGATTGTCCCAAAGATGCAAGACTGGCACGGTAAAAGATACTCCCTCCATCCCATAATGTAAAACGCTTTTTGACACTAGTGTAGTATCAAAAAACGTCTTACACT
>NC_041393.1:75744355-75750818 GCF_002162155.2 Triticum dicoccoides
TGAGACGGAGGGAGTACTACTTTGAGGCCGGAATGTCAAAGGGCGCCTTTTCCGACTTGTACAACTGAATTTTCATATGCCTCCCGTGTCTAGTCCTACTATGGGCACCGAAAATAGTAGCGCCAGAATGAACATCATGTCAACGAGCTTCTGTGCAATATTAAGGGAGTTGGTAACCGAAAGTACTATTGTGAGCTCGAGCTCAGATGAGCTCGATATCTCAGCCTTCAGCTTGCGTCTAGATTTGGACCACCTCACGTATATTACTCTGTATTTCAAGCTATATGTGTGGTTTTTTTCCTGACCCTGGCCCATGCAACTGCCGCATTTAATGCGACTGCCGTTACCCCCGCGAGACGGCTCAGCCGGCCAGCTGGCTCAGATGTTACCTTCCAAACAGTGGTCGTTGGCCGTCCAAACCGCCCCATTAATTGGGCACCACAGCCGCCCCTAAATAAAAGTAAATAAAAATATGGCCAAGCGATCCATCCTTCCTCCCGAAGATTCGTTCTCTTCTCCCATTATCTTCTTCAACTTGGCCTGGTTGACACTTGCCTCCAAATGCTCTCAGCAGGAATCTGAATCCATGCTACTTGGATTACAGAGAAGAACCAAACAATGGAAGGACAGGAGGAATCCAGAAAACTTCGAGTACGCACCTCATTGCTGGTCGTCAGGCCTGTCAACACAGAATCATATCCATCGCTTGCTGACGCTTTCATCTCCTTGTACGCCCAAAGGAACTCTCCCAGCTTTGTGTTTTCAACTCCTACTCCAAGATCAGCCACAAGCTATCAGGCAGCTACCTCTAGTGCCCTCCTTTTATGATCTTAGTGGCAGCACTGTCCCACCCTTGCTGTTCAAAATTCAAACATTCGAAGTGCATCCAGATGGACACTTACCATCAGACAATAAATTGACATATCTAACAACCTGTGCACTATTTGCATCACAACCATTCTAGAGGAGCCGCATGCCAAATGACAAGTCATGTTAAATTAAAAAAAAATAAGGCACCTACCACAATGCAGACCACAGTCTTACGACTTTCATTATTCAGGCATCCACCAAAATTCAGAAACAACTGACGCAGTACAACACCTGGGCCAATAAAACAGAGATCATCACGTCCCACCGAAGGTTCAAGTATTGTATTAGCTTATGCAGCGATCAACCAAAATCAGAAATAACTGAAGCAAGGCGGCAGGTGAATCTAAAGCAGGAGCATAAAGGCCAACACAATTCCAAAGTTCACATTACTCCGTTTCAAAAAAAAAATTCACATTACTCAGGTATTACCAACATTCATCAGTAAACCAAAGCGTGGCATAACCTGAAACCAAATCATAAACAAGATCAACCAAACACTAAACGGAACGACAATTCTAGTCTATGCCTACAGCAGCACACATAACACGACAGAGTTTAGGTCCTAGCTGAACCGTTGCTCTCAATGCAATGGCAACTATATAAGTTCCATTGCTTCATTACAATTATTCCACCAGTGGCCCTCAATGACACAGTTGTTGCATCTAGTAGGCTTCAAAGATTGCTTTGGAACATCACCATGGTTTGGGCATGTAGTTCGCTTGTGTCCCCTTCCAATCTGTTGCTTGTCCTTGAAACCAAATCATTCTCATCAAGAGACCAAATTTAACATCTGGTTGATCTGAGTTTGTCGAGTCTGCGCACCAAATTTTGGAAGAGAGGAAGCTCAACCAGGTATTACTATCCAACCACAGTACCTTGCTTGACCTGCTTGAAATCCCACAACTTATGGACACATATCTGACATGCTCTGATAGTTCCGGTCTTGCCTGGGATATTTGTTTTGTACTCTATTTGACTTGATTGACATTGTTGATATATCAAATGGTTCTTCTCCTGTACTGCACAGCTTCCACTGTTGTATCAGTGATGACAAGGTACTACTTACTTATGCAAAATTTTCAGGTTGCAAAATTTTCTACTTCATGAAGTTTATCTTAGAGCAAGTGCAAACCTTTTCATTTTAAAGCTTACAACCTTTATGCCTACAATAGTTTGGTTGCAGTTGGAAGAAAGTTTGGTTGCAGACCTTCAAGCACCAGGTAGGCATTCCCTTCGTGTTTCAACTTCATCTCGTCGTTGTGAACACTTGTCTCGGTAGGATCCATGACGAGAAGATTCCGTTCTTCAACGTCGACCACGTAGAAAGAGTACCCATCCATCATACGCACCGGGAGAAACAGCTGTGTGAACACACACAACAGCAAAATGTTATAGCATCGCCCTACTGGTTATGCAAAAAACCATGTGGAAATTTATTTTGCATTACCTTCTTTGTCCATTCTATCCTGAATCGAAGCACATCTTCCCGCATCATATTCCGTGGTAGTTCATAGTCAGGCTCTTTATAACTGTACATTAACTTCTGAAATCAATTTGTGTTACAACAGACTACACACTATAAAACATGCAACAGCTAGTGCAGATATTGCTTTCACGTACCACAAAATAGGTACCAAACAGATGTCTCCATCTTATTTTCCATGATCCATACGTCCTCACATCCTTGAATATCAACATGCATGAAATTACTGTTCAGCCGAGATTGGTTAATTCCCCATAAGGACCAAACTCAGCTATGAAGAGGGTGTTTGTTTCCAAGGACTTATTGATTTAGGGAATTAAAAAGGTCCCTATAAGTCCCACCTAAACCAAACACAAGGGACTTATTGGGACTTATTGTGGTGATTTGGGACTTATCAAATAAGACTCTCAGGGAGGAGCTTATTGGGACTTATCCCGGGCCGGACCTACCCCGCGTCGCTCCAGGCTCGTTCCCCGCACGCCGCCTGCCTCTCGGTCCAATCGTCGCCGCCGCCCGCCTCTCGCTCCGTTCGCCGCCCCGCCTCTCGCCCCGTCGCCGCCCCGCCTCTCACCCCGTCGCCGCCCCGTCGTCGCCCCGTCGCCGCCCCGCCTCGGTTCGTTCTGCCTCGGTTCGCCGCCCCGCCTCGGTTCGTTGCAGCGGTGCCTCCAATTGCCGGACAGGCCCTCTCCTGAGCCTCGTTGCAGCGGTGCAACATGGACTTATAAGTCCCTGTAAACAAACAGGTAGGGACTCGGGACTTATAAGTCTCAGTAAACAAACAGGTAGGGACTTATGACTTATAAGTTGGGACTTAAAAAAGTCCTAGGACTTATGAAACAAACAGGGTCGAAATCATCATCACACAGGAGAACCAAAGTCATAAAGACATGTTTGAACCATTTCCTGTGAGCAATGACA
This sequence comes from Triticum dicoccoides, assembly GCF_002162155.2. NCBI lineage: Eukaryota > Viridiplantae > Streptophyta > Magnoliopsida > Poales > Poaceae > Triticum > Triticum dicoccoides. The sequence goes on from NC_041393.1 coordinate 75,747,627, forward strand.
CAGATTTATTCGTTACCACTTTTCTATAGCCTTATGTCGAATTAGCAATTTGAGACATGTTACAAATGTACTGACCTGTCAAGGTCTGATCGTGTGCAGCGCAGTATCCTGCCGTAGAAATGAAGCACATTCCGAGCATTTGGTTCATCGTGCTTAAGCCCAACCTTTTTGGGGAACTTATCACCCATCTCCCCTTTCACTTCAACCCTCACCACTCCTACTTGCAACCTTAGGTTCCTCGCCGTCCAGCTAGATACTCTGCCTGCAGAGCCATTAAGAAGACTTGCCATCGGTAGAAATGCTTAGTATTTATCGCATCGGAAATGTGCAAACTTCACATACTTAAAATTCTTCAGAGGAGCAGCAATAACCAGTCATACTTTCACGGCAATCCACAGCACACGATGGGTTGCTATGGGGCTCATAGATTGAAGTAACAGTACAAACCAACCAGCAATAACACCAATTCATATCACATAATCATTTTCTACCAGCAAAAAAATCAAGCAAGAATTCAAATCCATGCACAGTCTGTATTTATTAATAACAGTGTTCAAATTTATATTCCATTCCCCTCACCTCTTATTCCAAGCAGAGCCTGGGGAGTTATCTTCCCCGTCGACAGCTCAGACGTGTGAAGCGAGCTGTCCCTTCTCACCACCGCCGCCTGCACCGTGCTGCAGATTAGCCATTCGCGGCTCATTGCCATCGCCTGCGTAGTGCTGCAGATTCGCCCTTGGCCGCTCATTGCCGCCGCTCCTGACGCCCCGCAGACCCGCTCGTCGTCGCTCAAGAACGTGCCCTCCTGCATCATCACCTCCACCACAGTTCGCCTTGTACGATCCGCCGACGAACCTTCCGGCACCAGATTCTCCCCGACCTCCTCAATCATAGTGGATCCATGGCATTGAAAGCAGAGAGGACTAAGCAGTTTGACCTACACACTTCAAATCGGGCGCCATGCTAGAAAAAATCGCACCAAAGTGGCACACCTGCGGATCGGATGCATGAGGAACTCCATGGCGCGGCAGTCGCCTCTTCTTTTCCTCTTGACGAAAATGCGTGCGGCTCTGGGGCAGAAGAGTCAGGGGCCGGAGGGCTTGCAGTCAATGCGCATCTGCCGTCCTTTGACGGAAAGTGAATTTTCTGAGCCACGGATCAGATGAAACTACTGATTCTGGCCCACGGTTCAGTCCATCGCCGGTGGACAGCCGTCCATAGACTGGCCCACTGCACAGCTCTAATGCATGCCGTATTCTCGTACCCATCCATTTTCCCGTGGTCCAAACCGCAACCTATAAAGAAATAGCGCACATCCCGACGCCTCCACAAACGCATGTGATATCGCGCGCATATGGGCTCGCGCACAGTTACTCCATGTCCGTTGGTACCCCTCTATTTATAGGAGAGCACCGAAACTTCACTCCATTTTATTTGCAAGATGTACAGAGCTTGTTCGTACTCAGCATATAAAAACAAATGTTCATCAATTCCAAATTGTACTTTGTTTGGTGAACTTTCTGACTGGTTTGATAGAGGTACCTACAGGTGCAGAGTAACAGTACCTACCACATTATTCTTATCTTCATTTTGAATTTCTATAATTTATTTTTGGAGGAGTTGTTTTATGTTTCTGCTACACAACAATATATGCGGTCAGTCAAGAGACTTCAGGTGAGGAAACTTTGGTCAAGAGGCTGCTGCTTGTGCTCAGGGACAAACAATGAGCCTCAGCAATACTCATCGAGACCTTTCTTCAGTAATAAGGCTGCAAGCATTTTTTTCGCATGCAGAGGCCGGGGGTAATCGTTCTTTTTCTTAAAAAAAAAGTACTTATTGAGACCAACTCTTTTTTATACTTGAACTGCACATGTTTGATTATTTGGTCCCCTTGATTCGGTAGTAAAAGTTTGCAGAGTGCTTGTGTAGGCTACCATGCTTGAATTAAGTGCAAATTAAGTGTCAATGTCCGTAGCTGAGCCGAGTTAAGCAAAAGATGAATATATACCAATTATTAGTGAGTAGAGTGAATAACTACAAGGAAGGAATTAACAGTAAAAGACAAAAGTATATCTCTATGAAAATTAACAGTAAAAGCCAAAAGTATATCTCTATGAACCCTAGCCGCCTCCTCCTCCCAACCCTAGCCGCCCCTCCTCCCTCCCTCGCCGCCGCCTGAGGCAGCCGTCGGGCAAGCCCGGGGCGCCAAGGATGGTGGCGGCGGGGCCTCGGTTGCCCTGCTCCCGTGTGGGGATCCCCGGATCTGGAGCGGCAGCTCCATTGGTAAGGCACGTCCGGCTAACAGCCATTCGGGTGGTGGATCCGGTGTCCCGGCCGCGCGGGCAGCGGGATCCGGTGGTCGTTGGCGGCCGGCGGCGGCTTCTGTGGCGGTCGGTGTGCGTGATCTGGCGCGTCCCTTCCTCCCTTGTTCGGCGTGCGGGCCAGTCTGGTCGGGGCGCGCTTCCTCTTGGTCGCCGGTTCTATACAGGAGGTGTTGTTGGTGGCGGGGATCTAGTTCGGGCGAAATCCCTGGCCGGCCATGACCGGCCGCGCCGACGGCGACGCGGGAGGGCGTTGTTTCCCTCCTTGAAGGCGTCGGTATGGACTGATCTCCTCACTTCACCTTCCCCTAGGTTTCCCGGGCGAAGGTCCTAACTCTGTTGGGCGGCGGCGGCGCTCACGGCGTCCTTCCCTTCTTGAAGGCGCCGCTTTGGAAACCTTGGGGTTGCGTGGCGCTTGTAGATGGTGGGCGACAGCGGTGGTGCGTCCCTTTCCTAACATGGATTTATGTCCATTGCTTGAAGATGGAGTCGCGTAGGTGGAGGTCCTCGGCTGGCGTCGTGGTGGCGTCAATGACGGAGGATCTGCCAAGGCTCGCGTAGGTGGAGGTTGTCGTTTGGCGTCGTGGTGGCGTCGATGGTGGAGGACCTGCCAAGGTTGTTGCCTCAATCTGCTCTGAAGATGGACCAGTGAAAGATGGCGGTGACAACACATGTGAGTGCGTCAGACCGGTTTGAGTCCCGGACCCGGCAGATGGCTCGGTCCGGGCCTCCGGCTTTAGATGTTAGGCTTAGGTGAAAGGTATGGGTATGTGGCCCAGCTTGCACCCCTTCATCATTTGAATAGGAGTAGCGGCAGATGCTGCCAAGATGGCGGATTCAGGCATATTGTTATTATACTTTGTAAAGTCTT
>NC_041393.1:75750878-75751481 GCF_002162155.2 Triticum dicoccoides
AAGAATAATCAATAAAATGGCCGTATGCATCTCTCAGATGTAGAGATCGGGGGTCATCCTCTTTTTTTAAAAAATGGGTATATCTCTATATGTTTTCGCCTCCTTACTGAGTGCCCAAGACACTTGGCGAAGGCCCCAAAACACTCGACAAATCCTTTACCTAGCACAGTTCTCGGTAAAAAACCGTCCGTCCGTCGGACACTCGGTATACTCTTTACCGAGAGCTAAAGGCATGTTGTCAGCAAAAATAAAGTGATTTGACGGCTGTCGTCCTGAGAGCGACGGCTGCCGCCTGCATCCTGCTGCATGGGTCGCAGGGGCTGGAGACAGACTTCAGGCGGAGACGCTCCATGGGAAAAAGAGGTCGGCCCTCCGCCCTCTCTATAGAGATCACAGATAGGCTGGCAAGATATAGCTTAGCTAGTCCACAAGTATCCTGGTAAATGTTCGTTCGTTGCACTTTCAAGTAGACTGAATCACATGCATAGTGGCATATTAAAGGTGGCATGGTTACATATTAAGAGAAGTATATTTAGTTGAGTGAACTATAGAAAACCGTCACATTCATGCATAGGTTTGCAGAAAACACTGGATTCCAAATTT
>NC_041393.1:75753061-75754242 GCF_002162155.2 Triticum dicoccoides
GGCGCAGTTGGCTCACCGACGTGTGGGCTAACCTGCTTCTTGGCGCACATGTCAGTGGCCCGTCAGAGGAGCCTCGCCTCGACAAGTTGGTTTGGGGCGTCTTGAATTCGTTGGACACTGTCCTAACATTCCGCACTTTCACAAATGGCCAAGAGCAGCGTCTCTGTGGACCCACAGGAAGCCAACCCGTACGTGGGGCAGTTAGCTAGGCACGTGCTGAAGCTGCACCAGAGCACCAACTGGATGACGAGGATTCCACATAGAACGGTAGTGTAGCCTTGCAATCCCTGATGCTTCCTACTCCAAATCTTGCAATTTTCGCGGCCGTATTGTGTGAATAAATTAGCTCGGCACGAATGGAAACACACCAAGATAAACTAGATTAGCATCGTTCATCCATACATGTTCCTTCACTTCCTACTAACAAGTGAGTTGTGTGTTTGTGTTATGAAGATACACGTACCCTAAGCTTCTCTGCTCCAGCTCTCCAGGAGGGTAGGTTAGCTATGGCTTGCACTGAGCACAGTGCTGGGAATGTGGGGCAAAGTAGCCGAAATCACTCTCTAGTGGTCGACCCACCTTAGTACTAGCTTGTGGTAATATCTTGACACACTGCAGATATATATAGGTCCATGGCACCGTCATTATTAAATGAAGGACATGGTTGGCTATGATTCCGATTCTCTTCAAATCAAGAACTTTTGCATGATTGCAGCATCTTATGAGTTTTTTTAAAAAAAGAAGGATGACCCCAGCCTCTGCATCTGGGCGATGCATACGGCCACTTTATTAATTATTCTCACAAAACCTTAACAAAATCATACAACAGTAAGACTAAATCCGCCGTCTAAGCAACAAACTGGCTACACCTATCCAGTTGATGAAGGGGCGCAGATAGCCTGGGCCTAATACCAAACAGACATCGCAGCCAAGCCTAACATTTAAGACCTGAGACCCCAACCTAGCCACTTGCCGGGTCTGGGGCACACACTGGTCCGGCGTGCTCTCAGAGGCCGCCGCCGCCAACTGCCACCACTCCATCTTCAGAACTGTACTGATGCATCAACCTTACTCGGCCCAGCTATCGTCGACGCCACCACGGCGCCCAATGACACCTCCTCCCTGAGCGCAAACAGCTGAACACGTCGCGGTCGCCACTGATACACCTCAGCACCATGCTG
>NC_041393.1:75754912-75757581 GCF_002162155.2 Triticum dicoccoides
AAGAATAATCAATAAAATGGCCGTATGCATCTCTCAGATGTAGAGATCGGGGGTCATCCTCTTTTTTTAAAAAATGGGTATATCTCTATATGTTTTCGCCTCCTTACTGAGTGCCCAAGACACTTGGCGAAGGCCCCAAAACACTCGACAAATCCTTTACCTAGCACAGTTCTCGGTAAAAAACCGTCCGTCCGTCGGACACTCGGTATACTCTTTACCGAGAGCTAAAGGCATGTTGTCAGCAAAAATAAAGTGATTTGACGGCTGTCGTCCTGAGAGCGACGGCTGCCGCCTGCATCCTGCTGCATGGGTCGCAGGGGCTGGAGACAGACTTCAGGCGGAGACGCTCCATGGGAAAAAGAGGTCGGCCCTCCGCCCTCTCTATAGAGATCACAGATAGGCTGGCAAGATATAGCTTAGCTAGTCCACAAGTATCCTGGTAAATGTTCGTTCGTTGCACTTTCAAGTAGACTGAATCACATGCATAGTGGCATATTAAAGGTGGCATGGTTACATATTAAGAGAAGTATATTTAGTTGAGTGAACTATAGAAAACCGTCACATTCATGCATAGGTTTGCAGAAAACACTGGATTCCAAATTTTGAACAAAAACACTGATTCTTTGTCTAATCTTTTGCAGAAAACACTGATCAGTTGCTTTAGGAATTTTAACCACGATTGTGACATCCCCTCCATTCAATCGGGACCGGGATCCGAGGCCACCGCCACCAAACTGCACCGCCAGGCCGTGGTGCTGGTCGCCTCCTTTCTACTGGGCGTAGCACCGGAGCAAGAAGCAGCGGCACAGCCACGAGCGGCGACGGCGGCGTGCATCACTGGAGCAAGCAGCAATGGGCGGCACAGATCACTGATCAAGCAACGGTGCCGGCACGCATCATTGATCAAGCGCGGCGGTGCGAAGCAGCGGTGAGCTGATCCGGGGAGGTGAGCTCGCAGCCGCCCAAGAGCTCCGACAAGGTAAGCTTGCAGCAGCCGCACGCCTGTGCCGGTGCCCTCTGCTCCTGCTGACAACCCAAAATCCATAGATGGAGAAGATTGCTTTTTTCTTGACGGTTGTCCCTTTAAAATTAGAGGGACTGTATTGTAAATCCAGAAAATCCAGCATCTAACGTCGTCTATTGTGAACTGTTACGCCACGTCATCTTATGCAGGTCCCACATGTCATAATCGTGGCTAAAATGCCTAAAACGACTGATCAGTGTTTTCAGCAAATATTTGACCGAGAATCAGTGTTTTTTCTCCCAAATTCGTAAACGAGTGCATCCATGTGGTGGTTTTTTGCAACAGTCATATTTAGTTATTATGGTTCATGGTTCCACAAACCAAACATCACTAGAAAAAATTCCTAAGAAACATAGGAATTATCAAAAATTCCTACGGAAATCATTTGAACCAAAGAGAGGCTAGCCCTTATAGCTATGCAACTCAACAATACAGCAATTATAGTTGTTCTGGTTTGGAAGTTAAACACCACAACCATCTAGATTATATCTTAGACCATTACAGCAGTAACACAAATCTGGCATGTTCTTCACATTTTTCATGAACTATTTATGATTATATCGAATGCACGCACTGTATACGCACGGCATGAGTAGTAGCTAGTAAGTACAGCATGTGGTTTCGAAGGTGCCAGTTTTGGAAAATAAGTAGGCAAACTTGCATAGATAGATAAAAAAAAATTAGAATGACATCTCTGCTCCATTACTCGAATGAAACCAAAGCATCTCAGACATCACTCAGAGACCAATCCAGCAAGTAAAACTAGATACCAAAATCGAACTAAGTGGTGCCAGAGGCCTAATGAGACGATACCAGTTGATAATTAATGCTGCAAAGCGCCATGTCATCTAAGCTGGATGCGTTCATCTGGTGGCTTGGCACGACAAGCTGGACTCAGCTCCTCTGACGTACTGGGGCGCAGTTGGCTCACCGACGTGTGGGCTAACCTGCTTCTTGGCGCACATGTCAGTGGCCCGTCAGAGGAGCCTCGCCTCGACAAGTTGGTTTGGGGCGTCTTGAATTCGTTGGACACTGTCCTAACATTCCGCACTTTCACAAATGGCCAAGAGCAGCGTCTCTGTGGACCCACAGGAAGCCAACCCGTACGTGGGGCAGTTAGCTAGGCACGTGCTGAAGCTGCACCAGAGCACCAACTGGATGACGAGGATTCCACATAGAACGGTAGTGTAGCCTTGCAATCCCTGATGCTTCCTACTCCAAATCTTGCAATTTTCGCGGCCGTATTGTGTGAATAAATTAGCTCGGCACGAATGGAAACACACCAAGATAAACTAGATTAGCATCGTTCATCCATACATGTTCCTTCACTTCCTACTAACAAGTGAGTTGTGTGTTTGTGTTATGAAGATACACGTACCCTAAGCTTCTCTGCTCCAGCTCTCCAGGAGGGTAGGTTAGCTATGGCTTGCACTGAGCACAGTGCTGGGAATGTGGGGCAAAGTAGCCGAAATCACTCTCTAGTGGTCGACCCACCTTAGTACTAGCTTGTGGTAATATCTTGACACACTGCAGATATATATAGGTCCATGGCACCGTCATTATTAAATGAAGGACATGGTTGGCTATGATTCCGATTCTCTTCAAATCAAGAACTTTTGCATGATTGCAGCATCTTATGAGTTTT
>NC_041393.1:75758178-75773970 GCF_002162155.2 Triticum dicoccoides
CAAGTACCACCAACCGACACAACTTGAAGTCCTTGGAGGATCTGTCGTGCGTAGCACCTGCCGACCAGGCATGACCAAGCGTAGCATCTGTCGGTCAGGCATGACTTGACATCTCCACCGAAGCTCCGTGCAAGACGAAGCCGCTCCACCTCCTGCCTCTGACTTCCAGCGCTGCTCCACAAACGATGCTCCCAAGAGAGAAATGACACCGTAGTGCCGCCATCGTCCGGTCTGGAACACCAGATCCTAGGGTTTCCTCTGGAGCAGTACGAGTGGGTCGACGGTAGTCACATGATGATGCCTTCATCAAGGTAACGACGTGGAACGCCACCATCGTCCGCCGTTGGCTCAGTTTTCACCGGCAACTACGTCTCCCCGACTCGCCGCAGGTGCCAGATGACGGATCCCGAGATCCGAACACCCAGCCTCAGGCTGACCACCTCTGACGAAAGAGATGCCACCACCGTCGGCTGCACCGGTCAGAACAGATCTGAACGGAGGTGCTGCCGACGAGACCACTAGGCCCTCCACGCCGCCGTCGCTGATCTGAAGGCAGCATGCACACCACCGCAGCCAAGCCGTCCGCAGCCGACCGCAGACGCCGCCGCCGACCGAAGGGCCATCCGTAGCGCCCGCAGCCCTGGCCGCCACCCGTGACTGGGTTGCCCGCCGGACCAAGCCGTCGCCGTCCGAGGAAGGGCCGACCTCCCGCCGCCTGCTGCAGCCATCCGCCGCGTCGCAGATCCTAGATCGGTCGCGCCACCACACGCCTTGGGGTCCGCCCCACCCCGGAGACGCGCGCGAGGGGAGATCCCCCGCCACCGTCGTCTGCCCCCCGGCTTAGCCCGACGGCGTACTCCAGCAGCGGCGGTGGGAGAGGAGGATGGAGTTTGCAGCAGCGGCGGCTAGATTTCTGGCTCCGCCCGAGTCGCCCTAGGGGGAGGACGACCACGGGCGTCACGCTCCTGAAGATCAGTTAGATCAGTTAGAGGAGCCGGCATCTTGTGAGTTGTGACAAAAAAAGTAGAAACTGGAAACATGATTGCCAATTTAATTTATCATGAGGCAGCCTTGCTTGTTTGCATATAATATGCCCAAGTGTACAAGTATATACATAATTTCTTGTTGGATCGTCACTCTTTTGGAAAAATCTGGAAGGGTAACATCAAAACATTTGTCCATGCCTCTCCAAAACTCCCAGGAAAGATGGTGCAAGTTTATGAGGAGAAGTGTCGGCAGTGCTAGGATAACATAAACACCCAAGAATACGCAAACCATCATAAGAGGGTGGCGTACCGAAGAGGAGGTGATGAGGCGCGTAGTTCCAATGCGGGCGACATGGCCACAGATTAAGAAGGAGCGACACGCGGTAGCGAGTGCATCCGACCAGAAGCAAGGCCTCACGTTGGCATGAAACAGGAGCGTGTGAACACAGTAATAGAGAGTGCGGGATGTGTTTGGCTCGACCTTTTTTTTAAGTATACGGGCAAGCGAGACGAAAAACGGTGCCATGGTGCGATAGAAAAGTGCGTAAGACAATGTTGTCAAACTCTTTTTCATTGTCAGTCTGAAGAGCAAGAATGAACGCCAAAAATGCGTGCTGACATAGGAGTAAAAAGCCGTCAATGTGGAAAGCGCATCCAACTTTCACCGCAAAGAAAAAGTCCACACATAATGAGAATAGTCATCAAGGATAACAAGATAATATATGTAGCCCGAATTACTAGGAATTGGAGAGGTCCGCACATCAATGGATCAACTCAAAAGGAAAAGAAGCAATGGTGGTGGAGTTATTAAATGGAAGACGAACATGTTTGCCAATACGACAAGCATGACAAGTGTGATCCTTTATCTTATTACAACTAAAACTAAAACTCCTAAGAATATAACGAAGAGTGATGGGGTTGGGATGACCCAAACGAGCGTGCCAAAGAACGATGCCATCGGAGAGCAGCCGGTGCGGTGGTGGTGGAGGAAGGCGGATGCATCGGATAGAACACGTCAGGGCTGTCACATCGGTGATGTACCATCCTGATTCGAGCGTTCTTGACACAAAAACTAAGTTTGTTAAATTCAACAGTAATAAGATTTTAACGAGTGAAACAATGAACAAAAATAAGATTTTTAATAAGATGATGTGACACAAATATGTTATATAAGGATAAAGGCATGAACTTAGAAGGAAACGAAGTGTGCCCAACATGTGAGAGGGGAAGGGTTGAACCGTCGCCGAAAATGATGCAGTGGGTGGTGGTGACGGGAGAGCAAGAGGCAAGAATACCAGGATTAACGAACATGTGAGCAGTAGCCCCGGTGTCCATGTACCAATCACCGCAGCCGGTGTAGTTGTTAGGTGAAGGAGCAGTGGCAGAGCGGCGAGTAACAGCTGGTCCCAAGGTGCCGGTGGCAGCGCTTGCTGAGGTGACGGAGATGCCATCGTGAAGCTGTAGCTGCCAGTCAGCTGCGGTGGTGGGTACCCTTCATACGGCTGTGGAGCCGCGTAGTACGCCTGATGCGCCGGGGGACGTGGCACCGGAAGAGTCGGGGTCGGCGCCCGTGGGACCGGCATGGTGTACGCGTGGACAACGCTGGTCCACGGGTTGTACCCGCCGACCCATGGGGGAGGCGCCTGCTGCTATTGGTGACATGGGAGGCCCGCGGGCACCGGCAGCTGCTGCTGTTACTGCTAGCAACCGCACCGGCCACCCCGACGCCGATCAGAAGGGGGCGGGTGTGGGTCGGGCACGTCGTAAGGGGTCGATGGCAGGTGCAGCAGCGGCGTCTGCTGCTGCGGGTATGACGTGGGGCCCTGCGGCTATGGAGAAGCGGCGGTGGCGGCGGATGGTGGTGGAGGACCGCCGCGGGTGGCGCCGGCAGCGAGGGCAGTGTGCATGGCCCGAGTCTTGACTTGCTTCATTCGACGCTCCTCTAACCGGAGGTAGACCACGAACTTGGTGAAGGAGGGCTGGGGGATGAGCGTGAGGTTCACCACGGCGTCGCCGAAGTCCTCGTTGAGGCCTGCGGTGAGCATGTTGAGGAGGAGATCGTCATCGATCTTTGCGTCGATATCACGGAGCTCGTCAGCGAGACTCTTGGGAGGGAGAAAGTAGTCGTTGATAATCCCCAAGTGCAGGGAATCATCGTAGCAATTTCCAAAGGTGGAAGTGATAAGTATGGAGTGTCGAACCCACAAGGACCTAAAGGTAAGATCAAAATTCTCTCAAGCCCAATCTGCCACTAAAACGACTCTACGTACACCGAACGTTTGCTTCCAACTAGAAACGAGAAATAAAACTACGTCGTGGGTATGCAGAGGATAACTTTGCATGATATCGGAGAGCTAAAATGTAAAAGTAGGTGCTGTTATCATAAAGTTAGAATATATTACTAAATATTATAAATAGCGAGTGTGGAGTAATGATGGATCGGTGTGCGGAATTGTCCTAGGCAATTGTTAATAAGACCGGTAATCACTATTGCAATTTCATATGAGGGAGAGGCATAATCTAACATACTTTCTCATCTTGGATCATATGCACTTATGATTGGAACTCTAGCAAGCATCCGCAACTACTAAAGATCATTAAGGTAAAAACCAACTATAGCATTAACATTTCAAGTCCCCTTCATTCCCATACGCCGTGACCCACTTATCCGTGTTTATGCTTCTGTCACTCAAGCGATGCAGACAATAAGTAAACCATGGACATATTGCAACACCCTACAGTGGGAATCCCTCACGCTTACGCGACACGGAGGGCACAATAGGACATCACCAAAATAAAACATACAACTCGTACCAATCTAGATCATCAATCAACCCAAGGACAAAAGATATCTACTCAAAACATCATAGGATGGCAACACATCATTGGATCATAATATGTGGCATAAAGCACCATGTTCAAGTAGGGATTACAGCGGGGTGCGGGAGAGTGGACCGCGTAAAAGAGATGAGGATGGTAATGGTGATGGTGATGTTGATGAAGACGATCATCGCGGCGATGATTCCCCTCCCGATGGCCCTCCGGTGCCATTGAGAGAGAGGAGGAGAGGTTCTCCCCCTTATGCTTCCTCCTCCATGGCTTCCCCCTGGATGGGGAGAGGTCCCCACTCTGGTCATTGGCCTTCATGGCGATGATGGCCCCTCCGAGATCCTTCCCCATGTCGTCCGGTGATGATGGTCCCCTCCGACAGGGTGCCAGAGAGGGCCTAGATTGATTTCTCGTGGCTACAGAGGCTTGCGGCGGCGGAACTTCCGATCTAGGTTAATTTTTGGAGGTTTGGGTATTTATAGGAGAGGTTGGCGCCGAGAACAAGTTAGGGGCCCCACGGGTAGTCCACGAGGCACAGGGCGCGCCCAGGGAGGGTGGACGCGCCCCCCACCCTTGTGGGGCCCACGGGACTCCCCTCCGGTTGATTTTTGTTCCAGTATATTTTATATTTTGTTGAAAAATTCTCCGTTGATTTTTAGCGCATTTCGAGAACTTTTATTTTTGCACAAAAACAACACCATGGTAGTTCTGCTGAAAACAACGTCAGTCCGGGTTAGTTCTAACCAAATCATACCAAAATCATATAAAACAATAGTAAACATGGCATGAATATTTCATAAATTATAAATACGTTGAAGACGTATCAGCATCCCCAAGCTTAATTCCTACTCGCCCTCGAGTAGGAAATGATAAAAGAAATAATTTATGAAGTGTGAATGCTAGCAAGTTTTAAGTTTGATCAATGATAGTTTCAAACACTTTTTATATCATCATTATATATCATAACAGTAGCTCATCTCATAAAACTTTTCATGATCAAGTAACAAGCTATTCACATGTTAAAATATAGATCATAAACTTTCTTGAAAACTAACAAACAGTGCTCTTAGTCATCAAACAACTGCAATTCATCTTATTTTCAGGGTCTATGTAAGAGCTTTGATTTAGCAAATCCCACATACTCAACTATCATATAGTCTCTCACCATTGTTAATACTCATGTGATATTTATGGGTTCAAAGTTTTAATCGCACACAGAGAAAGATAGGGTCTTATAATTTTGCCTCCCAACCTTTTACCTCAAGGGTAATAATTTATGAAAACCTACATCCAAGTGGATATATATCCGGATCGCTCCAACACAAGGTGCATGCCAAAGGAAAAAGTGTAAAAAGAAAAGTGAAAATCACCATGACTCTTGTATAAGGGTAGAAGGTAAAAGTAAAAGATAGGCCCTTCGCAGAGGGAAGTAGAGGTTGTCATGCCATTTTAAGGTTGGATGCACAAAATCTTAGTGCAAAAAAACGTCACTTTATATTACCTCTTGTGATAGAGACCTTTATTATGCAGTCCGTCGCTTTTATTTCTTCCCTATCACAAGTTCGTATAAAGCTTATTTTCTTCGCACTAATAAATCATACATATTTAGAGAGCAATTTTTATTGCATGCACCGATGACAACTTACTTTAAGGATCTTACTCAATCCATAGGTAGGTATGGTGGACTCTCATGGCAAAACTAGTTTTAAGGGATGTTTGGAAGCACAAGTAGTATTTCTACTTGGTGCAAAGAATTTGGCTAGCATGAGAGGGAAAGGCAAGCTCAACATGTTGGATGATCCAAGAGAATATAACGTTTCGGATATAGGAAAACATATCCCATTAAGTTGTCTTCCTTGTCCAACATCAACCTTTTAGCATGTCATATTTTAATGACTGCTCACAATTACAAAAGATGTCCAAGATAGTATATTTATATGTGAAATCTCTCTTCCTTCAATATTCTTTCATGAATTGTTCAAGTGACCAATTTTGTGTTTGCTAACTTTCAATAAGTTTACTACCTATACTTATTCTGTGTGAAGTCATTGCTCCCCATGGTATAAGCATATGAAACATATATAAATACAGATATATGATATTCAATTCATTCAACCATTTATGGTATAAGCATGTGAAGTCATTCTTGGAGGATCCTTTTCATTCAAGATTTCAGATCCAATGATTTTATTCAAACAACAAGTAAAATTGAAAATACGCTCCAAGCAAAACACATATCATGTGACGAATAAAAATATAGCTCCGAGTAAAGAGGGGATGCCTTCCGGGGCATCCCCAAGCTTAGGCGCTTGAGTCTTCCTTGAATATTACCTTGGGGTGTCTTGGGCATCCCCAAGCTTAGGGTCTTTCTGCTCCTTATTCTCCTCATATCAATTTCTCACCCAAAGCTTGAAAACTTCAATCACACAAAACTTAACGGAACTTCGTGAGATAGGTTAGTATGATAAAGAGTAAACCATTCACTTTGGTACTGTCATAGACAAGTCTCATAATTGTTCTCACACAATGCCTACTGTACCATATCATTTCTACAATTTATATTGAGAAATATAAGCCATAGAAACTAGGAAACAAGCAAACTATGCAATGAAAACAGAATTTGTCAGAAACAGAACCGTCTGTAATGATCTGAACAAGAACCATACCCATTCTACTCCAACAATTATGAAATAAATTGGTGGACGTGAGGAATTTGTCTATTAATCTTCTGCAAAAAGAATCAACTCAAAATCACTCTTCTGTAAAAAATGGCAGCTAATCCCGTGAGTACAAAGTTTCTGTTTTTATAGCAAGATCACATTAACTTTCACCCAAGTCTTCCCAAAGGTCTTACTTTGCAATTTATTGAAAAAAAGCTATAAAACATGATTAACACAGCATCTTAATCATGTAAATACACAAAGACAGCAAGGGTAGATATTGGTTTGTCTCCCAACAAGCGCTTTTCTTCAATGCCTTTTGGCTAGGCATGATGATTTCATTGATGCTCACATAAAAGAAAAGAATTGAAACATAGAGAGAGCATCATAAAGAATATGACTAGCACAGTTAAATCTAAACCACTTACTATGCCTAGGGATTTTGTGAGCACATAATTTATAGGAACAAGAATCAACTAGCATAGGAAGGCAAAACAAGTATAACATTCAAAAGTTTAAGCACATAGAGAGGAAACTTGGTATTATTGCATCTCCTACAAGCATAAACTACTCCCTCATAATAATTTTTAGTAGCATCATGAATGAATTCAACAATATAACCATCACATAAAGTATTCTCTTCATGATCTACAAGCATAGAAATTTTTCTACTCTCCACATAAGCAAAATTCTTCTCATTCAAAATAGTGGGATCACTAATTCCTAAAGTTGACACTCTTCCAAACCCACTTTCAATGATAGTATTATTCATACTCCAAAAGATATAAGTGAAGTTCCTGGGGCATTCTACAGTTAATATAGACTAACCAATATCCAAGCTCAAAATATGTAAGTGAAGCACACAAAGCATTCTATAAACCATACTCAAAAGATTTTAAGTGAAGCACAAAGAGCAATTCTATAAGATCATACTTAAAAGATATAAGTGAAGCACCTGAAGTATTATAAAAATCAACGAAGGGATAACTCATACTAGAATGGTTCTTAAAGTAAAAAAATAAAAACACAAAGGACACAAATCATGTGAACAAAACAAAAACCGAGGTATACCGATATTTGTTGAAGAAGAAAGATGGGATGCCAACCGAGGCATCCCCAAGATTAGATGCTTGAGTATCCTTTGAAATATTTACTTGGGGTGCCTTGCGCATCCCCAAGCTTTATGTCTTGCCTCACTTTATTCTTCTCATATTGATAGCTCCTCGATCTTCGAACACTTCATCCACACAAAATTTTAACAAAAACTTTGTGAGATTCATTAGTGTAATAAAGCAATCCACCACTTTAAGGTACTGTAATGAACTCATTATTTATTTATATTGGTGTTAAACCTACTGTATTCCAATTTCTCTATGGTTTATACCCCCGATACTAGCCATAGATTCATCAAAATAAGCAAACAACACGCGAAAAACAGAATCTGCCAAAAACAGGACAGTCTGTAGTAATCTGGAATTTTAGTAAACTTCTGTAAATCCAACACTTATGAAATAAATATGAAAATGTGAAAACTTTGTACCGAAATAATGTGCAAAAAGTTTCAGACCCGTTTGACCTTCCAGTAAAAAATGTAAAATCACGCGCTACAGCCAAAATTTCTGTTTTTGTTCTGCACATAGTAAACAAGCAATCTAATCATCCTAAAACCAAAGATTGGCACATTATTTTTTATAATACAATGGATATATACAAGAGATGATTATTTACATAAAATTCCATGAAAAATTCTACATTGTTTCCGTGAGCATGAACACAAGTGCTCAAGGTCTACCCTTACTTCTTCAATGCATAACTTTCTAATCACTTGTCTTTTTGAAAAAAAAAATAGGCATGAGAGGCAAGTAATTTTTTTTTGTATTTTCATTCTTTATATTTTTGTATGTTTCACCCACAACTAAACAGAAACAAAAAGGAAAAATAAAATCTACTTAGTGAAGAAAGCAAACAAGCACACACGAGAATATCAACCCCACGCTATTGCTCCCCGGCAACGGCGCCAGAAAAAAGCTTGATAATCCGCAAGTGCAGGGAATCATCGTAGCAATTTCCAAAGGTGTAAGTGATAAGTATGGAGTGTCGAACCCACAAGGATCTAAAGGTAAGACCAAAATTCTCTCAAGCCATATCTACCACTATACGACTCTACGCACACCGAACGTTTGCTTCCAACTAGAAACGAGAAATAAAACTACGTTGTGGGTATGAAGAGGATAACTTTGCATGATACCGGAGAGCTAAAATATAAAAGTAGGTGCAATTATCATAAAGTTAGAATATATTACTAAATATTACAAATAGTGAGTGTGGAATAATGATGGATCGGTGTGCGGAATTGCCCTAGGCAATTGTTAATAAGACCGGTAATCCCTATTGTAATTTCATATGAGGGAGAGGCATAAGCTAACATACTTTCTCATCTTGGATCATATGCACTTATAATTGAAACTCTAGCAAGCATCCGCAACTACTAAAGATCATTCAGGTAAAACCCAACCATAGCATTAACATATCAAGTCCCCTTCATTCCCATACGCCGTGACCCACTTATCCATGTTTATGCTTCTTTCACTCAAGCAAAGCAAATAATAAGTAAACCATGGACATATTACAACACCCTACAGCGGGAATCCCTCATGCTTGCGCGACACGGAGGGCACAATAGGACAAAACCAAAATAAAACATACAACTCGTACCAATCTAGATCATCAATCAACCCAAAGACAAAACATATCTACTAAAAACATCATAGGATGGCAACACATCATTGGATCATAATATGTGGCATAAAGCACCATGTTCAAGTAGGGATTACAGCGGGGTGCGGGAGAGTGGACCGCGTAAAAGAGATGAGGATGGTGATGTTGATGAAGACGATCACCGTGGCGATTATTCCCCTCCCGATGGCCCTCCGGCGCCACCGAGAGAGAGGAGGATAGGTTCTCCCCCTTGCGCTTCCTCCTCCATGGCTTCCCCCCTGGATAGGGAGAAGTCCCCCCTCTGGTCCTTGGCCTTCATGGCGATGATGGCCCCTTCGAGACCATTCTCCATGTCCTCCGGTGATGATGGCCCCCTCCGGCGGGGTGCCATAGAGGGCCTAGATTGATTTCTCGTGGCTACAGAGGCTTGCGGTGGCGGAACTTCCAATCTAGGTTAATTTCTAGAGGTTTGGTTATTTACAGGAGAGGTTGGTGTTGAGAAGAAGTCATGGGGCCCACGGGTAGTCCACGAGGCACAGGGGCGCGCCTAGGGGGGTGGGTGCGCCCCCACCCTCGTAGGGCCCACGGGACTCCCCTCCGGTATATTTTTGTTCCAGTATTTTTATATTTTCCAGAGAAATTCTCCGTTGATTTTCAGCGCATTCCGAGAACTTTTATTTCTGCACAAAAACAACACCATGGTAGTTCTGCTGAAAACAACGTCAGTCCGGGTTAGTTCTAACCAAATCATACCAAATCATATAAAACAATAGTAAACATGGCATGAATACTTCATAAATTATCGATACATTTGGAGACGTATCAGTCGTTGACGGAGGAGTTGTCCTGGTGGCACCGAAAAAACTCTTGCTGCAAAAAAACACGACGTTGGAGACGATTGTCGGTGAAGAGTCCGTTCAGCTTGGTCCAAACGGCGAGGGCGTCATCACCGTCCTTCACGACCGTGTGAAATAGATCCGGCGAGATGGTGAGGTAGAACCACCGAATGAGTGTGGCGTCGATGGTGGACCACTCATGATGCGCGGGCATGAGGCTGGACTCGACGGAGCCATCCACGTGGTCGAGAAGGTTGTACTCGTGGAACACGCGGGAGAAGTACACCTTTGATGCGTAGTAGGAGGAGTCTGTCTGAGCAAGGCGGACCGGAACCTGCTCGTAGATGTTGAGGTTACGGATGTCGGCAGCATCGGGAGGGGAGGGGGGTTGGCGTCGGCAAACGGGTTGGAGGCTGAGGTGACGGAAGACAGGGCGGGAAGATTAGGGTTAGGGGCAGCGGCTAAGTTTTAGGGAGCGGCGGCTGTAGGGGGTGCGTTAGTGGCTTGTAGCGGCGGGAAGAGGGGTCGCGGAGGCGCCGAGGGTGGGAGGCAGCGGCGACGCTAGAGTGAAACACGGCGGCGGCGAGAGGTCGCGGCTAGGCTAGGCTAGGCGGCGGCGGCAAGGGAGGATCACGGTGGCGGCGGCACGAGGGAGGAGCGTTGCGGCGGTTGCAGCAGCGGTGGAAAACACATGTCTATGGTTAGGAAACATAGTCATCTTTGATTAACGAGCTAGTCTAGTAGAGGCATACTAGGGACACTATATTTTTTATATGTATTCACATATGTACTAAGTTTCCGGTTAATACAATTCTAGCATGAATAATAAACATTTATTATGAAATAAAGAAATAAATGATAACTTTATTATTTACTTTAGGGCATATTTCCTTCACTGCTTGACAGCCATCACATCTAGTTGCTACCATAATAATATGGATATGCAGGGGGGTCATGACTGAACCAATGAACATGCTTACCGCGGACAAGCTGTGGATCTTCACATAGTGACGAACTGATCGACATGATGCAGTAAGGATGGTAGGCATGTAATATATCTCATTGATCGGCAGCCGTAGTAAGAGTGGCTCCAGTTAGCAATCGGCGATTCAGCGTCCAGAACATCTGTCCACAGAGAGAGGAGGGAAGGAGAGAAAGAGAGGGCATTTTTATTTTATTTTTTATTTTTATTTCATGGGTGCCCAGTCAGCGGTCAATGTGGTCAAAACCACTTGATTTAAGACCAGGGTAGATTTTTGAACCACATGGTTAGTTCGAGGTGTATGTCGACCGGTTTTGAAGTTCAGAGTTGAATTTTAAACCATGTAGTTAGTTTGGGGTTGAAATGTGGACTTTTCTCATATAAGAACTACTTCCTCTATTCCTAAATATAAGTCGTTTTAGACATTTCAAATGGACTACAACATATGGATGTATGTAGACATATTTTAGAGTGTAGATTCACTCATTTTGCTTCGTATGTAGTCACTTGTTGGAATCTCTAGAAAGACTTACATTTGGGAACGGAGGGAGTACATAGTTGTATTTATTGAATATATGTAGCATGCATGGTTGCATTTTGTAGTAGACATTTTCGCAGGCATTGTGGATATTAAAGGTTCATGGTTCTACAAACCAAACAAGCAGTTGAAAAATTCCTAAGAAATAGAGGAATTATCCAAGATTCCTATGGAAATTATTTGAACCAAAGATAGGCCGGTCCTTACCGGAAAAAGCTTTTGTCCCGCTTTATATATAAAGTAAACTGCCCAAGCCAAATATCCAACAAGGTTCCACACACACACGACAAGGTGGGGCGTCTTGAACTCGTCGGACACAGTCCTGACGTTCCGCACTTCCAAAAACGGCCAAGAGCAGCGCGTCCCCGTGGATCCACAGGTGTCCGACTTGTAAGGGGAGCAGTTTGTCTGGGAGGCACCGAAGCTGCACCGGAGCATCTACTGGGTAACAAGGACGGTACACAGATTTCTATTGTAGCCTTGCAATTCCTGATGCCTCCTACTTCTAATCTGGTAACTTCTACCGCCGCTTTTGTGAATATATTAGATCGGCACCGATCAGAACACACCAAGAAAAGCATCATCCATACACATCTTCCTTCACTTCCTACTCACTAGTTAGTTGTGTAGTTGTTGTGTTATGAAGAAGTAAGTACCCTAGCTTCTCTCCAAATTTTAAGGAGGGTAGCTATGGCTTGCACTGAGCAAAGTGCTAGGAATGTGGGAAAAAGTAGCCAAAATCACTCTTTAGTGGTCGACCGATCTTACTAGCTAGTAGTAGTATATTGAGGCACTGCAGATGTATATATAGGTCCATGTCATGCCTATTATTAAATGCATGACATGGTTGGTTGGAGGATTTGGATTCTCTTGAAATCAAGGACTTCAGCAATGATTGCATTTTGTAGCATCTTATGAGTTGTGAGTGAAAAATGTAGAAACTGGAAACTATACGATTCCTAAATGACCAAAGGACTTTTTTTAGAACGAAGATGCAAGAAGCGTCCGGCTTTAAATTAATGAAGCCCACCAACAGGCAGCATCCAAGTTCGAGACACACTTAGCGAACCACAGGGACGAGACCCAAGTCATAATACATGTAACCGGCCAAAGCATGAAATGAAAGCTAGGTAGTCTAAACTGCCAGCGAGAAGGAGTCCAACTACTGCAAAACACCCATGGGGATCAATGTCGAGCAGAAATCTGAATGGCGCAGATCCTCTCCATGGCTTCTTCCATCCGCTCAGTGTCTTGCTATTTCCCCAACGGTATCCAGGTCTGAAGGAATAAATGGCATTTGAAAATAATGTCAGCAGGATGGGAAGGGATCTTATGTTCAATAGTAATCTTGGTACGCGTGGTCCAGAGAGACCACAACCGCGCCCCTACGCACCGCTTGAGTCTTTCTTGAATATTACCTTGAGGTGCCTTGGGAATCCCCAAGCTTTGGGTCTTTCTGCTCCTTATTCTCGTCATATCAATATCTCACCCAAAGCTTGAAAACTTCAATCACACAAAACTTAACGAAACTTCGTGAGATAGGTTAGTATGGTAAAGAGTAAACGATTCACTTTGGTACTGTCAAAGACAAGGCTTATAATTGTTCTGACACAATGCCTACTGTACCATATAATTTCTATAATTTATTTTGAGAAATATAATCCATAGAAACTAAAAAACAAGCAAACTATGCAATGAAAACAGAATTTGTCAGAAACAGAACAGTCTGTAATGATCTGAACAACAATCATACCTATGCTACTCCAAAAATTATGAAATAAATTGGTGGACGTGAGGAATTTGTCTATTAATCTTCTGCAAAAAGAATCAACTCAAAATCACTCTTCTGTAAAAAATGGCAGCTAATCCCGTGAGCGCAAAGTTTCTGTTTTTTATAGCAAGATCACATTAACTTTCACCCAAGTCTTCCCAAAGGTCTTACTTGGCAATTTATTGAAACAAAAGCTATAAAATATGATTACTAAAGTTGCATAATCATGTAAACACACAAATACAGCAAGGGTAGATATTGGGTTGTCTCCCAACAAGTGCTTTTCTTTAATGCCTTTTGGCTAGGCATGATGGTTTCATTGATGCTCACATAAAAAAAAGAATTGAAACATAGAGAGAGCATCATGAAGAATATGACTAGCACAGTTAAATCTAACCCACTTACTATGCCTAGGGATTTTGTGAGCACATAATTTATAGGAACAAGAATCAACTAGCATAGGAAGGCAAAACAAGTATAACTTTCAAAACTTTAAGCACATAGAGAGGAAACTTGGTATTATTGCAACTCCTACAAGCATAAATTACTCCCTCATAATAATTTTCAGTAGAATCATGAATGAATTCAACAATATAACCATCACATAAAGCATTCTCTTCATGATCTACAAGCATAGAAATTTTTCTACTCTCCACATAAGCAAAATTCTTCTCATTCGAAATAGTGGGATCACTAATTCCTAAAGTTGACACTCTTCCAAACCCACTTTAGATGATAGTATTATTCATACTCCAAGATATATAAGTGAAGTTCATGGAGCATTCTACAATTAATATAGACTAACCAATATCCAAGCTCAAAATATGTAAGTGAAGCACACGAAGCATTCCATAAACCATACTCAAAAGATTTAAGTGAAGCACAAAGAGCAATTCTATAAGATCATACTTAAAAGATATAAGTGAAAAACATGAAGTATTATATAAATCAATTAAGGGCTAACTCATACTAGCATGGTTCTTAAAGAAAAAAAAACAAAAACACAAAAGACACAAATCATGTGAACAAAACAAAAACCAAAGTATACCGATATTTGTTAAAGAAGAAAGATGGGATGCCAACCGAGGCATCCCCGAGATTAGATGCTTGAGTATCCTTTGAAATATTTACTTGGGGTGCCTTGGTAATCCCCAAGCTTTATGTCTTGCCTCGCTTTATTCTTCTCATATTGATAGCTCCTCGATCTTCGAACACTTCATCCACACAAAACTTTAACAAAAACTTTGTGAGATCCGTTAGTGTAAGAAAGCAAACTACCACTTTAAGGTACTGTAATGAACTCATTATTTATTTATATTGGATTTAAACCTACTCTATTCCAACTTCTCTATGGTTCATACCCCCGATACTAGCCATAGATTCATCAAAATAAGCAAACAACACGCGAAAAACAGAATCTGTCAAAAACAGGACAATCTGTAGTAATCTGGAAGTTTAGTAAACTTCTGTAAATCCAACAATTATTAAATAAATATGAAAATTTGAACAACTTGTACAGAAATAATGGGAAAAAAGTTTCAGACCCATTTGACCTTCCAGTAAAAAAGGTAGAATCACGCGCTACAGCCAAAGTTTTTTTTTCTGCACATAGTAAATAAGCAATCTAATCGTCCTAAAACCAAAGCTTGGCACATTATTTTTACATACATTGTTTCCGTGAGCATCAAAACAAGTGCTCAAGGTCTACCCTCACTTATTCAATGCATAACTTTCTAATCGCTTCTCTTTTTGAAAAACTTTTTTAGGCATGAGAGGCAAGTAACTTTTTTTGTATTTTCATTCTTTAATTTTTTTTGTATGTTACACACACAACTAAACAGAAACAAAAAGGAAAAACAAAATCTACTTAGTGAAGAAAGCAAACAAGCAGACACGAGAATATCAACCCCACGCTATTGCTCCCGGCAACAGCGCCAGAAAAGAGCTTGATAATCCCCAAGTGCAGGGAATCATCATAGCAATTTCCAAAGGTGTAAGTGATAAGTATGGAATGTCGAACCCACAAGGATCTAAAGGTAAGATCAAAATTCTATCAAGCCCTATCTTCCACTAAAACGACTCTACGTACACCAAACGTTTGCTTCCAACTAGAAACGAGAAATAAAACTACATTGTAAGTATGAAGAGTATAACTTTGCATGATATCGGAGAGCTAAAATATAAAACTAGGTGCTATTATCATAAAGTAAGAATATATTACTAAATATTATAAATAGCGAGTGTGGATTAATAATGGATCGGTGTGCGGAATTGTCATAGGCAATTGTTAATAAGACCGGTAATCACTATTGTATTTTCATATGAGGAAGAGGCATAAGCTAACATACTCTCTCATCTTGGATCATATGCACTTATGATTGGAACTCTAGCAAGCATCCGCAACTACTAAAGATCATTAAGGTAAAACCCAACCATAGCATTAATATATCAAGTGCCCTTTATTCCCATACG
>NC_041393.1:75776330-75777125 GCF_002162155.2 Triticum dicoccoides
GGTGGCTTGTAGCGGCGGAAAGAGGGGTCGCGGCGGCGCCGAGGGTGGGAGGCGACGGTGACGCTAGAGTGAAACACGGCGGCGACGAGAGGTCGCGGCTAGGCTAGGCTAGCCGGCGGCGGCACTACACCACGGTAGAGCTTACGTGACACATTTATATGGGCAAAGGTCTACTAATCTTCAAAAATAACTGTCACCGTAGCTTTTAAGTTTTTTCTTCAGAACATATGTAGGCAAAGGTACACCATTCTAGACATATTATGTGTCGGCAACCACTAAATAACTATCTCTTAATTACGTGTCATGTGTCGGCATATGTAAGGGCTTTGACAGTTTATCAGTCGGTGTAGGTATGTATTTAGCGATATAAAATGTGTCGGTGTATATAGGGTGTATAGACTCAGATTAAGTGTCGGCGTAGAGAGACACATGTCAATCGACTGCCTTGGCGCGCAATTTCGGCATGCGAGTGAAATTTTTGGCTGTTCATGCAAAGTATCCCCGCAAAATACTCCCCCTCCCCCGCAAAATACCCCAAATTGACCCCAATCCTAACCCGTGCATGCCGCTGCTGCCCTCGCATTCGATCCACTCCATCGGCTGCCGCCGTCGCGCTCCACCCCGTGCTCGCGCCCCCTCCTCCCTAGCTCCATCGCCGTCCTCGCACCCCCCTCCCCCCGAGCTCCAGCCCTAGATCGACTCGCCGTCGTCACGCTTCACATCCAACCGCCGCCGCCCCCATCCCCCCTGACATGTAGCCGCTGTCCTTTCCAATCCCCATCCCCGTCCCTGCTG
>NC_041393.1:75777846-75779782 GCF_002162155.2 Triticum dicoccoides
TGTGACCCACTTATCCGTGTTTATGCTTCTGTCACTCAAGCAACGCAAATAATAAGTAAACCATGGAAATATTACAACACCCTACAACGGGAATCCCTCACGCTTGCGCGACACGGAGGGCACAATAGGACATCACCAAAATAAAATATACAACTCATACCAATCTAGATCATCAATCAACGCAAAGACAAAAGATATCTACTCAAAACATCATAGGATGGTAACACATCATTGGATCATAATATGTGGCATAAAGCACCATGTTCAAGTAGGGATTACAGCGGGGTGCGGGAGAGTGGACCGCGTAAAAGAGATGAGGTTGCTGATGGTGATGTTGATGTTGATGAAGACGATCACTGTGGCGATTATTCCCCTCTCGATGGCCCTCCGGCTCCACCGAGAGAGAGGAGGCGAGGTTCTCCCCCTTGAGCTTCCTCCTCCATGGCTTCCCCCTGGATGGGGAGAGGTCCCCCCTCTAGTCCTTGGCCTTCATGGCGATGATGGCCCCTTCGAGATCCTTCCCCATGTCCTCCGGTGATGATGGCCCCCTCCGGTAGGGTGCCAGAGAGGGCCTAGATTGATTTCTCATGGCTACAGAGGCTTGCGGCAGCAGAACTTCCGATCTAGGTTAATTTCTAGAGGTTTGGTTATTTATAGGAGAGGTTGGCGTTGAGAACAAGTCAGGGTCCCCACGGGTAGTCCATGAGGCACAGAGGCGCGCCCAGGAGGGTGGGCGCCCCCCACCCTCATGGGGCCCATGGGACTCCCCTCCGGTATATTTTTGTTCCAGTATTTTTATATTTTCCGGAAAAATTATCCGTTGATTTTCAACGCGTTCCGAGAACTTTATTTCTGCACAAAAACAACACCATGGTAGTTCTGCTGAAAACAACGTCATTCCGGATTAGTTCTAACCAAATCATACCAAAATCATATAAAACAATAGTAAACATGGCATGAATACTTCATAAATTATCGATACGTTGGAGGAGTATCAGTCGTTGACGGGGGAGTTGTCCTGGTGGCACCGAAAAAACTCTTGCTGCAAAAAAACACGACGTTGGAGACGATTGTCGGTGAAGAGTCCGTTCAGCTTGGTCCAAATGGCAAGGGAATCATTACCGTCCTTCACGATCGTGTGAAACAGATCCGACGAGATGGTGAGGAAGAACCACTGGATGAGTGTGGCGTCGATGGTGGACCACTCATGATGCGCGGGCATGAGGCTGGACTCGACGGAGCCGTCCACGTGGTCGAGAAGGTTGTACTCCGGGAACACGAGGGAGAAGTACGCCTTCGATGCTTAGTAGGAGGAGTCCGTATGAGCAAGGCAGACCGGAACCCGCTCGTAGATGTTGAGGTTACGGATGTCGGCAGCATCGGGTGGGGAGGGGGTTTGGCGTCGACGAACAGGTTGGAGGCTGAGGTGACGGAAGACACGGCAGGAAGATTAGGGGTAGGGGCAACGGCTAGGTTTTAGGGAGCGGCGGCTGCAGGGGGGTGCGTCGGTGGCTTGTAGCGGCGGAAAGAGGGGTCGCGGCGGCGCCGAGGGTGGGAGGCGACGGTGACGCTAGAGTGAAACACGGCGGCGACGAGAGGTCGCGGCTAGGCTAGGCTAGCCGGCGGCGGCACTACACCACGGTAGAGCTTACGTGACACATTTATATGGGCAAAGGTCTACTAATCTTCAAAAATAACTGTCACCGTAGCTTTTAAGTTTTTTCTTCAGAACATATGTAGGCAAAGGTACACCATTCTAGACATATTATGTGTCGGCAACCACTAAATAACTATCTCTTAATTACGTGTCATGTGTCGGCATATGTAAGGGCTTTGACAGTTTATCAGTCGGTGTAGGTATGTATTTAGCGATATAAAATGTGTCGGTGTATATAGGGTGTATAGACTCAGATTAAGTGTCGGCGTAGAGAGACAC
>NC_041393.1:75781328-75803119 GCF_002162155.2 Triticum dicoccoides
TCTTGAGCTAGCGTTGGTTTTCCCCGAAGAGGAGAGGGTGATGTAGCAAGTGTAGCGTAAGTATTTCCCTTAGTTTTTGAGAACCAAGGTATCAATCCAGTAGGAGGCTCCTCAAAAGTCCCACGCACCTACACAATCAAACTGAGAACTCGCAACCAACGCAATAAAGGGGTTGTCAATCCCTTCACGGCCACTTGCGAAAGTGAGATCTAATAAAGATAGTATGATAATATAAATATATTTTTGGTATTTTATGATATAGATGCAAGAAAGTAAAGATGCAAATAAAAGTAGATTGAAAGCAAATATGATAAGAGATAGACCCGGGGGCCATAGGTTTCACTAGAGGCTTCTCTCGAGAGCATAAGTATTATGGTGGGTGAACAAATTACTGTCAAGCAATTGATAGAAAAGCGAATAATTATGACGTTATCTAGGCATGATCATGTATATAGGCATCACATTCAAAACAAGTAGACCAACTCCTGCCTGCATCTACTACTATTACTCCACACATCGACCGCTATCCAGAATGCATATAGAGTATTAAGTTCATAAGAACGGAGTAACGCATTAAGCAAGATGATATGATGTAGAGGGATAAACTCATGCAATATGATATAAATCCCATCTTGTTATCCTCGATGGCAACAATGCAATATGTGTCTTGCAACCCTTTCTGTCACTGGGTAAGAACACCGCAAGATTGAACCCAAAGCTAAGCACTTCTCCCATGGCAAGAAAGATCAATCTAGTAGGCCAAACCAAACCGATAATTCAAAGAGACTTGCAAAGATAACTCAATCATACATAAAAGAATTCAGAGAAGATTCAATTAATAACCATAGATAAATCTGAACTAAACTCACAAATCATCGGATCTTGACAAACACACCGCAAAAAGAGATTACATCGAATAGATCTCCAAAAGAGAGGGGGAGATCATTGTATTGAGATCCAAAAAGAGAGAAGAAGCCATCTAGCTAATAACTATGGACCCGTAGGTCTGAGGTAAACTACTCACAACTCATAGGAGGGGCAAGGATGTTGATGTAGAGGCCCTCCGTGGTCGATTCCCCCTCCGGACTGACGGCCAAGGCTCCAAGATGGGATCTCGTGGATACAGAAGGTTACGGTGGTGGAAATTCTGTTTCGTGGTTCCCCTGGATGTTTTCGGGGTCCATAGGTATATATAGGAGGAAGAAGTACGTCGGTGGATGCCCGAGGGGCCCACGAGAGAGGGGGGCGCCCTCCTATCTCATGGGGCCCTTGGAGCTTTCTTGACTTGCACTCTAGGCTCCCCGGATCAGATTTGTTCCAAAAATAACGCTCCCGAAGGTTTCATTCCGTTTGGACTCCATTTGATATTCCTTTCCTTCGAAATACTGAAATAGGCAAAAAAACAGCAATATGGGATGGGCCTCCGGTTAATAGGTTAGTCCCAAAAATGATATAAATACGAGAATGAAGACCATAAGCATCCAAAACAGGTAATATAATAGCATGGAACAATCAAAAATTATAGATACGTTGGAGATGTATCCAGCATCCCCAAGCTTAATTCCTGCTCGTCCTCGAGTAGGTAAATGATAAAAAGAGAATTTTTGATGTGGAATGCTACCTAGCATAATTCATAATGTAATTTCTTTTATTGTGGCATGAATGTTCAGATACAAGTAATACAAAATAAAAGTTCATATTGATATAAGAAATAGTAATACTTCAAGCATACTAAACAAGTAATCATGTCTTCTCAAAATAGCATGGCCAAAAGAAAGTTATCCCTACAAAATCATATAGTCTGGCTAAGCTCTATCTTCATCACACAAAGTATTTAATCATGCACAACCCCGATGACGAGCCAAGCAATTGTTTCATACTTTAATAATCTCAAACTTTTTCAACTTTCACACAATACATGAGTGTGAGCCATGGACATAGCACTATATGTGGAATAGAACGGTGGTTGTGGAGAAGACAAAAAAGAGAAGATAGTCTCACATCAACTAGGCGTATCAACGGGCTATGGAGATGCCCATTAATAGATATCAATGTGAGTGAGTAGGGATTGCCATGCAACGGATGCACTAGAGCTATAAATATATGAAAGCTCAACAAAATAAAACTAGTGGGGTGCATCCAACTTGCTTGCTCACGAAGACCTAGGGCATTTTGAGGAAGCCCATCATTGGAATATACAAGCCAAGTTCTATAATGAAAAATTCCCACCAGTAAATGGAAGTGACAACATATGAGACTCTCTATCATGAAGATCATGGTGCTACTTTGAAGCACAAGTGTGGTAAAAGGATAGTAGCATTGTCCCTTCTCTCTTTTTCTCTCATTTTTTTTATTTGGGCCTTTTATTTTTTTATGGCCTTTTTTTTTATTTCGTCCGGAGTCTCATCCCGACTTATGGGGGAATCATAGTCTCCATCATCCTTTCCTCACTGGGACAATGCTCTAATAATGATGATCATCACACTTTTATTTTTTTACAACTCAACAATTACAACTCAATACTTAGAACAAAATATGACTCTATATGAATGCCTCCGGCGGTATACCGGGATATGCAATGAATCAAGAGTGACATGTATGAAAGAATTATGAACAGTGGCTTTGCCACAAATACAATGTCAACTACATGTTCATGCAAAAAGCAATATGACAAAAGTAATGTGTGTCATATGAACAGAACGGTGGAAAGTTGCCTGGCAATATATCTCGGAATGGCTATGGAAATGCCATAATAGGTAGGTATGGTGGCTGTTTTGAGGAAGGAGTATGGTGGGTGTATGGTACCGGTGAAAGTTGCACGATACAAGAGAGGCTAGCAATAACGGAGGGGTGAAAGGAGTGCGTATAATCCATGGACTCAACATTAATCAAAAGAACTCATATACTTGTTGTAAAAATTTAGAAGTCATCAAAAACCAAAGCACTACATGCATGGTCCTAGGGGGATAGATTGGTAGGAAAAGACCATCGCTCGTCCCCGACTGCCACTCATAAGGAAGACAATTAATAAAT
Organism: Triticum dicoccoides; assembly: GCF_002162155.2. NCBI lineage: Eukaryota > Viridiplantae > Streptophyta > Magnoliopsida > Poales > Poaceae > Triticum > Triticum dicoccoides. Next base: position 75,784,362 of record NC_041393.1, read on the forward strand.
AAAATTGTGCTCCAACTTCATCACAAAGCGGTTCACCATACGTGCATGCTACGGGAATCACAAAATTCAACACAAGCATTCTTTAAATCCATAATCACCCAACTAGCATGACTTTAATATTACTACCTCCATTTCTCAAAACAATTATCAAGCATCAAGTTGATCATAGCATCCAATTCACTTTCTATGATAGTTTTTATTATATCCAACTTGGATACTCATCATTCTAGGACCAAATTAAAACCATAGCAAATACCATGCTGTTCTAAAAGACTCTCAAAATAATATAAGTGAAGCATGAGAGACTAGTAATTTCTATAAAATTAATCCACCACCATGCTCTAAAAGATATAAGTGAAGCACTAGAGCAAAAACTATCAAGCTCAAAAGATATAAGTGAAGCACATAGAGTATTCTAGAAAATTCTAATCAAATAGGCTTCTCCAAAAAGGTGTGTTACAGAAAGGATGATTGTGGTAAACTAACAAGCAAAGATCAATATAATACACGACGCTCAAAGCAAAACACATATCATGTAGCGAATAAAAATATAGCTCCAAGTAAAGTTACCAATGAACGAAGACGAAAGAGGGGATGCCTTCCCGGGGCATCCCCAAGCTTAGGCTTTTGGCTATTCTTAAATATCTTGGGGTGCCATAAGCATCCCCAAGCTTAGGCTCTTGCCACTGTTTATTCCATAGTCCATAAAAGCTTTACCCAAAACTTGAAAACTTCACAACACAAAACTCAACAGGAAATCTTATAAGCTCCATTAGTTAAAGAAAACAAAACCACCACATAAGGTACTGCAATAAACTCATTCTTTATTTATTTTGGTGTTAAACCTACTGTATTCCAACTTCCTTATGGTTTATAAACTAATTTATTAGCCATAGATGCATTGAAATAAGCAAACAACACACGAAAAACAGAATCTGTCAAAAGCAGAACAGTTTGTAGAAATCTGTAACTAACGCAAACTTCTAAAACTCTAAAAATCCTACCAAAATATGAAGTACTGGAAAATTTGTTTATTGATCATAAGAAAAAAGAATCAAAGCAAAATCTCTTTTCTGTGATTTATTAAAAAAAATCTCGTGAGCGCAAAGTTTCTGTTTTTCAGCAGAATCAAATCAACCATCATCATAGTTTATCCTATAGGTTCTACTTCGCACAAACACTAAACAAAAGATAAAAACACATCTAAACATAAAGTAGAAAAAAAATTTAACACTAAACAGGAACAAAAACAAAGAACATAAAGAAAATTGGGTTGCCTCCCAACTAGCGGTATTGTTTAACGCCCCTAGCTAGGCATAAAAGCAAGGATAGATCTAACGAGTGCCATCTTTGGCACTTGATTCATAAGTAGCACGCATGATAGATTCATAAGGTAATTTGACTTTATTTCTTGGAAAGTGCTCCATGCCTTTCTTTAAAAGAAATTGGAATCTAATGTTCCCTTCCTTCATATCAATAACTGCACCAATCGTTCTAAGGAAAGGTCTACCAAGAATAATAGGGCAAGAAAGATTGCAATCTATATCAAGAACGATAAAATCTACGGGCACCAAATTTCTATTAGCAACAATAAGAACATCATTGATCCTTCCCATAGGCTTTTTAACGGTGGAATCCGCAAGGTGCGAATTTAAAGAGCAATCATCAAGATCATGGAAGTCTAGAATATCACATAAAGTTTTCGGAATTGTGGAAACACTAGCACCCAAATCACACAAAGCAAAACACTCAAAATCTTTAATTCTAATCTTTATAGTAGGTTCCCACTCATCATTAAGTTTTCTAGGTATAGAAACTTCCAAATTAAGTTTTTCATCATAAGATTGCATCAAGGCATCAACAATATGTTTGATAAAAACTTTGTTTTGACTATAAGCATGAGGAGAATTAACAACGGATTGCAACAAGGAAATACAACCTTTTAAAGAGCAATTATCATAATCAAATTCCTTGAAATCAGAGATAGTAGGTTCAATATTATTAGAAGTTGAGGATTCTCCAATCTCTCTTTTACCAAATTTAGCATTAAGATCTAAAGATTTCGAATTTTTGGGTCGCCTTCTAGGCAAAGTTGTTTCGTCATCACTCCCATAATCATCAAAATTCATATTGCAAAACATAGATCTAATAGGAGACGCATCAATAACTTTAAGATCCTCATCAATATTTTCATGTAGATTAGAAGAACACGCTTTTATAAAGCTTTCCTTTTTAGCACGCAATCTAGCGGTTCTTTCCTTGCACTCGTCAATGGAGATTCTCATTACTTTGAGAGACTCATTGATATCATGCTTAGGAGAAGAGGATCCAAGTTTAAGAGAATTAACATCAAGCGAAAGTCTATCAACATTCCTAGCCAAATCATCAACTTTGAGCAATTTTTCTTCAAGCAAAGCATTAAAATTCTTTTGAGAAATCATAAATTCTTTCACACTATTCTCAAAATCAGAGGGCATATTATTAAAATTACCATAAGAATTATTGTAGGAATTTCCATAATTATTAGAGGGATTACTAGGAAATGGTCTAGCATTAAAATTTCCTCTATAAGCATTGTTGCCAAAATTATTCCTACCAACAAAATTCACATCCATTGATTCATTATTAATCTCAATCAAAGAAGATCATTGGGATCAAGAGGAGTATTTTTAGTAGCAAACATCTTCATAAGTTCATCCATCTTTCCACTCAAAACATTGATTTCTTCTATAGCATGCACTTTTTTACTAGAAGATCTTTCGGTGTGCCATTGAGAATAATTAGCCATAATATTATCAAGCAATTTTGTAGCATCTCCTAATGTAATTTCCATAAACATGCCTCCCGTGGCCGAATCTAAGAGATTTCTAGAAGCAAAGTTCAAAACGGCATAAAAATTTTGTATGATCATCCATAAATTCAAACCATGAGTAGGGCAATTGCGAAGCATCAATTTCATCATTTCCCAAGATTGGGCAACATGCTCATGATCAAGTTGTTTAAAATTCATAATATCGTTCCTAAGAGTGATGATCTTAGTGGGAGGAAAATACTTAGAGATAAAAGCATCTTTGCACTTGTTCCAAGAATCAATACTATTTTTAGGCAAAGACGAAAACCAAACTTTAGCATGATCTCTAAGTGAAAACGGAAATAACTTCAATTTGAAAATATTGTTATTCGTATCTTTCTTCTTTTGCATGTCACACAAATCAACAAAATTGTTTAGATGAGTAGCGGCATCTTCACTAGGAAGGCCGGCGAATTGATCTTTCATAACAAGATTAGCGAGGCAATATTGATTTCACAAGACTCAACATCATTAAGAGGAGCAATCGAAGTACTAAGGAAATCATTATTATTGGTATTCGATAAATCACACAACTTGGTATTATCTTGTGCCATGGCAACAAGTAATCCAACACACAAGCAAACAGAAAACGGCAAACGGAAAAAGGCTTGCGAAAAGAGAGGAGGAGATTGGGAAAGAGAGGGCGAATAAAACGGCAAGGGTGAAGTGGGGGAGAGGAAAACAAGAGGCAAATGGAAAATAATGTAAATGCGAGGGAGATGGGTTTGTGATGGGTACTTGGTATGTCTTGACTTGAGCGAAGACCTCCCTGGCAACGGCGCCAGAAACCCTTCTTGCTACGTCTTGAGCTAGCGTTGGTTTTCCCCTAAGAGGAGAGGGTGATGCAGCAAGTGTAGCGTAAGTATTTCCCTCGGTTTTTGAGAACCAAGGTATCAATCCAGTAGGAGGCTCCTGAAAACTCCCACGCACCTACACAAACAAACTGAAAACTCGCAACCAACGCAATAAAGGGGTTGTCAATCCCTTCACGACCACTAGGGAAAGTGAGATCTAAGAAAGATAGTATGATAAGATAAATATATTTTTGGTATTTTATGATATAGATGCAAGAAAGTAAAGATGCAAATAAAAGTAGATTGAAAGCAAATATGATAAGAGATAGACCCGGGGGCCATAGGTTTCACTAGAGGCTTCTCTCGAGAGCATAAGTATTACGGTGGGTGAACAAATTACTGTCAAGCAATTGATAGAAAAGTGAATAATTATGACGTTATCTAGACATGATCATGTATATATGCATCACATCCAAAACAAGTAGACCGACTCCTGCCTACATCTACTACTATTACTCCACACATCGACCGCTATCCAGCATGCATCTAGAGTATTAAGTTCATAAGATCGGAGTAACGCATTAAGCAAGATGATATGATGTAGAGGGATAAACTCATACAATATGATATAAACCCCATCTTGTTATCCTCGATGGCAACAATACAATACGTGTCTTGCAACCCTTTCTCTCACTCGGTAAGAACACCGCAAGATTGAACCCAAAGCTAAGCACTTCTCCCATGGCAAGAAAGATCAATCTAGTAGGCCAAACCAAACCGATAATTCGAAGAGACTTGCAAAGATAACTCAATCATACATAAAAGAATTCAGAGAAGATTCAATTAATAACCATAGATAAATCTGAACATAAACTCACAATTCATTAGATCTTGACAAACACACCGCAAAAAGAGATTACATCGAATAGATCTCCACAAGAGAGGGGGAGATCATTGTATTGAGATCCAAAAAGAGAGAAGAAGCCATCTAGCTAATAACTATGGACCCGTAGGTCTGAGGTAAACTACTCACAACTTATAGGAGGGGCAAGGATGTTGATGTAGAGGCCCTCCATGGTCGATTGCCGCTCCGGCAGAGTGCCAGCGAAGGCTCCAAGATGGGATCCCGCAGATATAGAAGCTTACGGTGGTGGAAATTGTGTTTCGTGGTGCCCCTGGATGTTTTTGGGGTCCGTAGGTATATATAGGATGAAGAAGTACATCGGTGGACGCCCGAGGGGCCCACGAGACAGGGGGGCGCGCCCTACAGGGGGGGGCGCCCTCCTATCTCGTGGGGCCCTCGTAGCTTTCTTGACTTGCACTCCAGGCTCTCCGGATCAGATTGTTCCAAAAATAACGCTCCCGAAGGTTTCATTCCTTTTGGACTCCGTTTGATATTCCTTTTCTTTGAAATACTGAAATAGGCAAAAAAACAACAATATGGGTTGGGCCTCCAGTTAATAGGTTAGTCCCAAAAATGATATAAATATGTAGAATAAAGCCCATAAGCATCGAAAACAGGTAATATAATAGCATGGAACAATCAAAAATTATAGATACATTGGAGACGTATCATGTGACAAATTTTTTGACATGGTGCTTGAGTTACTTAGTGATGCATTCCCCAAAGGTTCAGTACTTCCAAAAAATTTCAGTGAAGCTAAGAAAATAGTTAAATCTATTGGGCTTGGGTATGTTAGTATTCATGCCTGTGAAAATGATTGTGTACTGTTCAGAAATGAATTTGATAAGGAGAATCAATGTCCTAAGTGTAAAACTTCAAGGTGGAAATCAGAAAAGAAGAGTCCTGATGGGAAAAGGGTACATAGAGTTACTAGAAAGGTTCTTCGCTATTTTCCTATTAAAAGAAGGCTTCAAAGGTGCTTTATGTCCTCTAAAACTGCAACTGACATGAGCTGGCATGATGAACAACGGACCAAAGATGGTTTGATTAGGTGCCCAGCAGATGCTATTTTCTGGAAGGATTTTGATTCCAAACATCCACTAATTAGTGATGATAGTCGGAATTTTAGATTGGCTGCAACAACTGATGGCTTTAATCCATTTAGGTCAACAAGGAGTACCTACAGTATTTGGCCAGTCTTTTTGATTCCATACAATCTTCCTCCTTGGATGTGTATGAAGCGGACTAATTTTATCCTTTCCTTGCTCATTCCTGGCCCTAAGGCACCTGGAGGCGATACGGATGTCTATCTTGAACCTTTGGTAGATGATCTAGTAGATATGTACTATCATGGTGTAAAGACATTTGATGCTTCTAAGTCTGAAATATTTGATCTTCGTGCTGCCATCCTTTGCACCATACATGACTTTCCAGGTTTAGGCTACACTCATGGGTGTGCTACGCAGGGTGAGGTAGCTTGTCCTGAGTGCCATTCATTCACTTGTTCTCCACAATTAAAAAAGGGCAGTAAATATTGCTATATGGGACATTGTAGGTTCTTATCATCCAATCATAAGTTTAGGTCAGATGAAAAGTTATTTGATGGCAAGTCAGAGCATAGGACAACACCTATACCTCTTACGGTTGAGGAAATCGATGATTTGACAGGAAATCTCGAAACATCCTTTGGAAAATACCCAGCTGCCAAGAAGACAACAAAGAGAAAACACAAAGAAGGTGAATCCCCTCCCTTGTATAAAAGAATATCTGTGTGGTTTAAGTTGCCCTATTGTAAAGATCTGATGTTGCGTCATAATTTTGATGTTATGCATATAGAAAAAAATGTATGTGATAACATAGTTAACACACTTCTGGGCCTTGAGGGGAAATCAAAGGATAACGCCAATTCTCGCTTAGATATCCAAGCTTTGGGTATTACGGGGGACCTGCATGTTGTTGAAGTAGAAGAGGGTCAATTGTATATACCTCCAGCACAATATACTTTGACACCCGATCAGATGAAAGATTTTCTCCAAGTCTTGATGGGAGTCAAGTTTCCACAAGGCTTTGCAGCTGATATACGACGTTATATCCATGTTGCTGAGAAGAAGATTTCTAGACTGAAGAGCCATGATAATCACATTCTGCTGCAGCACCTTCTTCCGCTTGCGATTCGAAAAATATTGCCAACAAGAGTATGTGCTGCATGGACTCGTGTTAGTAACTTCTTCAAGAAGATTTGCTCACCTGTTATCCGCGTCAGTGATATGAAAATTCTAGAGGCTGAAATAGCTGAGACCTTAAGCATACTTGAAACTATATTCCTGCCAAGTTTTTTTGATGTCATGGTCCACTTGATGGTTCATTTGCCTGCCCAAGTTAGAATTGGTAGCCCAGTACACTTCCGGAGCATGTGGTTAGTAGAAAGGTGATCTTCTAAACAAAGTCTTATAGCAACCTATTTTTTTTGCAAATGAATTTTACAAATAGGCTTACAATTTGTAGTATGTAGGTATTTGGGGCACTGCAACGGACATGTTCGCACTAGAAGCCATCCGGAAGGATCAATCGCTGAGGGTTATTTGTTTGATGAGGGCCTTACATTATGTTCTCTCTATCTCAAAGGGTGTGAGACTAGGTTCACTCAACAAGATAATAATGTTGAGGTGTTGAATAATGAAACGTCCAACACCAGTCCATACTTGTGCCACAAGGGGCAAGGATTGGGTAGCATTGTATCATTATCAAATAATTCTTGGATCCAAGCACATAGATATGTCTTGTCCAACCACAATGAAATAGAACCTTATGTGAAGTAAGCTGCCCACACTATAGTGTTATTATCTCTTTCTTATCTTTCTTATAATATTTAATTCGATACGCAATTATAGGAAGCACCGCGAGCACCTATCCTCAATTGGTCTTCCCAATGAAAAAGCAATCAACACTATGCAACATGAGAAGTTTCATGAGTGGTTTCGAGAGCATGTAAGTAGGACATCACTTGACCTATCGTGCTCAACATTAATCATGTTAACCTATTGTAACTAACAACAATTCTATACTCAGGTGTTGTCATTAGTTGAAAGAGGTGTAGAAGTATCGGAAGAAATGCAAATTTTAGCCCAAGAGCCTTTCATGATTTCTAGAAAACTTAACAGCTATACTACTAATGGGTTCGATTTCCATACACACTCAAGTGATGATGGTAGACCTATTCAAAACAGTGGAGTAGCTATAGCTGCACAAAATTCAAGAGGAGTAGAGATATATTATGGCATTATTAGGGACATAGTTGAGCTAAACTACCGCCAAAAAGGATATATGGTGTTATTTCGATGTGATTGGGTTGACAATCGTGAACAAGACAAATGGGTAAAAACCGATCAGTTTGGGGTTACTACTGTTAACTTCAACCATTTATCAGTAGTGGTGATAAGTTATCAGATGAACCTTTCATCTTAGCATCACAAGCCGCACAAATTTTCTATGCTCCAGAGGTTGATGATAAAGGCTGGTGTGCAGCTGTCCAGAACACAAAACCACATGGCACCTACTCTATGGCCGTTGTGGATGATGAAAATGTGGATGATGAAAATGTAGATCTTGAGAATGCTAATAAGGGGTTGTTAATTGATCTACACACAAATGTTGATCCCGACATTGATCATACCAAATTTTCTCATGTAGACTGATATAGATGGAATAATTGTTGTTGCACCAAAGAGGAAGTAAGTGTGATAATGATTTTCTGCATTTTATTTGGTAGTTGTGTAAAATTTGGTTATTACTTTAGTTGAAACACTTGCATGTTGTATGGACTGCTAACTCATATGTAAGCATTTACAGGAGCAGGAGCAAAAATGGCAGTTGCAGCAAGAAGCACAGAAAGAACTCCGGAATATGAACTCGAAAGGAACAGAACTGTACTTGATGTACGTAGAAGACAAAATAAGAACATGAAGAGACCTTTGAATCTTAAAGGTCTAGCAGATGCATTTGAGGCAGAAGGCCAACCTGCTCCCCAAAAGAAGAAAAAGGTATTGTTGCTAGATATGATATAACTAAAAGAAAACACATGTCTTCCATTTCTTTGTGTTGGATTATAGCTTTGCATCATATACTACTAAAACTATTACATCATCCACACATACATATGCACTATTTCCAGCACACTATTTTCTATCCCTTTTTGCATAGTTAACACTGATTTATGTGTTTAATTGTAGAGACAAAAGTGAACTCCTGTTTCACAAACTCAAGCTCCAGACCGGCAATTGCGGTCTTCTTCAAGATTAAATACTGAAATTTCAACTGAACCTGAGGTTGTATTGAATGAACTTGAAGTTATGCTTCTTTACTTTGATGTGTGTACCTTCAAGATTAGCAATTGAATGATAATGCATTCGTAGTACTAAACCTATTTTCTACATTTATTGGATATCAGTCCAGGAAAGGGAGGTTAGGAAAGTTACTGCTATGAAAAGCATATGGGGAAGGCAAAACAAGCCTAAACTCAAGTTGGAAATCAATGAGTATGGTCAGCCTTGTGGTAAATCTGCTACACGGTTCGCCAACTTTGTTGGAACAAAAATAAGAACCAAGGGTTTTCCGGTTGAATTTGATGATTGGAGGAAGGTTGATCTGTCTAAAAAACTTGCTTTATGGACCAAGGCAAAGGTAATACTTGGTTGCTGCTGCTATATTGTTATTGGTTGCTGCTATGTTGCTATATTTTTATTGGTTAGTGAGTTCCTGGATGATATCTTAGTGTTCATGTTTAGGAGTGACTAATGAGTTAGTTTATTCTTGTATAGTTCTCTAATGCTTATTTCCAAATGCCAATTTTTCAGTTGTTTTGGGAATTAGACAAACGAGTTTTCCAATGGTATATGAAAACAACACAAATTAAATGGAAAGACTTCAAATCAGACCTAAAGAGGGATTATTATGATGAATCATATGAATATGATGAACTTATAGCATCATGTGATGCTAGAGTTCATCCTGACCAATGGAAGTTGCTTGTTGCATTTTGGTTGACTCCAAAAGCTAAGGTATGCTCTTTGTTAGGTTAGTATTGACCTTTGATTCTACTTGTGTGACATGATTGCTTGTGTGACATGATCTTCATCAAACCATTTGGTAGGCTCGCTCAATAAGAGGTAAAAATAATCGAGCACATCACACGCAAAATCACACATCTGGAAGTAAGAGTTTTGCTCGGGTTGACACTGAAATGGTATGCAACCATGCTATTCTTGTTGTAAACTTTGATGTTTGTACATTTTGCTCATTGTTTTAATATTTCTTATCACTTGACATAGACCGAGGAGCTCAAGCGCCGCCCACATAGACATGAATTGTTTATTGAAACACATACACATCGAATTAGTGGCCTTCCTCAAAAAGGGTTTGCAGTAAGAATTGTAAGTTCAGATGCACTCTAATTTCTTGATTCCTTTCATATTTTTGTTTATGTAGTAAGTACTAGGAACTCATAACAATTCCTGAAATATATAGAAAGAACTTCAAGATGAAGCATTAAAGCACCCAGAATTGTTGGAGAATGGTATTAAGGATGGTGATTTGTTTGCGTTTGTTTGTGGAAAATAAAAAAATGGATATGTTCGTGTTGTTGGTTTGGGGCCAACTCCAACTGACCTAGAGTTGCCAGGAACCCAGCAGTATAAATCTACAAAGCTTCAAATAGCAATGGAAAAGTGTCGTGTATCTAACCAAAAAGTGGAACATCTGCAAGACCAAATGGATGACATGAAGAAGCAAATGGCTGAGATGAGGCAACTTTTTCTATCTTCACAGGGGCAACAAGATGAAACCAATACCACACCTGGACATGAACCAAATACTCCACACCATGTAGCACTAGTTCTATTATATTGTACCTCTGCCATAGCGGAACATGTAATGCTGTGATCTTGTTGTAGTTTATTATATTTAACATCTACAATGCTTGATTTTGATGTAGAACATAAGGAGAAGAGAAGCCAATAATATTGAGAAAGGCAATGCTCATCTAGAGGAGGTGGCTGAGTCAAATGCTTCTATGCAGAATGATGACACTCTTACTAGAAGAAGAATTGTTAATGTTGAGAAACATAACAGACAACAAGGGGTAAATCTTTCCTTTCCTTTTGGCCTTTAATTGCCAATATGATGCTATATGAACTTGTTTCTTTACCATTATTATATTCTGAATTGCAAATTTTTCCCATAGGGTGGAAGAGATGTGATATTATATAGCATGACTAGACCTTTAAATGTCACTATTGCCAAAGGAACAATTCAAACAACTAATCCAAAGGCTGTGGTGGGGGGTGAGCCCCTAGGTTCTGAATATGTCGAAATTGTCATCTATTCGGTGTTCAAAAAGGATACTCAGTTGCCTCGTACGTATGGGAATGTGTTAACCATGGGAGATGCTAAGGGGAAATCGATTGCATGACCATCTGCTATGGTAATAATCTAGAGCACTTGGTTTCTTTTCTTTTGTGCTAATCGGTCACCTATTAAGTAGTGATTGTTGTTGTAGATCAAAGATCCCAAGAAGACATCTAATGTGCCAGGAGGTGCAGGTACTATGATATACATCAAATTTACATGCCAAGTAAAATTAATGTGCCTTAGTCTATTTCTGCCCACTTATCTGTCCTATAAGACCATTGATGTATTGGATAGTTGTCAGTCTCCATATTTGTGTGCACCTTTTTATCTCCAGCCCTTGGCACTTCTCCTACCTTGGAGAAATTTAACTAGTAAAAATCTGTAGCTGTTTGTCAATCTCTATATTTATGTGCACCTATTTCTGTTTATAGCTCCATATTTATCCATACAAAAAAGTAGATACAACTAGCGTGTTTCGAGCATCGCGGTCGAACTAAGTTTGTATTTGGTAACTATGTAATCTGACAAGTGAGTAAATAGTATTTTTGGCAACTGATTGACACCTAAAAGCTTGTTTAAACTCTTGGGCAAATAAGTATTTAGTAATCTGGAAACTAAGCATACTAAATATGGCAAGTAATTACTATATAGAGGGAGTACTTCTATTTACTGGCAACTAATCACTTGCAATGTTTGGTGGCAGTAGTCAGTGCCAAAGAGTAGTGAGGCCACGTTCTAGAGTGTTCTGTTACATACTAGCTTGGGGCCATTTCACTATGTTTTCTTGTGCACTTTTCCCAAGGTGTGCTCAAATTGACTTACAACTGCCAGTGCAACAAATAAAAAGTAAACAAAATAGTGATTTTGTACCGTGTTTCTTTGCATGTTTTTTTGCTGGGATGTTTCTTTGGACGTTTTTGTCCATTCTAATTGGTCTCCCCACTATCATGCTCCTTTTGCATTTTAAAAGAAAAAAAAGAGGAAAGACATGAATGATACATGCATTCAACAGTTGACGATGCTGCTCCTACATCATTCTAGATAGATGCCGACATTTCTACCAATTTAAAACTCTCCCTCCCTGCTAGTGTGTTGTTGTACCATAGTCACATGCACGTATAGTAGTCTGCCTAGCTTCAGTTGTATGAATGCTCTGTAGCTTTGGTCAGATTGTTGGCTCACCCGCGAATCCCTGAAATTTTGGCCGTAAGATTGATAAATCCAACGACAAGTGTGAATACTAGAAGATGGTTGAATGTTCATGTACAGTTTGGTACCTTGATTGACAACTGCAAGTTTCTCTTTGTCTTCCCCTTTTGAGCTTTTTCAAGGGTCTCATGTATTTCACATAAAAATTATTCATGATATGTGGTTAATAAAATGGAACTATAGACTGGACGTGCATAGTGCCAGTGTACCAGTAATGATAGTAATAATAGTACAGTAATGCCATATCACTATTCAGGAGTTTTGAACAACTTTTTGGTTGATTACACTTTCTTGACAATTCTTGACAAATTCGTATGCAATATTTTCAGGTACTTAGGAAGCTAGCATTGGATGTGAGGAGGACTTGGAGTATCATGGAACATACATGGGTGTGCGCAGTATTTTGGAAGCCAACTTCAATCATGTCACGAATCTGATATGTGTTTCGGACCATTTGGTGCTTCAAGTGTTTGGGGGTAGAAACTTTGTGCTCATGGATGTGACTTGTGTGCTCTGGATTAGTGTTTGTGTGACTTGTGTGTTCTGGATGGTTAAACTATACTTCTGGTTGTGCTTGTGAACCTATGTCGACATATATGTCTATTTGTGAACTTATGTCAGTATATGTCTGTTTGTGAACCTATGTCAGTATATGTCTGTTTGTGAACCTATAATTATTGTTGTCCAATATGTCCATGTTGATGTTGTTTATCAATTGCATATCAGTATATATGTGAAATTATTGGTTTGGCTGTGCACTACTTACCAACAAGTTATCTGTTGGTAAACAAATTCTTGCAGAGCAACTGTCGGCCATGGCTACTAGCTAGCTAGGCATGAAAAGTGTCAGCAAACATACATACCTAGACGAACAGACTATGTGTTGGCCAAGATATATACCTATATAGACAGCATAAGTGTCGGCAAAGGTGCAAATATATTCAAACAGAATATGTGTCGGGATAGTTATATACCTAGAAGAACAGCATATGTGTCGACAAAAGTAGGGTGTAAGTGCACACCTGAACTGTCAGTGTACCTAGGATGTATGCCCACAAACCATCTGTCGGGGTACGTAGGGTGTATGTCCACAAGCAACCTGTCGGCATAGGTAGGGTGTATACTATCTGAAAAAGTGTCGGCAATGCCTTTCCCCACAGCAAGTCCTCTGACTGTTTTCTCTTTTGTCAGCATACGTGTTAGAGTCAAGCTATGTGTCGGCAAAGGTACCCTATGCCAATAGATTGTTGTGTCGCCGAAACTTGACCGTGGTGTAGTGCGGCAAGGGAGGATCGCGGCGGCGGCGCGAGGGAGGAGCGTGGCGGCGGCTGCGGCTGAGGTGGCGGCGGCAGCGGTAGGAAACACATGTCTATGGTTAGGAAACGTAGTCATCTTTGATTAACGAGCTAGTCTAGTAGAGGCATATTAGGGACACTATATTTTTTCTATGTATTCTCATATGTACTAAGTTTCCGGTTAATACAATTCTAGCATGAATAATAAACATTTATCATGAAATAAGGAAATAAATGATAAGTTTATTATTGCCTTTAGGGCATATTTCCTTCACTGCTTGACAGCCATCACATCTCGTTGCTACCATAACAATATGCATATGCAGGGGGATCATGATTGAACCAACGAACATGCTTACCGCGGACAAGCTGTGGATCTTCACATAGTGACGAACTGATCGAAATGATGCAGTAAGGATGGTAGGCATGTAATATATCTCAATGATCGGCAGCCGTAGTAAGAGCGGCTCCAGTCAGCAATCGGCGATTCGGCGTCCAGAACATCTGTCCACAGAGAGAGGAGGGAAGGAGAGAAAGAGAGGGCGTTTTTCTTTTATTTTTTATTTTTATTTCATGGGTGCCCAGTCAGCGGTCAATGTGGTCAAAACCACTTGATTTAGTCAAAACCGAGACCAGGGTAGATTTTTGAACCACATGGTTAGTTCGAGGTGTATGTCGACCGGTTTTGAAGTTCGGGGTTAAATTTTAAACCATGTAGTTAGTTTGGGGTTGAAATGTGTACTTTTCTCATATAGGAACTACTTCCTTCATTCCTAAATATAAGTCGTTTTAGACATTTCAAATGGACTACAACATACGGATGTATGTAGACATATTTTAGAGTGTAGATTCACTCATTTTGCTTCGTATGTAGTCACTTGTTGGAATCTCTAGAAAGACTTACATTTGGGAACGGAGGGAGTACATAGTTGTATTTATTGAATATATGTAGCATGCATGGTTGCATTTTGTAGTAGGCATTTTCGCAGGCACTGTGGATATTAAAGGTTCATGGTTCTACAAACCAAACAAGCAGTTGAAAAATTCCTAAGAAACGGAGGAATTATCCAAGATTCCTATGGAAATTATTTGAACCAAAGATAGGCCGGTCCTTACTGGATATAAAGCAAACTGCCTAAGCCAAACATCCAACAAGGTTCCACACACACGACAAGGTGGGGCGTCTTGAACTCGTCGGACATGGTTCTGACGTTCCGCACTTCCAAAAACGGCCAAGAGCAGCGTGTCCCTGCGGATCCACAGGTGTCCGACTTGTAAAGGGAGCAGTTTGCCTAGGAGGCACTGAAGCTGCACCGGAGCATCTACTGGGTAACAAGGACGGTACAAAGATCTCTATTGTAGCCTTGCAATTCCTGATGCCTCCTACTTCTAATCTTGTAACTTCTACCACCGCATTTTGTGAATATATTAGATCGGCACCGATCGGAACCATTGTTTTAAATAGCCCGCTATAGCTCCGCTATAGCACGCTATAGCGTTTACAAAAGGTCTTGCGCTAAGAGACTTTGATTCAAACAAATGAACAAACATTTTAAATAGCGCGCTATAGCTTTGCTATAGCACGCTATAGCATTTGGAAGAGGTCCGCCGCTAAGATGCTTAGCGCGCTATTTAAAACTTTGATCGGAACACACCAAGAAAAGCATCGTCCATACACATCTTCCTTCACTTCCTACTCACTAGTTAGTTGTGTAGTTGTTTTGTTATGAAGAAGTAAGTACCCTAGCTTCTCTCCAAATTTTAAGGAGGGTAGCTATGGCTTGCACTGAGCAAAGTGCTAGGAATGTGGGAAAAAGTAGCCAAAATCACTCTTTAGTGGTCGACCGGTCTTACTAGCTAGTACTAGTAGTATATTGAGGCACTGCAGATGTATATATAGGTCCATGTCATGCATATTATTAAATGCAGGACATGGTTGGTTGGAGGATTTGGATTCTCTTGAAATCAATGACATCGGCATGATTGCATTTTGCAGCATCTTATGAGTTGTGACTGAAAAATGTAAAAACTGGAAACTATACGATCTCTAAATGGCCAAAGTACTTTTTTTTAGAACGAAGACGCAAGAAGCGTCCGACTTTAAATTAATAAAGCCCACCAACAGGCAGCATCCAAGTATGAGACACACTTAGCAAACCACAGGGACGAGACCCAAGTCATAATAGATGCAATCGGCCAAAGCCTGGAGTGAAAGCTAGGTAGTCTAAACTGCCGGCGAGAAGGAGTCCAACTCCTGCAAAACACCCATGGGGATCACTGTCGAGCAGCAATCTGAATGGCGCGGATCCTCTCCATGGCTTCTTCCATCCGCTCAGTGTCTCGCTGTTTCCCCAACGGCATCCAGGTCTGAAGGAACAAATGACATTTGAAAATAATGTCAGCAGGATGGGAAGGGATCTTATGTTCAATAGTAATTTTGTTATGCGTGGTCCAGAGAGACCACAACAACGCCCCTACACACCGCCGAAGGATCCGAGCGAAACCACTCCTATGGGCGCTGAGAATGGCGCATAACTCCCCACCAGAGTGAGGGTTCCAATTTTGTCCAAAGGCTTCCCGGACCGCGCTCCAAGCAAAACAGTCTAGGTGGCAGTTGAAGAAAATGTGGTTGGCATCCTTGTGGATCCCAAAGACCGCGCAGCAACCGTATGACGGTCCGTTTCTCTTGGCCACGTTGTTGGAAGAGAAGAGCTGGTCGCGAAACATTTGCCACAAGAACACCTTGATTTTGAGGGGGTGGCCACTTTCCACAGCCCCCTAGCTATATCAAGTGTAGGGCCCTCCGTTACGCCAAGTCATCAAATACAGGTCACACATGTCATAATCATGGTTAAAATGCTTAAAAAAACTGATTACTGTTTTCTACAAAAGATTAGACCGAGAATCAGTGTTTTTTTGTCCCAAATTCGTAAACGAGTGTTTTCTGCAGACCTACGTGTCAATGGGGTGGTTTTCTGCAATTCGATCATATTTAGTTATTATGGTTCATGGTTCTACAAACCAAAGAAGCACTAGAAAAAAAATCCTAAGAAATGGAGGAAATGTCATAAATTCCTATGGAAATGATTTGAACCAAAGAGAGGCCGGCCCTTATAGCTATGCAACTCAACAATACGACAATTATAGTTGTTCTGATCTGGAAGTTAAACACCACAACCATCTAGATTAGATCGTAGACCTTTACGGCAGTAACACAAATCTGGCATGTTCTTCACATTTTTCATGAACTATTTATGATTAAATGGAACGGCATTGTATATGCACGCCACGAGTAGTAGTAAGTACAACATGGGGTTTCGAAAATGCCAGTTTTTGGAAAATAAGTAGTCAAACCTTCATGGATAGATATTCTTTTTAGAATGACAAAGCTGTTCCATCACTAGAATGAAACCAAAGCATCTCACACATCAGCTCAGAGACCAGTCCGTCATGTAAAACTAGCTACCAAAATGTAACTGAGTGGTGCCAGAGGCCTACTGAGACGATACCGGTTGGTGATTAATGCTGCAAAGCGCCATGTCATCAGAGTCGGATGTGTTCATCCCGTGGCTTGGCGCGATAAGCTGAGGCGTCTTGACCTCGTCGGACACTGTGCTAACGTTCCGCACTTCCACAAATGGCCAAGAGCAGCGTGTCCCAGTGGATCCAGAGGAATCCAACCGGAGCACCAACCGCATGACCAGGATGCTACACGCGTCCAAGCTGTAGGCTTGCAATCCCTGATGCCTCAAGCTGCACCGGAGCACCAACCGCATGACCAGCATGCTACACGCGTCCAAGCTGTAGGCTTGCAATCCCTGATGCCTCCTATTCCTAATCTTGAAACTTGTACTCCGCATTGTGTGAATATATTAGCTCGGCACCAATGGAAACACATCAAGGTAAGCATCGTCCATATACATCTTGCTTCACTCTGCCTACTCACAAGTGAGTTGTGTATTTGTTGTGTTATGAGGAAACACATACCCTAGCTTCTTTGATCCAATGTTTAAGGAGGTTTAGCTATGGCTTGCACCGACCACAATTGCTAGGACTGTGGGACAAAGTAGCCGAAATCACTCTCTAGTGGTAGACCGACCTTACTACTAGCTAGCAGTAGTATCTTGAGATAATGCAGATATATATATAGGTCCATGTCCAAAAAACAGAAAACAGAGAAGTTTGACTAAAGTATAATGAGCGTAATTAGCGGAGGCCCTGTCGGGGCGATCGCGAGGCGACCCGGTTGCGAGAGAGAAGATACCAGCCGAACGGAGGGATCGGCCACCACGAGAGTTGAGATCGAGAGAGTTGTAGGGGATAGGCAGCGAAATCATGCGGATCCGTTGGGACTTCGGGAGGATTGGATCAAAATCAGAGAGGCGATGCAGAGATACGCCAAAAAGGAAAAACAAACCCAAGCGGCTGAGAAGAAGATCTCAGGGAATCAGGAAAGGCAAGATCATGCGCAGGTGGATAGAATAAAAAATAAATTAGTGGAGATGAGGCAGGTTCTGATTGCGGGTAAGCTAGGAGGGGATCAAGAGTACAAGGAAAGGAAAAGTAGGGTTCACGAGGAAGAGGATCCGCCAGACAAGGGAAAGGAAAGAGATCACAGAGATCCAATCATAGGGTCAGAGGGAGGAAGGAAAATCATATCTTACCCGACATTGGTCGTCAGGCATCAATTGGATCGAGGAATTCTGATGGTATAAATCTGGCGTCTGAGGCAGCATTGATCTGCACCCACCACCCGCAGCATAGTATTGACAAGCACGTTCCATCCATGGCTGAGCAGAAAAACACCAGCGGCAAGGCTCCGATGAACCCTAGCGGAGAGGTAGTTGCCATGGGCGACTCGGATCTGGGATCAAGGCCGATGGTTCGCGGTGGCTCATCAAGGGACAGGGGTGACATGTTCCGCACGCCGACCGACCAAGGAGTGCAGGTAACTCAGGGTGCAAGGTATGGCGAGAACGAGAATGTCATAGCTCCTGTGTTCCCGGTTAACATGGAGTTGCAGAGGACAAGTGTGGTGGAGCTGAACCTGGCAAGACAGAGAGCAGCCATGCGAGCAAGGTGGATCGTTGTTGGCTTGTTCTTCTCGGTGCAGATCTTCAGCATCAGCGGGCTCTTCCAAGAGCTCAAGAGCAAGTGGGGGCTGAGGGGGCGCCTCAGCTACACTCCACTCAAGAACAACTGCTTCACCCTTGAGTTCGAACGCGAAGGGGATCTCCGTTTCATCCTCAACAATGGGCCATGGACCCATAAGGGAGATGCCTTCCTGATGGTGGAGGTGG